>NC_062218.1:158413682-158715825 GCF_902686445.1 Sciurus carolinensis
AGTGACTTTTTAATGTAGGTGTAGTATGTTATATGTATGCAATTAAGATGTTCTCCTTTCCCAATTATTTGTTCAAGATATCAAAATTTAAATTGTCTAAATAGCTATTCATCCATAGTATAATATACTAACAACAGACACACAGTGATGACGGTTTACACATCCCTTCTCATTGAGGGGAAATAAAGGACAGGCATTATATAATTTAATAAAATGAAAGCTTCTACTTCTTTGTAAGCTTAGTTATTACAGCTTTTGTTGTTCTCAATTTAAGTAGTTCCTCCTGGGTAACAGATACTGCACTAGACCTTTTGTCCACACTTTCACAGTCCTGTCTACAGCCTTTTGGAGGAGGCATTACTGTCATCATCTTAGAGGTGAAACATTCTCAGAGAAGCTGAGAAAACTGTTGTGGACCACACTTGAGGCTAGGACCACACTCGAGGCTAGACTGTGGTTTCTCCAGCTCTCATACACTGCTTTTTTGCTTTCCTTTTTTCTTTTTTTATTTATTTATTTTTTTTTAAATTTTTTGTACCAGGGATTCAGCCCCAGGTGCTCAACCAATGAGCCACATCCCCAGCCCTTTTTATTTTTTATTTTGAGATAGGGTCTCACTAAGTTGCTGAGGCTGGCCTTGAACTAGTTACTTTCTTTGAGACCTTTCTCACTACCGTTAACACTGGTCCAGGTAAACTGACCCCACGGAGGTATTAGGTAAAGGTTCAATTCAAATCATTTAAAAGCACAGTGTTAGTAGTTGTAATCTAGATTTATATTTCACTTTTTGAGAGCAGAGCTCACATATTGATCATAGGAGTCAACACAGCCCTAGGTCTCCTTACGAGGGAAGATCAGGTTTGGGGGGATTTTTTGGTTCTGTTTTGCTTTGTTGTTTTTGTCCAGTTGGAGGATATGAGCATTTCTGTAATATTTAAATTCAAGAGGCTCCTTAAATCTACATTAAATTTAGAGAAAATAAGAAGAAATTACAATTTTTATGGACAGTAAAATTTATGAAACTTGTTTTTCCAAGCACTTGCACGAACTAAAAATGCAGATAGGCTTAATAAGTTCATGCATTGAAGATTCTCTATTTGTTTACTTAATAAATGTGGATTTTTAAAAAGATAGAAGTATCTGAACTACCTCTCCAACTTTTTGAAATCATTGATACTTGGTGGAGGGTAGTTCATGGGTACCTTAATAAGAGACAGTAATAACAAGATGAGCCATTAAACGGGTACATTTTGTTCTTACTTAATAACTTAGCAGTAGGAATCCCCTTCAAGTGCCTGTCCTACCCAAGCCCTTCCCCTGGTTCAAGGAAAGAGAGCCAAAACTGTCACAGTTGTGCCATGTTGGCATTTCTTTCAATTCAAGCCCTAATTACTTTTCTTAGGTAATACAGTTGAGGCACTTAAGGGCTACTTTTGGAGCTGTGGAGTTAGTATTTTTAATATGTATTTCTTTGGGGAGTGGGTAATTGATCCCAGGACACTATACCACTGAGCTGCATTCCCATCCCTTTTTATTTTTTGAGACAGGGTCTTGTGAAGTTGCCCAGGCTGGCCTTGAACTTGCAATCCTCCTCCCTCAGCCATCTGAGTGGCTGGGCTGACAGGTTTGTACCTGGCGTATTTAGTGGAACTTTTGTGAGCACATGAACTCTCTCAGAATGGGTGTATGAGGGTGGAGCATACTTTCAGTTCAAGAATGTGGGAAATAGAGATTTCTCACTGACAAACTGCAACATGAAAAAGCAAGATGTCTCTGAAACCCAGGGTATCAAGGGGCGGGAACGCTGTCAGAGGCAGCTAGGGACCCCTAATGATAAAGCCTGCCTCTCTGCTCCGGTCCATCATGCACACTGCAGGCAGAGGGAACTACAGAACTTTCAGCTCTGGACTCTGCCCACGCAGGGCACGACCCCTGCTGTAGCCCACCACTTCCCACCAGGGCTCTTCAAGCTTCTGTGGGCCGTGTGACCTGGCTCCCCCCATGGTCCAATTTTAGTTCCCACAGCTCCCTCTGTCATCCTCTCATCACCTGCAATTTGGATTGTGTTGTCCTCTTCCTCCTTGGCCCAAACACAAGATGCCGGTTCTTCAGTTTCTGTTCAAACATGCATACTTATGGTTCTTAGTGTCTGGATCACATCTGTTAAAACATCTGATTAAAACCCTTCATGATAATGCCAGCATAAATTTTTTTTTTACATGTAAGACACTATGATAAACCTTTTACATCCATTATATTTTGTAAGCTTCAAAATAATCTTATGACTAAGGTGTTGTTTACCCAACTCTGCAGCATAGTGACTCAACTGAAATACACAGGTAGACTCAGATGTGGTGGTGCACACCTGTACTCCCAGCTACTTTGGAGACAGTGGGAGGATTGCAAGTTCAAGGCCAGCCTTGGCAACTTAGTGAGACCCTGTCTCAAAATAAAATTTTTAGAAAGGACTGAGGATGTAGCTAGGAGGTAGGGCAGTTGTCTAGCATGTGCAAGGCCCTCAGTTCAATCCCCAGCACCACCCAAAAAAATAAATAAATAAATAAAACTAGTAGCACGCACAAGATTTGACCTTAGATCTGTGTGGCTCTGAGCCCGTTATCCATTAAATGGTGAAGTAGAATTCCCAGCCTTGTTCCTTAAGCATTTTGTGCTCCGTGTTCTTATTTTCCTAGGAAAGTGTGAGATTCTTGAGGACAGGGGCAATGTCTATACATATCCTGTATGTACCAATACAATTAGGGCAGTGACAGATCATCAACTGTTTTCTTTTTGATTGATTGGATACAGATCAGGTAAGGTGAGATGGTCAGATTTTATGGAGACAGAAATTAATTTAATTCTGATCTTTCATAGCCATTTTTCTGATGCAGGTGTTGTTAATTTGAGCAATATTTTATTAGGAGAAAGTGGATTGGAACCAGCCAGTGTTCTGTTTTTAAGGATTGTAAACTAAGGAAAGGATCTCAGTGTCAGTAACAGTGTTATTTTGGACTAGATCACTCTCACTTATTTTCTTGCATTATACATTATACATTATAATTTACAATTATAAATACCTTTAATTGTCTACTATGTGCAAATGGAACACGATATTGACTACAGATAGTTCTTCTATCATAGAGTGGTGGATCAATCATGAGCATTTAATATTAAAAAGCAAAGATAAGTTGGGAAATATACTACTGTTCCCTATGTACATAGGTATATATTATGGAATACTGCTATTTATGATGGCAATGATTTCCCTCTAAATAATTTGTGAGGGTGAAATAAATTTATTTCATCTTCAGCTTTATGGTTTCTACTTACCCATTCAAAATTGCAAATCTAAATTAATGGTACCTGGTCATACCTGCTTCAAATGTACATTCCTAATGATCCAAGTGATCCAAGAGAAAATATGATGAATGATGTTCCCTCAGCCAAAGGAGGATAATCCAAAGTAAATAAGACTTAAAATAGAATTTTATGAATGAGATACAGGAGACAGAGAAGGGAAACATGGAGAAAGTAAATATTTAGTTCTTTTTCTAGTCAGTAATTATGAATATTATCATTTGAAGTCTACTGCAATATGAGGAAAGTCATGATTTCAGCAAACAAAATTACTTCATATTAAAAAGAGACAAAATAAGTTAGGAAATATATTAGGGTTTCCTACATAGGTAAATATATGTTATAGAATCCTACTATTCATGATGGTAATAATTTTCCTCTAAATAATCTGGGAAGATGAAATAAATTTATTTATTGAACTCTTCAAAAAATGTGTTCCCCACAAATTTCTAAGTATTAGTCATAATAATCAAGTTGATTTCAAAAGAGAAGGCACAAAAAGGAGATCTGAATGGAGTTCTACAGAATATAAATTTTTATTCTTTATATAGTAGATCATCTTGAAGTAAAGATGAAATTGAAAAAAAGTTGTTTGCGCTTTGAAAATTGAAACATTGTTTCTCATGCATAATTGAACACACTTGAAATTTTGTAGGTTTGAAACAAACAAAGCCACAGCTATGATAGCTGTTACAGGAAATGGAGGAAATTAATAATAAAAGGCGATACATTACCTCATGAATATATTCTTACCAGAATAGAGGATGAGAGCATTAAGCAGATACCCTGATTAATTTAACAATTTAATCCTGGAATTGGAGTATGGATATTTCAGAATTTATTTGTACATAGACAATCCAGAGAGACAAAATAGCATATTTTCATAAAGTAAGATTTTAAAAGCCATTCCTAAGGATATGTGAAGAGGATATTTTTTTAAAAAGAGATTTTAACTGAGCAAAACATGTTTGATGGATGTTTTCTAAATAAACGTTCTTTTTATCTTTCTAAAATCCCATATACGTTAAGGAACAGAATTGGGGCATTTTGCCTGACGTCCAGTAATCTTGCCTTTTATAATTTGTTTTAACTAAGTGCTAGGAGCTGTGGTTTTTAAAAGACTGCCTGACACTTAAGACCATAAATTGGAGGGGTGGGGGTGGGTTGCCTTTCTTAGTTCTTGGTAACTAAATAAAGTTCAAATTAATCCCAATAAGAAGTCCTTAAATACCTTTTTGGTGCATAAAGTAATTTATCAAAACATTTTAAAAATAAATTTTGGAGGATTTTTAGGAAGTACAAACAGCATAAGAACAGTTTTCTTGAATGGCTTTTATTTTATGTTGCGTGAACATTGTGGATCACTTTATTATTTTTCCTATCAGCTATTTGGAAAAAGTCCTCAATTTGCCAAAACGGTTAATAGGACACAAATATAGACATTTCATGTGCTGTACCATGTAAATGTAAACCTTTGTAGTTACATGTTTTTGTAGCAAGAGAATTGTTTTAAAAGGCATGTAATTTATTAGCTATCGGTAGCTTCTTTATTGCCTTGCCGCGCTGCAGTAATAAATAAAAGAAAGTGAACTGATTTTACAAATGGCACACAAGGTGCACATTTTGTGGGGAAAAAGTCTTTTTTTAAAGAATTGGCATTAAATCCTTTTTTTGTGATGACAAAGAGGCTAAGAGTGCAAACTGTATTTTCTGTTTATCGAAAACAGTCTTTTTTTCTCCGGGGCATTTTTTCCTATGATCATCAAGGGATTTCAAAAGCAATAAAGTGTGGAATCATTGTTCGACTTGAACAGTATTAAAACTTAGGTTTTAATTTCAGTGAAGTAATAAGATTTGAACCTGTCTCACATTACAGCACTGTAAGGCATTTAGCAATTGTATTTTAAAGGAGGTTTTTAAAATGCAGCTCACTTGTAAGCTAACTGTCTGTCAGTAATTAATAGTTTTTCTTCAGCACAGGCTGTTGTGATCAGACCAAGAAATATCTGGGTTTTAGTAACACATTATGATAATTGTGAGTCTTTATTTATAATTAGTCTGAATGTCTAATGATTTTCAGTTTGTTTCTCTGACTACTTAAAAGAAAAAAAAGTGATGTTTAGAACCACAGTGTGTCTTTGGGCTTTTAAAAATATCAAAGAATGTATGCAAGTCTATTTCCATAAGTTTACATCCAACAGGATTGTATGTCATTTGACTCATTCATTAACTGAGTATTTTATCCTTCAATATCATTATCTAGTTTTTAGACATCACATTGTTTGCTTATGTTAAAAATATTGCCAGATAAGGTACTATATATAAAGCTAAACCCAGACTGACAATCTGGATTCTTCTGTATTCAACGTTGAAACTTACCTTTATGTCTCAAAAAAGGCTTTAAAATATGAGCATTTCTATTAGATCAATGTGGCAACATAGTTGCTGATGAAAGATTGTATTTACCATTTTGAATTGCTATTGAAAATAATTGCCTCTACAAAAGGAAACATCTGTATGATAGCACATGGTTAAAGCTGCCATCAATTTTTAACATTTGAGGGTTGAGCTATGACCTTTTATGATGACTGTGAACAGTAACTGCCTCCATTAGCCATAAGTTTTGTTTCTTTATTTTAGTAGATGGCCCAGACTGTAAATATTAGAGAATCTAAAATAAATCAACATATTATCCTAAGGATACAAAATGTAAGAGCTATTTGTGGTTGGGAACCTTTGACAGATAGTTTGGATGAAGCAGATGATTGCCTGCCTAGCGTATCTGGTCTCCATTGCTATGCCTGCAGGCAGTTCAGTGCTATGGTTGTATATTGATGTCAGGGTTAGTACTGAGTGGCTAGCAGTGACAGATGTCTATAATTACAGGCAATGCTTCCAGTATTTCTGAAAAGCCAGCCTATATTGAACAATTATCTTATTTCTGCCTTGCCAAAGAGCATGTTCCAATTGCTAGTATTAGCAGTGGTAGATATAGCGCCTCATCTGCTGCCTTGGGACAAATGTGGGAAAAGCACTTGGTTATAAAACATAAATGCAAAATATTTTTTCAACATTTTAAATTAGTTAAGTTCAGTGTTTTCCTAATTTTTATCTTCCCATAATGTTTCTGTTGAAGGAGTCTTGAAATATAAAAGCACATTTGGCACACTTATTGGGATTTTGTTTCCCCTAGGCCTGCGTGGCTCCCCAGTGCCAGTATCCCTTGCTTTACTGAATAGATGTGTTTAAGCAGGTTGGCTTTGAAGCAAGTTTCTCCAATGTGTATTATATTTTCTGATTGACTCCCAGCACAAAATTGGAAATGCATTTCCATGGAAAATTTCTCACATCTAGTAAGTCGAGTTGGAAACTTTTAATGGGGAAAATTATAAAACTAGAAAATGCTGAAAGGTTTCAAACACCTTAATACACTGATGGCTTTACATTCGCCAAGAATTACAATTCTTAAAGGTTTTTTTTTTTTTTTTTTTTTTTTTTTCTTGTTTGTTTTTGTTTTTTGCCCTCAACTTCCCTCCTTTTAAGCTTTGGTCCTTAATGTCCTTTCTGATCTCCAGGCTTCCTACCCTGCTTCCTCCTGGCCCTCTTTGCTGACTCATTGGAAATGTTCCCGTGCTTGGTGGTACAGGTGCAATTGACCTTCTTTTTTATCAGACCAGTTACCTTTAGGGTACATGGGCTGTGATGCCACACTCACAGGGTACAGCTGCCCGGCACCTGACATGCTCCAACCTTGAAGTTCACGGCAGGAGCATTAAACATTATCCATGCTGTTAGTTTCAAATTCTGATTTCAAGTAATGTAGAAGGAAAAATGCCTGGGAAACATTTGAGAATACAGTTTTGTCTTCAACCTTAATCTATTTGTATTGATTTTCTACTTTTTAACCACTTTGCTGAGTTATTCATTACTTTTTCTCATTTAGTCTTCTCAACAATCTTTTATTTAGTAGATACAATTATCTTTATTATACTGTTATGAAACAGATTTCAGAAAATTAAGAACTTAGTGTCAGACGCTGGGCTTCAATCAAACCATCTAATTCAAAATTCAGTTTGCTTTCCACTATACAGTACTGCCTGTATGTGTATTTAGGTATGAGGTCAGGCTTGATCAGTTTCAGAGGGTTGAATGATAAGACCAGCATCACAAGTTTCATCTCCATATTGGCTATTATTGCCCAAGGAGAAAAAAACTCATCTCTTGTTACTGGCCATCAGTTACAAGAGAACTAAGCTAGATCCTAGGTATTTGATATAATCTATTCTACAACAGGGATAGTAATTCAGAACCTATAGTCTAGTGTGAGAGATCAGTGATATGTTTATATGTGGAAGGCAGGCCCTTTCTATTCTTAATGTGAAAGAATGCCCCTTTGAGGCCCTCACACAAAATGTTTTAATAATTTTAAACCCTAGTGATGATGTTCTAGAACCCCTTGCCTGTGTGCACTAATTGAAATAGAAAAAATGGACAGGAAAGAAAAAAAGAGGGAGAGAGGAAAGGAAGAAAAAGAAAAGAAAGGAAAAAACAACTTGGAAAATTGGGTTGACTCATGGATCTGACTTGGGAAGGCTTTGATAATTTATCGGACACGGTAATATTCACCAAGTGAGTTGAAAACGTACCATGGAAATATGAAGCAGGAACTTAAGATGACTCAAATGAGGACGAGGCTTCATGGACGAGGCTTCAACATTGGGAACTCAGGTGATGTGGCCGAGATTAACATCGCCAGCTTACCAGCTGTCACAGACCATTCTGTTTTCTTTCTGTCTCCTTTCCCATCTCTTTTTCTGCTTCTTCTGTTTCTTAAGAGAACTCAAGAACTAGTTATGCTACCTTTCATTAGGGCTCTCTTTCTTCTAACTCTTCTTCTTTACCCATTACTAAAGCTATTCACAGGCCAATTTAGAACATGTATCTCTTTTCCAGTGTCTGATTCAGATGAAGTACAAAGAAAAGGGACTGTCTGATCGATGCACGCAACCGTGACGATAGCTTACACTCAAGGAAATTTTACTACCTGCCAAGGTGTTCTCAGTACTCCACATAAATAACTACTTTAATACCCACACAAGTTCCATAAATGAGGTTCTGCTGTCATCTTCATTTAACAATTTAGGAAACCAAGGTTTAGAGGGTAAGAGACTGACTCAAAATCACTCTGTAAGGAGCAGAATCCCATTAGTCTTGAACTTTAGAGTCCATCTCCAGCCACCTCACTAGACCACCTGCAAATTTTGTGATGTTCTTCTTTATTTTACTATTCTCTATTAAATAAAGAAACAAAGGTCCTGAGAAACCAAATAATTTAACTAAGGTTATAGAATTAATTCATTCAGTGAAAACATTTATTGGATGCTTGATATCTACTACACACTATGCTTGTTAGCAAATCATAGTCTCTCTCAAAACCTTGTGTGCCTTACAATACATACTGTGTTTCCTCCTAGCTGATCTCACCTAAAATGCATAGTCAATAAATTTGCTCATTTCTGTCTTCTTAGTAAGAGGAGCATATGCTTCATGAGCGACTGCATATTGTTTGGTTCATCAGTTGGACTTTTGCATACATGCTAGCTAACTCTGAACACAGAAGACTAACATGGAGCCCGTCACTGCTCTGAGTTGAGGAGCGGGGCCATCCAAAGGTGAGCACCGATGCACCGTGCTGTGGGAAAGTTGAAGTTTCACTCATCAGGCTGGTTTGAAAGACAGAGATCCAACGGTACAAAGGAGCATCGTATAGTAAAATCTTAAAATTATGAACTCTTCATGTCACATTTTTTTCTTCTAGAGGGATAGCGTTGAGGATCTCTTAGGAGAAAGGCACAGAAGTTGTCTTAGATATAGGAAATAGGACTTGGTTTCAGACAAGCAGTGTGGAAACAAATAGAATTATATTAATAGGAAATATGTATGAATAAAATAAACATGTTGTGAGTAAACATGGAGACTGGTAATGTTCTTAACACCCACTGTAGCCAGCGCGATGGTGCACACCTTTAATAATCCCAGCAACTCGGAAGGCTGAGACAGAAGGATCACAAGTTTGAGGCCAGCCTCAGCAACTTAGCAAGACCCTCAGCACCTTACTGAGCCCCTTTCTCAAAAAATAAAAAGGGCCAGGGATGTAACTCAGCGGTAGAGCACCCATGCATTTAATCCATGGTCTCCAAAACAAACAAACAAAAAAATACCTATAACTATAACTTGCTGTGCTTTTATAGAGGATTTGAATGCACGGGGTGGAGGACAGAGTACAAGAATAAGATTTAGTGAGGAAGACTCGGTATGATGTCCTTAACCTCCTGAATGACTACAGAAACAAATTTATTAAAGTTTGTGCTTTTGCCCCTCTGAAGGTGACTTAGCCCACTGAAATCATTAGTTCCACCTGCCACACTTGTACAAAAAAGTACCACATGGAAGACAACAGAGCTATGGATTCCTAAAAATAGTCCTGTAAAATATTATTATGATTTATTCTTTTTAGGGCTAGCCTTTAGTTATTAGTTTTTTGAATTATTCCATTGAAGCAAACCCATTGTAATCCATGTAACTGCATTCAGAGTTTGAACAGGACTTCACTATGCTTCTGCTATGGACTCCAGAATAAAATCAAAGTCCCAAAGATATTTTAAGTGGCAGCCACAAAGATCCTGACCTACTTTTTCCCTGGATCTAAGATTGGGAAGGCTTTTTCTGCCCTTCTCTTATCCCTGGCACCCGGTGGTAGTTTCTAAACTGGGGTGCAATTCCCTAAACTCTGTGCTTTGTAGGTTGTACAGCTGAGGAGTGATTTATCCAGATAAGGCCTAGAAAATAGTTAAGGTGAGTTGAGTTGCTGGTTATAGTGGGATCTCTAGTTCTTATTGCTTATCTCACTACAGCCCCATATTCTTATTACTAAAATAGGCTTGTGTACACGGTGATAAGCATGGGGGTGTGTTATCTTTATTTCCATTTTTATAAAGTATATAATCCTACAGCATGCATGTTTTATAGCCAGATGTTCAATAGTCAGCTTACGCTCTGCAGAGACTGTATTCAGTGTGATTGCACCATGTGAAAGCAGTCTTAGTTTCTTGATCACAACATTTCTGAGTGGCCAGGTCCAACACTTGAAATAAGAGGGCAGGACCTCGCTTCACTGAGTAGCACATTATTGGTGCTGTCTAGACAACACATACTTCTTGTGCCAGCATGTGTTTCCGGCAGACACCTTGGAGAGGCGTGGCAGTGGGCAGGGGTGGGGGCCATTAGAGTGAACAAAAACGTTTTGTTTTCCAGTCCCCCACTTGTGCCATCACCCCTCACAAACTTTTTTGCTCTAAAGTCTAATCATGTCATCTTGCTAGTACAAATAATTATAAATATTTCTTTAAGATCCTGACATGTTCCTTCAAACCATGGTCTTAACCCTCTACAAAATCAAACCGTCCCAATAGCCTGGTCATAGCCATTGTCAGCTTCTTTGTTAATGGACTTGGGAAGATGCTGTATACACTCAGGGCTTTACCATGGCTTCATCCACAGAAGACTCGTCTAACAGAAGCCTGGCCCCAGACAGGAGTGAGTTGGCAGCCGGCAGGACAAGTGCACATTCTCCATCCTCACTGGTTGGCTTTCAGCTGGTTGCGCCACGGGAGTCCTTCTATGGACTGTGTATCCTGTGACCAATAACTGGTGCACTCGACCCAGGTCCCTCTTGGCTGGTGAAGGCCTGTCGGGAGGCATTAGGTCCACGCTGGTGAAGATCCGTAGTCAGTGGCTCCCTGAAGGAAAGTGGGCTATGGGCCAGCTTCTGTTGAACAGGTGGTAGTTAGACCCTCCACCTGGCTGGGGGCAGGGAAAGAGCCTCTCCAAAATTACCAGTCTTGCTGGTCTTCACACTACACCTGTACTTCTCTGATAAATGGCTGTTTAGAAAGTACCCCAGGAATATCTCTGGCAGCATCTGGAGCCCTCTAACTTTTCCACCTTCCTTAGCAGTCTGGATTTGGGCCCAAGTCAGGAATGGAAACCCCACTGGGGTGCAAGCCAAAGAGGAAGCATGTTCTTAGCCATGCATCAGTGGAGGCCCCTACTGGGAGAGGGGATTATCACCAGCAGCAGGCAGCCCTGCACCCCAGCCTGCTGAGTCCCTGCTTTGTGCCATAGGATGTGGAGCGAAGGAAATATGAGGCCAAAGTGGCCGCTCCAAGTTTTCTTACACAATAGCCGATTCAAGCAGATTGGGAATGCCCCTTAAGAGATTTGTTAGGTACATGTCCCTCAGCAAGATGGCCACCACAGATGGCGGCTTCAGCTATTCTAATTGAAATGAAAATTTGACATTCATATTTATTTTATACTTCCATAGCCAGCGTTTCTTTATCCGATGCCACTCAGTATTCCCCCAAGTGAGCAGATTCCTCACCTTTGCTGTTGAGTTCTAACATAATGATGGTTTTAACATTTCTGGCAAAAGATTTTTCTACCTAATTTTAGTCCTATATTTAGTGATGTTATCTTAAATGATATGGAAAAATTGGTCTGCCAAGATTAATCTGAATCTATGCCCTATCACCAAATTTGTGTATTTAGTGTGTGGCACTGATGTCGTGCCATTCTTCTCTCGATGTGGTACTAAGTTAATTGTGGCATTCATGTTTTATTCTGCTTCAGATGTTAATGAAAGAGCTCAGGATCTTAACTCCCAAGTCATTTAATGCTCCGTTAATTCCTTCTTATACGCTCCTTCTACCCCTGCTCCCAGCACCTTTCTTGAGTCTTCCTTCTAGAAAGCACTGAATTGACCTCAAGGACACCAGAAGTCTACAACAAAAGTATGAAAATTGCTTTCTTGCTCATAATAACTGATTTCACATGCAATTCCTAAATCTCTACCTCAGAACAGTCAATGCTTCCATCATTTTGGGTCCTTTCCAGTGATGGATTTTGTTTTACCAAATGATAACCAGTTTACCACCTAAATTGAGAAGTCATTTCAATAGATTGAAATAATACTTTAAATTCACAACAATTTGAGGGGTCATGGTATCAATTTTGTATTATTTGATGTGAGTTTTGAGAAGAACCTGGTTCTGTGGAAATGAGCATCAGTGGCAGGGTGCTTGGTTGCTGATTCCACAGCATTGCTGATTTTCTGCATTGAGCCTGTTTATAATGAACTAAAGCTCTTTGAGAAGCTACAACATCTTAAACATTTATAGAAGGCCTAAGGGTATTAAGCTGCTGTAATTTTCTAAAAATTCATTATCCAAAATCTTAATTCATTATAACAGCTCTTATGAAAACCTATAGAACCAGTGTTTTCTCTTATTTTCTTATTTGCACAGAATGAGAGATTCATTGTTCTTTTTAATTTGTTTCATGTGGTGCTTTTGAGTGCATTTCATAGAGGGCTGTTATTGAATTTCAGTGACTGTCATTATATATCCATACAACCTTTAGGAACTAATATTCTGGGTTTCCCAGTTCTGTAATCTACTTCAAATTTAAGGATTGACATAATTAGTTTCTTCAAAGTTATAACCAGAACATCAGAGGCAGTGCTGCAGATACTCAAGACCAAGGATTAGGATTGGAAAAAGAAAGCAATTTTGAAAATTATCACAGCACATGCTTTTATTCCCTATTAAATTAAACTTACGACTCAGAATTGTGTTGCTGCTTGTGTGCGTGTGTGCGCTCACTGGCTGCTTTCTCTGGTTCCCTGTGAGCACTGTATAGGAGCTCACCGAAGCTACCTGCAAAGGCACAGGCAACGTTTATCATGGGATTGGTTCAGAAGTTAGAGAATATGTTGGATCACCAAAACATTGTGTGCATGTCCAAGTTTTCTTTTCTGAAATGTATAAGAATATTTGTAGAAAAACAAATAGAGATAAGATAGCAAGTGTATTAAAATGTTTTTTAAGAGTATGTCATCTCAAGTCTGTAGTGATGATTTCTTAACATTTCTAACAACATCCTCTATTTCAAGAGCTGGACAGATGGGTGACTGTTGAAAGTGGGTGACTTTTTTTTTTTAGCTTCTAAGGATATAACCATTTAGAACTACATAGAATAGGGGTTTTATATCATGAAAATTTGAAGTGGTTGCTTTGTACCTTTAATGAATGTGGTTTCCGAGACTAGAATGTGTTCACTGAACATTTACATAAAGATTCCAGTTTTTAACACAAATTTCAAGGTTTGGTTTTGATGGTTGCCTTTCTGCTGTGTGAATGGCTCCGAGAGAAGTACTCCTACCTTCCTGTTATTTTTTATCTGAAGGACGTTGCCCTGAAAAGGTGTTAGTTGACAGTTGTAGCACCTGCTGTGCAGAAGGGTCCATGAAAGGGGACAGAGGGGAACCTAGCATTTGTTGAGTAACTAGCAAATGCCAGGAACTCTTTATCATTTAATCTTTCCAAAAAACCCATAGAGTATGAAGTATATAATTATTATTCCCGTTGACAGATAAGAAACGAAGAGTCAGAGACTTGAAGCAACACCTAGTTAGTGGCAGATCCAGAATTCAAATCCGGATATCTTTGGGACCAAAACCTATGCTTTTTCTTCTTTGCTAAGTTCATCAAGACAGTGTTTAGAGTACGACTGAAACAGACCCCTCCCCTGCCCTCCGGGAGCACACGCTTGAAGTGGCCCCAGGGAAAAACAGTACTGAGTCACCTTCTGTCACCGGGCAGTTAAAGATGAGTTCTTCCTACTGAATCTGCAGGATGCCTTCTCCAGGAAACTGCAAGCGTTAAAACCACACCTTTTTAAATAACAAAAGTTAGCTACTGTTTACTCCTTGTGAGCTGGATTTTGAATATATTATTTTTACAAGAAAAAAATTCTTTGTGAAAACAAAGCAAGCAAAACATGCTTTTATGAGTTATTTTCCTTTTGTTAAAAAAAGATTAGGAATGAAATGAAATTGAATGAAATGTACATTTTACCAGTACAACCCTTTTATAACGTTTGAAGTAGTAGGTGTGGTCCAGAAAGACCCACGCTTTCTCCCTGGCCCAGGGAGCGGGGTTGTCTAATAAAGACAAGGAAAGAGAGGAGGCCCAGGCAGGCAGGAATTTGCCAGCCCTGCGTGGGACCGAACCACAGCACAGCCGTGTACTTTGTCACTGTATCCTCCTCACGCCTCTGAAGAAGGGCTAATGACTTGGTCTCACCTTTCTTAGATTTTTGCTTACTTCTCATTATGATCAAATTATCTTAAAGATTCTGAAAATAAAAGAGTAGGACTCTGTGAACTGAAAGTGAGGGTTTTTTTTTTTCTTTTCTTTTCATCCCTACACCAGCTCCCATATGCTTCCTTAAAATGGGTATTGTGCTGTGGTTTCTTCTTGCTATCATTAAAAAGTATTTTTGGTGAAGTAATAAAAAAAAAAGTTGTAGAAATGTTAAAGACTCTATATCTTGTGTTAGAATTATTTTCTACAGAAATCTTCCTTGACTTGTGCTTTATGAAGAATTTTGTAGATATTTCCTCACTGAACAAATTACATCCACCCCCCCCAAATTATCTGTGATCTAATTAAATTGTATTGGAGACATTTTCATATTATCTGCATGTTCTCTGAATGATAAGATGCCTTAGAAAATGTGAGACAGTCTTTTAAAAGAAATGCTGTAATCATACATTGATTTTAAATGACCCTGTCACACGTGAAAACAAATCAGATTGTTGCTCTTAATGAGGTTTTCAATTTACTATTCAGTAGATCAGATAAGTGGATTTAAGAGGTAATGATCCTGTTTAGTACTCAAGCTTGACTGTCAGATCCGGGTAGTGGAGAGAAGTCCCCAAGGACAAAAGCGTTGACACAGTTCTCGATGGGATAATGGGAATCAAAGCTAATGGATGATAAAAGGAAGGCGCAAGTTACAGGGTAATTGTGGATTAAAGCACTGCCATGTGTCAGTGTTGACTCTTTCCTCTGGTGTGTTATTGGTTCAAATCCGGTGCTTTGAGAAACTGTTTTGACAGCAGAGCACAACAGACCTGCCTGCTTGCTTCCCTTCTTGCACGCCAAGTAGAGTCACAACAGGAAAGTTCTGGTAGGAACCATCAGTTTTTACAAGATACACCTTTTTTATGTTTTAAATGTTAATCACATTTTAGTTACTACATTTTGTTACTCAGTGTGGCCTAGTTAAAATAAAACTTGGATTAATGCTGTTTTGCCATGAAAATGTATCATTTATAGTCTTGAATATGTAAAATTTGATTTTACAAACGTATAGGATAGTCATCCTATGGTCCAAAACAAGAAAATTAACCAGGAGATAACAGAGAAAAAAAAGATGTAAATATAACAAAAATAAAATAGGCCAGTTGAGATAATGCCACGGTCATGTCCTTTCCAAAAATCATCATATGAAGTTTATGGTTAATTTCATGTATATGTAAAGGCAGCCCTGTGAGCCATCAGGAGAATTTATGCTTTGAGTTATGGTCGGGCCAGTTTGAGCATATCCATGCATTCTTTCCTCCTCGTCAAGTGAAAGTGCCTTAGATGCCGTCCAGAGATGAGGATGCAGTCTGCGTCTCTGGAAAAGAGCATAGTGGGCAGAGAAACAGGTGGCAGGGTGCCCCTCCCCACTGTTGTCTGGTTTTATGATCTCAACTTACTGGAAAGATGTCCTCTGACCAAGGGTCCTACTAAAAATGAAGTTCAAAGACCACTGCCGTAATCAGCTGCTAGAAATTCACATGTTAAAATAACTGTACAAACCAATCTTTGTAACTGCTTTTTATTTTTCTCTTGTAATTTATGGTTCTCATCTTTTGTTCATAGAATGCAATATCTGTTTCATAAGAAGGATCTTCATTTTTCATTGTGTAACATTCACATCATGATCCATAGTCTTGTGGATCCAAACGATGATTTTTGGTATTACACATCAAGCACACTTGTAGTAATCACATGAAATATCATCTCAGGTGTTGGGACACAAAGAATAAGGGGTAGTGTCACCTTCCAGGACCTGCCAGTGCAGTGGGGGACACGAACATCCAGGCAGTTACAGTGTGAAAGCACACCACAGAGGAGGATTCCTGTGGGAACATCATGGGGTCGGTAGCAGCTCACTCTGCCTGGAGGGCTAGTCAGGCCTCAGAGGAGAGGACTTTGGAATGGGGATCAGGAAGAGGAGGAGGGATTCTGATCCAGGCAAAATGAAAAGCCTGTGAACAGAAAGATCTGAAATGGCATGAAAAGTCTCTGTAACCCTCAAAAGTTCATTGTGACCTGAGGTGGACACAGCGGGTAGAAGATGAGATAGGTTGGGGCCAAGGCAGAAAGGATTTGCATGCCATAAATCATCTCAGTTACAGGTTTTCCAGGGGACCCTGTTTGAATGCTCAGATCCATGAGAAGTTTTGAATCATGGCAAACTAAGGAAAACTTCCCTTTCTTTCTTTTTTTTTTTTTTTTTGTGGTGCTAGGGATCGAACCCAGGGCCTTTGATTGTAAGGCAAGCACTCTACCAACTGAGCTATCTCCCTAGCCCAAACTTCCCTTTCTTTACACCATTCTTCCTTTGTGCTTAAAGGTGTCTGATCTTTGATGATTGTGGTAACCAGCTTCTCCCTAGCTCTCCCTTTGATGCAGACATCTTTGGAAGCTCCATGACTGCTTCAGTCTTATAAGAGATAAAGTCCAGCTCTCCTGGGCAAAGGCACAGATACATAGTCATCGAAACCCTTTTCTGTAGGGCTCAGTCGTTAGCTGAAAAGAGCAGAAGTGTTAGTCGGTCTCCACCACCCCACTTCTCTCCATCATTCTGCCCCCTTTGTCCTTCTCTCCCCTCCTGTTCTCCTCTCCCTCCTTCCCACTGGCCTCCCGGCCCCAGCAGGAGCCTTCCCAACATTGCTCAGGTCAGAAGCAATGCAAATTTCTCACTCCAACAGCATTTGAAATCCAGAAATGAGGTTTCTGCCATGAACGGCTCCTCTCCCCTGTGTGGTTCTATAATTCTGGGAGATTTGTAGTGCTCTATATATTATATTGCCTTTGTGACCTGTGGCAGAATATTAGGCTGGTGTTTAAATATGAAAACAGAAAGCAGAAGGAGTGGAAGCTCCGTTGCCATCCTCAGGAAATAAGCGGATCAGGAGAAGGTGGGAGAACACAATCACAGGGGATGAAAACGCAGAGGAGAAATCCCATGCAGCTGGTGTCTGGCAGGGACAACCTGGAATCACACCAGAGCATCAGGGAGTATAGAGGTGTCAACCCACCTCCAGCTCTGCCAGGCTACCAGGGACTGTTCCATTGGCTGCTGGTGGCATTCTCCCACTGGAGGTGGGCTGTGCTTATAAGCTCAGCTGGCTTGGTTGGGACTGAACGTTGCACCCCAACTCTGGAACCAACATAATGTTGATTGGAAGCTTAGCGGATTCCCAGGCTGATGTTTTGCAACAGAATCCCTGAGCTTGGGATTTCAGTTTCAGCATTAAAGTAAGACCTACTTCTATATTTGGGTATATTTGAGGAGAATTTGTATGAATTTCATTTTTAGTTTTGAAATCTTTTATTTCAATACCTGTTAACCTGGAGTTAGCTGGTGCACTGTTGGATCTGGAGAGATGGAAATGTCCCCTCCCCAGCCCTCTGCACAACCCCTATCATCAGGAATGGCATACTTTTCCACTCTGAGCAAAAAGGAGTCGTGGTGTGGTGGGATTAGAATGGGTCTGTGAGTGTGTTTGTGTATAGGTGTGTAATGACTTCAAATCAGAGGTAACCTTTGGGGGGAAAAGTTAATAAATTTTAAACTTAGAATTTTCCAAACACTCTTCGTTTTACTCCCTCCACCCACTCCCTGCCTCTGTGTGGATACAACAGTGCATTAAACCTCACCTTGTTCAATTTGAATACTCTTTTGAAAATACATGTCAATGATAAAGCTTTTTAAAAACAAATTTTTCATGCAGGTGTATGCCCGTATGTCAGAAGTATTAGGAATAACAGATGACAACCATGTTCTAGAAACATTCATGACGAAAATGTGAGTTTCTGTTTTGGTTTTTAATTTTTCTTCTGTTGTTTTAAACCTCATAGATCCTCTTACTGTATTTCAGCCTCTTTACATATATTAATTTTTAATAAAAATTTTAAATTTCGCTTTAATTCGTACAGTGCTAGCACTAAGTTCACATATTTAAACCTCGCAGTCCAGAAGACATGATCCTGTACAGCCGTAGTTGCAGCAGAAGCACCATGTGGTCTAAAAGGAGTTACAGGCACTGACTCTTGAGGGCAGCTTTTTATTCTTCTTTTTTTAATTAACATAAAAACACTGAATTTCAAACGCCAACTAAAGTTCCTTTGCGAGTTGGGACTTTGAGAGAGGTCCAGGTATCTTAAGACAGGTCCAGGTGGTTTCACACAGGAACCTGCGACACTCGGAGACCTGTTCACCAGAAGTGTCCTGAATTATCCTTAGTCCTAGCAGAATTAACTGCTTTCTAGTCATAGACATAACTTGGTATATTTAGCCTAAATTTGTTGTGTGTCTCCACTTGGAAACTTTTATCTGTTTTACTGATAGCACTGCTTTGCTTGCAGACAACGAAGCTAGATAAACAGTTGGGATCATGGGAAGTGAGTTTTAAAACCACAATCTGATGGCTCATTTTTTTAGCAATAACCATGAGCCTCTATCTGACTTCCTTTGTGACTCCTGCTTTCACTCCCTAGTTTTAGTTACACACTTAATATTTCTTCTGCGAAACACTTAAACAAATTTTTAATTTACAAAACTAGATTTCTAGAGTCATATACTATTTGG
Organism: Sciurus carolinensis; assembly: GCF_902686445.1. Classification (NCBI taxonomy): domain Eukaryota; kingdom Metazoa; phylum Chordata; class Mammalia; order Rodentia; family Sciuridae; genus Sciurus; species Sciurus carolinensis. Next base: position 158,432,871 of record NC_062218.1, read on the forward strand.
AGAGCCAAGTTTATTGTGGATTGACTGTATAAAATTTCAAATGCTATAAAAAGTATAGAATAGAACATGTTCCATTGGAATTAGAACCTGCTTTTCATTTTGTCATTTAGATCATCTAACTTACATAAATATATGTTTTTATGTTCTCCCTGCTGAAGCAAGTATCTTACTTATAAGATAAAACTTTTCTTTCGCATTTAGCGTTACAAACCTTAAATACTGGGGAAGATGTGAGCCTGTAATTTCAAGGACTCTCCAGTTCCTAAATGACCTTTCTGTTGGATATCCTTTTCATTGTACATCTGATATTACATATTAATTATCTAAAAAGTGCTTTCTGTTGGCCATGTGTTTTCCTTCTTTATAATTTTGCAAGGTTTTTAAAAAATAAGAATTCTTTTCATTTAGCATTATCTATAAATGCATGTTTTTTAAAGATTTACAACAACTGTATACCATGAGGCTTTTATTCAGAGTCCTAGTTGAATATGTATGGATATGTAGATTCCTAAGTGGTTACCTTTGTGTATAGTCACCAGGGTAATGAGAGGCTACATAGAGAGTACGTATCCATGTATACTTGAGTCCATCTTTCTCATAATGGTCTAAAACACCATTTTCTAAAAGAAAGCACATAACTAATTTAAGAAGATCAAATCTTCTAAAAATATTACCTTATAATTACTGAGTATGTAAGAGTAAATAGCTCTCTACTATTTCTCGGTTGAAAAGAACATGATTTTCGTTCATTGAGAAACACAAAGGAGTATTAGGAAGAAATGATAGGCTTTTTAACTACTTTGATTATTGGCACACTGAATTAATCTCCTATCCTAAAGTCAATTTCCTGTACCACGTTAAATATTTAGATTGCTCTCTCTAGCACACTTTTTTTTTATAAAACCGAAAACCAGAAATGATTTTTTTCATACTAGATCACAGTTGATATTGTAGTCATATCAGTGAGAATGAACCATGTAGATTGTCTGGTATATGTCCATTGTCAAATATATAGGTGTTATGAGAAATAAATGTTGGTTCAGTTAACCACTAAAATTAGCTAATATTTTAATATGAGGACAAATTCTGAAAATGGTAACTTTGGATGGAAACCTTTAATGTAGGTTCGTTCCAGGAACATGTTTGTATTAGTTAAGTTTAAAATTGTGTTCCTTGGTAAACCGTGAAAGATTTCCAAAGTATTAGACACCCACTTTTGTGCTGGAATTAATATGCAACTTTTTATTGGAAAATAATCGTCCTTGTCTGGCAAAATCCACCATGCAATATTTCTGTTAGTAGGTTATAATGCAATAAAGACAGGGAGGGCTATTTATCACTACAAATTTTGAGGATTTCAGGATTCTTTTTATTATTTTAATATATTTCTTTGATATTAAATCAGAAAAATGATAAATTACACCTGTCCAGGCTGTTTTTCCTTTTTACTGGAAAGTGATGTACAACCCAATTCCAGTGGTCATTTTGGCTTTTTAAGATATGTATTTTTTTCTTATTAAAAAAACTCAACCTATATATTTTTTTTCTAATAATAATGCTGAAATACTCTTTATTTCTAACATATGAAGTGGTTTATAAGTACTTCCTAGTATTGCAAACTCCGGCCTTTTCACAATGAATTACTTGGAGAGCATATTATGTGGAAGGAAGCCTTGGTTATTTTATAGCACATAGCTATTGTTTAGATTTATCCCATTTTTTTAGGTTGAAATTGATATTTAATATAAAATTAATTTGATTTGTATTCTTTTTAGTATAATTTGCATAATGCCTAATTTATTGTTTCTGCTGTTTAAGATTCTTTTTCTATCACATTATACCTATTATATATTCTTTAATCCAAATATAACCTTTTATTTTACAAGCTGTTTATTGCTTCTGAATACTTCTTGAAGTTAAAAAAAAATATTTTCAGAAAACTTACTAGATAAAAGTTAAAAAACTATAACATTTTAAAGCAAGGGATACAAATGATCTCAACATGGGTACATTGATTTATATTTTTAACAATTATTTCAGGTTTGCATATTTAGAAAATATATATTAGCCCAATTTGATTTCAGTGCTCAGTTATTTGAATTATAAATCATTATGTCCCTTCTAGCTGATCAGTCATGAAATATCTTTGAGTTCATTTACATAATGGAATATGTGAGTGGTGTATCATTTCAGTGCAGTCACTGGTTACCTAATGTATGTTTTGTTGTTTCCAAATGATTTCTTCATTATAATTTAGCTTTTTATTTTGATTTTAAAGCAAGCGTCATTTCTGTGTTAAAATTAAGACAGCATTCTTCAGCAATGGAAAGTCATGCAAAATAAAAATGATCACCTATTGGCCTCAATTAGTGGAAATGTTTACATATTAATATTGAAAATGTTTTTATTTAATATATTGGTATTAGGTAATGAAAAACATATTGTCTTTGTAAGTTTTTAAATGTTCCTTATTGCTTTATAGTACATGTTTTCAGATACTTTGTTTTGGTTTTGCTGTTTTTATCTGCTTTTTTGAACTGACCTTGGTGTTTATGGTGCCCAAAGCCAGTCCCTGAATTTTGGTGTTCTTTTATCTGATCACTTGTTTCGAAATTGAAATCGCCCAAAGATCGTCATTTTTACAAATTGCTGAGAAGCCCTCAGTTGCCTTCAAGCAATGCCCTTGAACTTTAGTGAGCACTGGGATGTGAGTGCTCCTTAGGACAGATGTCAGGCCCACCCTTCAGAGTTCCTTTTTCTGGAGGCCTTAGGCCCTGGTCTGAGAATTTGCATTTTAACAAGTGGCAGGTGATATAGGCTCAGGGATTGATCATACTTTGAGAATTTCTGCCTCAAGGTAATTAGAAAATAGAGCTGAATTACATAGTCCTAAGCATAAAACCAGGCACTTTCCCCAGGACGTTCGTTTCTTCATAGGACTTTGTCCACACCAGTAATAGGCAGACGTGACATTTTTTGAGAGAATCCCCTAAATGGTAATGTGCCTTTCCATGAACTCCCAGGTTGAAATTAAATAGCCTGTTGCCTTTTAACCCAAAGTTGCCATTTGCCAAATTTGAACTTTCTAAATTGCTAAGACTAATATAATTTTAAAATCCATTTACTCTTTTTAAAGAAAACTTATATTTTTCTATCAAATTCATTGCAGGGTATATATAATACATTTAGCAAATGTATTTTAGGAATTTTTTTTTAACATACTCTTCAAACTTCTAAGATGAAATTTCAAGAATTCCTCATCTTGAGTAGCTCTTTCTGACATGTGCAGAGCTAGCGCAGCTCTGTCCTGGGCCAGCCCTCCACAACACACAGTTTCCTACATGGCAATTCTTCCCCTCTGAAACGTCTTCCTGTCTGAAGTTCTAATTTCTTTCTAAATGGGAAAGGGATGAGATTATTCAAATGACTGGGATAGGGAAGCTTAAGGAGAAAGTGAAGAGAAAATAAGGATCGTACAAGAGTAATCAGATCACCAATTTTACATGCTGAGGAAAAGAAAATGTTGAATCTCATTCAAAATTGTTTGTTCATTAACTGTGATTTGAGGTTATTCTCAAATAATTGAGCAATGTTTCTATTGTTATTTGAATATGAAGCAATATGAAGTCTTTTTTTTTTTTTTTTTTTTTGGCGGTTCTGGGGATTGAACCCAGGGCCTTGTGCTTGCAAGGCAAGCACTCTACCAACTGAGCTATCTCCCCAGCCCCTGAAGTCTTACTTTGAGTTTCAGTATCTGGTAACAAGGCGTCAGGCCACTATTGGCAGTTGTCCTTTACTACATAATCCTTAAAACTGAGAAAACCCAAAATAACAGGTCCCATAAAAAGGGTGCTACATCACTTCATGAATCTTACTTTATTAGTGCTGCTAGCCTCAGTAATTCTTATGTTACTGCAAAATTACCTAATAATTCAAGTCCTCTAAGTCTGAGTGGTAAACCAAGATCAGACCTTCCTAGGCGCAGGGCCCTGTTCGAAGGTGCAGCCCACACCCTGGGAGCTGGCCTGCCTGCCTGTGGTGGGAAGGAAGGATCCCTTCCGCCTGGCTTCCATCTCACTCTAAGACTTTGGGACTCTCCCTCAGTGCCTTTACACTGGAATTTGGCAAAGTTTACTCCTTTCCACATTTATTGTAAATCTGTCTGTTTATTTTCAGTTGTTTTGGGTTTTGCAAGCCAGAGTCAGTTTCCTATCAAAGCAACTTATGTATTTATCATGATGATTTTATTTTTTTCCACCTCATATCTTTCCTGACTTCATTGTCTTTGCTTTGCTCTTCATTTACGTGAAATAACCAGATATGCATACTTACTAGATTTAACAATGAATAAGAACAAAATGATGATTTTTAGATTAATTCCATACTCATGTTAAATAATTGACTTTATCTTATTGGCCTCTTTCAGTTCAGCAAATATTAAGTGTTTGCTTTCTAAGGACAACACAAAAGAACAAATGGAACACAGACCCTCCCCTCACAGATTTTAAATTCTAGCCGAGCTGACCCTGGTTCCATACTTCCTTTCCTAAGAGCCCAAAGTCAGTTGTTTTATTAAAATAGTTTTTTTTTTTTTTTTATTTAACACAAATAAATTGTATATTTATTTCTGAGATTCTACACATAAAAACAGTGTGGTTATTAACATTATGATATGACTACTTAAAGGGAGCCCTTTTATTCAAGGTTATTTAGGTATGCCTGATGTACAAACCATCAAGTGTAACATTTTTTAAATTACCAGTAATGTGCAAGCCAGTCACCCCCAAGCGTGTCCCTGACCTTCCCACTGTTGAGGCTGGGGATCCTGAATGTGACGATGGTCAGGACAGAATAGACGATGAGAGCTGAAGCAGAGGTCCAGAATGAGATGACAGTGATAGGTGGCAGTAAAAGGGGGGCGACTGTTACAGGAAAATAGTAGTAAACACTAGTAATTCTGCTTTTGTGAAACGGTGTTAAAACGCACTGACTCATTCTGCTGAATATACCACCATCTCCAGATGGTTTGTGAGAATGTTAAATAAAACTAGTCTCAGCATACATCCCTCAGGCGTACTTCCATTAACATTTATCATCAAAAGAAATGTTGATTTGCTTTCTGTCAACCATGGAAAAGTCGCCCCATAAGCTCTCTCCTCTGTTCACTTCTGTGGCAGGGTCAGGTGTGGGAATCCCCTCTACCTGTCTTCTGTAACCTTATTTAGGCCTTCTCCAAGTTCTTCAGATTTTTGCTCCACACAATTACCTTCCTCAAGTAAAATAGATCTGATCATTTTGCTTCCCAAAAGCGCAGAATCACTTCCACTTGATTCTTAGGTCAAAGTAAAATCATTGATTTGAATTCGAGTCCTTTAATGGTACTTGACGTTGAGTTCCCATAACTGATTTCCTGATCTACCATTTACCCTCAATTTGTGCTCTGTACTTGGGCCAAGGACACTTATGTACCTTTCTTTGATGCCCTTACCTCTCACTGAATCACACAGGGTACTGTGCTCCCTTCTTTGGCACATTGTAAACAACTAGGTCTCTTTCACAGTTTCAGTTCTTGCTAAAGATTTAGTAAACCCAACCTGAAATAGTTGTAATCCTTCTCCTGTTTAGTGCTTACTAAATATTTCTCTCATCATCTTTTATCCACCTCCTTACACTTAGTATCTAGTATATTATTCCAGTTTTCAAACAGACTTTTCACATTTTAACACTTTTGTAAATAGGATATGTCTTAGAGTTAATGGTATTTTAAATAACTTTTTCTATTTTAATATACCTAAAACAATGATCTTTTAGATTGATGGCGTTTTAGGCTTGGTGAAATGTGGTCAATGTCAGCGAAGGTTTCATATCATAAGTTGAGACTGTACTTTGTACTGCTGTGTAGATAGTAATGGCAGGTGTGTGTAGTTCTTCTGTATCCAAAGAAACCAGTGCATTCTCAACTTAGTTACCCTCCTCTTCAAGGATACACATTTTCCAAATTTTCAGCCTCTGTAAGATAAACCATTCTTTTGGCCTTTCTCCATTGGTCATGCTAACCTGAAGAAGACCACCTCCACCTTTCTCTGTTTTTATAACCACAGGGATAGAGGAAATTTCTGGAAATTTCGGTTAGTGGGTTAATATTAGCCAAACTGTGAGCTTTGCTCAGTTGAATGTGAGAGTGTCCAAGTAACTAATTGGTTCCTCCTAAAAGAGATTTCCCTGACTCTTTTGGACCTACTTCCAGTTTCAGTTGTATTTCAAGGAGCTAGTTAGATCTTTGAAGGAACTAACACTAGCCTCTCTAAAATCCTATGGATGTGTTGGAACCTAGTGAAGAGAGTTTCTGCCTTAAGACAGACCTAGGTAGGAATCTTGGCTCTACCACTTACAAGTTCCATGTGTGACCTTGCTGAATTCTCTGACTACTTAAGACTTCCAATACAAACTGCCATTGCAGTGACGCACCTTTGCCATGGTTACTGCTGTGAGCTGCAGCCTCAGAAATCTAAACTGGTGCTGCCAGAGTCCATCTAGTGCTCCCACCCAGTTAAAATGGCACAACTTACAAGAGCCCTAGTTCTTAGAGAAGAATGAAATGAAAGCATAAAGATCATGAAGGTGTGTCCATTTGCCTTTTTTTTTTTTTTTAACATCACAAGTCCTTTTAAGATCATATCTAGCTTTAAGGAAATATAAATATTCAGATGAATTCTCATTTTTTTCTTCATTGAAACAAGTAAAAATTCTTTATCTTTTTTTTTTTTTTAAGAGTTTAATTAAAAGGCAGTGAAGCTGGCCTTGGTACAAAGTGCACAGATGCAGTTCTGCAGAAAATGTGTCTTTGGCAGATGAGATTCTTCCTGTGAATGTTCTGTTTATTGCTTCCATAAATATTCTATTGTCAAACATGACTTACTGTTTATTAACAGCACTGACAGGAAGATTCCTGTTAATGGCAGCATTTGTATTACCCATAGACCCTGTCACTTTTAACTTTGCAATTGTAAGAGATTGTATTTGGTAATTACTTAAGATATTTCTAAGTTTATTGATCCCCGCCCCTATTTAACTGAGTGAAGCTTGAGTGACAGTTCTATTCAGTGATTGATGATTTTGAAAAATCATCAAATCTGCATCTTCGAATGCAGAGGAAGACTTGCTCCCTGTCAGATCTGATCTGTTGCCCTTCAGCCTGCCAGGAAAACAATGCATCAAGAATCCCACTGAGCAGTGCATGGATGCAGGCCCTGCCCTGAGGAGGTTGTCAGTCTAATATGAGGTGAGCCACATAGATGTGCTTAATGTGCACCTGTAGCAGTCACCTTGGAGGTCAGAGGGACTTGACTCTAAATCATGCCTACTGTTTTCGTTTTGGAAATTTTTTTTTTTAGTTTGTCATCTGAAAAAAGAAGTGATACTACCTATCTAATGGGATTGTGAAAATTAGTCTTTCAAATAGTACCCATTCCGTAAAGTCTGTGAATCTTTATGTCTTCCCTGACATAGATGGCAAAGACATTTGCATCTTTTGATCCTGAAAACAATCCTGTAGGTTCTGCTGGGGCAGGGGTTTCCTCCTTGTTTGGTTGGCGAGGGAATCTCAGGTTGGGCGAGTATACCACTCAAGGCTCATCCAGCTGATTGAAGGTGTAGTGGAACCAAACCCAGGTTTTCTGACATGCGTTCTCCCATGTTTCCCGTCCTCTTATACCCACACCTCAGCTACTAAAATTTAGAATTATGCTTTTCAGTGCCACTGTACAGAGTTCTGTATTTGGAGATGATGTGAAGGAAAGGAGCCAGGTTTTCACATGTGACATGAATGGAGCCAGCCTTCAAAGAAGACAAGAGCAGGAATGTAGAGAAGGGCCAGGATGCTCCAGATATAGTAGGAAACCAGCGACTACAGTCAAGTAAGAAAGGGGCGTTTGCATATGGAGTAGATGTGCTTGGAACCCACATCTCAGTAGAAATTACTTAAGCTCTATGTTCATGTTATGATTTCTCAGGTTCTTATTCTGAGTTTCAGCTGTACAGTGTAATACAATGGATGGAGCATGGTCTTTCGAGCTCAACCTCAGCTTAAATCTCAGCACTGCCAACCCACAACTCTGTAGTCTTGGGCAAGCAACTCAATTCTCTGAACTTCTGTTTCCTTCTCTACGTAATAGAAATAATAAATAATCTTTAACAGTATAATTATGAAAGATGAGGTGGAATAACAGGAAAAAACGCCTTCCACTCCACTTGAGAACTGTTAGTTCTCCTCCTGCCATGTTCTCATCTTAGCTTTCTGCTAACTAGTTCATTGTTTCTTAGAATTTAAATAATTTTTCTCTTCCTCGATAGCCTCTTATGGGGTATTTTTATAATTATTTTATTATGAACTAACCATTAAGTGAAAAGAAATTCTCAAGTTATACCTAAAACGTTAAAGGGTCAGTTTTAATTTTCCACTATCAAGACTTTAACAGTAAAGTAGTTCTTGTCTTAATTATAAAATTCATTCTTCCTTCCATAACTAGAATATGTATAAAATAGAAAAGTAATTGCACTGGTTAATAATGGATTATCATTCTTAACAGAATGACAAATGTTTCTATGGGAATACTCTTGAAATAATATTTATTCTTCGTAAGTACCAATCGATGCCATTTTAGTTCAGTATTATTTTGTAACTGTATACATACTGATAAGACAAATATATTTCCCTGGATTCCTTAACTTCTAATACCTATATCCTCTTAAAAAAACTTGTGAAAATAGATGCTGTGAAGTTCATGCTGAAAAACCACACGGTAAGTCTTAAGTCTTAATCAATGACTAGAATGTTCTGGATAGTTTAGGTCAAGCATTGGTAACCTTTGGATGCTTTTTGCTTTCATTAGAATGAACACTTCCCCTTTCTTGGCATCAGTGACAGTTACAGTCTCAGTGACTTCAGGTGCCGAACAACCTTCTACACAGCCCTCACTCGCCTTCTGATGGTAGATCTAGGTAAGGTTCAGTTTCAGCTCAGTCAACGAGAAGAGTGGGACGCCATGGGTATAACCTTTATTTTGTTAGAATTCTCCATCTCTGACAGTTGTTTATGCCTTCCTAAGATTGGAGCGTTCACTGGTTAACATCACAGCCAAAAGACAAATCTTTGTACTTAGGTGGTGTTTTTCACTTCACTTCCCTTGATTCTTTACCTCAAAATTTATTATCTGTATATCCTTTGATCCATTCATTTTAAAATTACAGATATAGGAATAATCTTAAATACAGAAAAGTTTTATGAATTTTTTAGTGATATTTAACTAGAGAAAAAATGAAAACAATGTTATGTTCAACAATGGGAATCGTAAAATCATGGCACATCCACTTACTTAATGAAAAGGTCTGTAATCATTAAAAATGATGATTTGAAGAAAATTCTATACATGAAATTTAGTGTTACAATATTAAGTAAAAGGCACAGAGTATTAGACAATGAAAATGGTATGATCATTTACATTCTGGGGAGATGCAGCAAAAAAAGGCTTAAATGAAATTGTTCAAAAATGCTACATTTTATAATAACATTTGGAAAACAGTATGGAAGTTCCTGAAAAATTTCAAAACAGAACTACCTTCTGACCCAGCAGTCCCGCTGCAGGGTGTGCTTACCGAGAAGTGAGATGAGTGTATAGGAGCAGCATCTGCATTCCCGCGCTCACTGCAGCTCTGTTCACAGTAGCCAAGGGATGGGAGTGACGTAAGCGCCCGTCAGTGGAGGAATGGGTCAAGAAAGCGAGGTAATGTGTACTCAGTTAGTACCATTCAGCTGTAAAAACAAAGAAACCTTGCCACTTGCAACAGTGTGAGGGGAATCTGGAGGGCATTATGTTAAGTACAATAAGCCAGGTACTACATGGTCTTACTCAAATGGGGAATCCAAAAGGACTGAGCTTATAGAATTAGAGAATAGAAGGGTAGCTACCAAGGGCTGGGCAGATAGGGAGGCAGTGCAGGGTGATGTTGGTCCAAGCGTTGATGTAAAATTTTAGGTAGATAGGAATAAAGCTGCAAGGAGAGTTGTTTTATCACATAATGGCTATCGTCTGTGACGGTTTGTTCTTTAAAAATGATAAAGGGGGTAATAAGCATATGCACTCTAAAATGATAACTATAACTTAAAAATGCTAAATTTTGTCTTGGTGCGGTAGTGTATAGGTAATTTTCCCCCACATATTGTTTGAAGTTTTCTTGAATGTTGTTATTTTTATAATGGTAAAATTTTTAACATTTCCAATTTAAATTTTTTTTAATTTATTTTAACTAATATAGAGAAACAAAAATTATGTATGTTAAGGGATGCCACTTAATGTTTCAATACATATGTACATTGTATAATGTGTAAGTCAGGGTAAACTCATTTTTTTCATTTATTTACCTTGGGTTTTTTTTGGTGAAAACTTTGAATATCCTTTCTTCCAGTTCTCTGAAGTGTCTACCGTGGCCTCTGTAGTCACCCTCCTGTGCAATAGCCACTAGAATGTCTTTCTCTATCCGCTGCTCACCTGCCCAACTCTCCCTGGTCTCTGGTAACCACTCTACACTCAAATTCAGTGACCTACGAGTAAGATCACGTGGTAGTAGTCTTCCTGTGATTGGCTTATTTCACTTAAAATGATCTCCATTTCCATCCATGTTGTCTCAAATGCAGGATTTCCATTCTTTTTATGGCTGAATAGTGCTCCGTTGTGTACCAGTATGACATTCCTCTTTATCCATTCCCTAGCTGATGGACACTTGGGTTGTTTCCTTTTCCTGGCTTGAATTGAGCTACATTGGGCATGGGAGTGCAGGTGTCTCTTCTACATAGAGATTTTGTTTCCTTGGATACCAAGGGTATATATAGTAGTCATACAGTAGTTCCATTTTTAAATATTTAAGGAACCCCCTATTGTTTTCCATAATGACTGTACTAGTTTACATTTCTACCTGCAATGGTGAAAGGTTCCCTTTTCTCCAACATGGCTTACCAGCACTTGGTTTTTAAATTTTTTATAAGAGTTATTCTTAGTAGTGTGAGGTAGTATCTCACTGTGGTTTTGATTTTCATTTTTCTCTGATGACTAGGATGTTGAGCATTTTTTCATGTCTGTTGGTCTGTGTGTCTTCTTTGAGAAATTCTATTTAGATCAAATTGCACATTTTTAAATCAGGTTGTTTTTTGCTACTGATTTTTAGAGTTCCGTATATATTCTGGATATGAACTCAGATGTATAAGTTGTTACCTTGTTTTCTGTAGATGGCTTCCTTTGTCATGGAGAAGCCTTTGGTGTGAGGTAATCCCGTTCATCTATTTTGCTTTTGTTTCCTTGCTTTTGGGATCTTGTCCAGAAAAAAATCTTGGCCTTTTTTATTTTTAAAATGAATTTAATGAGAAGCATACCAGGTAGACAGAACCTTAGGATGGGCACATGAACCTCTCTGGGTAACCATGTGACTCTGGATTCCCACTTCCCCCGTATTTGGATACTTTGGGTTAGATCAATCAGTTATAGACACATGAGAAGGTTCAATCAATGGTAGTATCATCCTTAGAGAATATAACACTGATGATGTTTTTTCGTCCTTTCTCTTGCAATGTATTGATTGATCCATCAACGTAAATAAGAATGTTTTAAAAATGTGATCATACAAAAGGAAAGAAGATAAATAATTTTATTTTTACAAAAAAGACTCGAACCGTTGAAATGGAAGGGTGACCTAAAACCCCTCTGCATTCTTCATCCTTATTATTTTCATGTATATCAGCAGAATAAATCACCAGAAAGACAAACAGCCAAAAGTTGAGAGAAATGCAACTGGAATGATTAGGGAGCTTAGTGGGATTGATTTCTAAGGAAAGATTAAAAGAACCATGTATGTATAACTTGGCTAAGTGACAACTAGGGCTGGAGGCAAAGAGAAACTGTCTATAAATATTGAAGAGTGTAAACCAGGCATGCAAAACCCAGTCATCTGCTACCGTAGGCAAGTGGGAGATCTAACTGAGTGACAGCTTTTCATCCTGCACACTGCCCTGCTTTACCTCTTGGCTGTTTCCTTGGAAAGAAGAGGAGCATCCCAGACTCGGTCCCTGTGCTCCGCAGCCACTGAGCATTGCACACTGTGCTGTGTGCTGGCGCAAGACCAAGGCGAACGGCGTGCTGGGCCCTGGCCTCGAGGAGCTTGCCTTTCTTGTCTTCCTCTTTGTCCAGGCATTAAAGAAGACCATGACACCTTCTCTACAACTAATCTGTTTCCCACCCCGAAAAATGCTGTTGCAGTGACACTATCTCACTCATGAAAGAAAAGGAGCCACCAAAGTTAAATAGAAATGTCTGGAGCGGTTTCCTAGAAATAGGCCCATGTCTCTCATCTTGAGAAATGGGGTGGGCCAAGATCTCCTTTGTCACATGTGGTTGTCACACACAAAGGAACCCCTTCTTCTCTAGTAGCTTAACAAAGGGTCGCACCCACTGTGTTCAGGCTCCCTCCTCGAACTGCTGATTGATACTTATCTTGATGCATTGCACTTTTTGAAGGCATATTTACTTTTATTAATATTGCTTAATGTAAACTGAGGTATGAAGAAAACTGAAGTAAGCACATAATTTGAATAATGAATAAGATCTTAACTAAGTTTTGCCAGGATTAGATTCCTTTGAAATATTTAAGTCAGAATAATGTAAAGTATAAATTGATATTTTTAGTTCAGTAATAAAAAGTCCTGTTGCAGTACTTTTTAGATATTCTGAGTGAGACAGAGGCAGACCACAGTGGGAGAGCCTGGTGCACAGAGATCGTGGGATAGGTCGGTGGTGTCTGACCTACAGAGGACACCGGAGCAGCTACCCCAGGAAACTTTCGCACTGCTTGCAAAGAAGCTGCTTCCATATTTGTCAGTAGTTTTATTTAAGTAGTTAAATATGTATTGCAAGCATCAAATGGTTTCTGGTATAAATTACTAGAACCACTTTTCTCTTGTCAAGAACCAGGGTTGCTTTTCTTCCCAAAATACATTGGGATCCTTCTGGGCATTGATCTTGTCTTTTTCCTACATTTCTAGCATCAGTGTCTCTCGATTGCTGCTCACTAAGTGCTTGTTGAATGAAGGGCAGATATAAGTACACAGTAACAAAGATGCCACCACCCTCACGGCTGCATCAGCTGCCTGCCAGGGTCTCTGGAGAATCTGGATCACTGGCCTCTCCTGGACAGAGCAAGAGCTGTACTTGGCCACTCCAGTGTCATCTCTTGCTCTCCAGCTTTTTCTTAGTATACAGGCGATCATTTGCCGAGGACTGTTGAGTACAGTTTTTCTTTTGTTGTTTGAAGCCTTGTCTCACAAGCGATGCTAACAGAACGTTGCTGTTACGAGTTTCTGTACCTATGGCTCAGGAGCTTTGTATCCTGTGTTCTGTCACAGAAGGAAGGAGCAAAAGAGAGTGCTGTTGTCAAGAGCAGTACCGATCCATGTGTTAACTGAAAGAAATCAAAATATAAGTAAAGAGAAAAAGAATCCTTCTCAAACCAAAAAGTCTGAGGATGTACTTTTCTTTAAATGATAATGGGGATTGAAGCCAAGGCCTTGTCCATGCTAGGCAAGTAGGCAAGTCTCAAGCAGGAGCCACACCCCCTCAGCCTCAAGGCAAGCTTTTTACAATCCCTGATCTTGGGAATGCGTGGATGGGGATAAGAATCAAATAGAAAAAACACCTCACCAACCTGCTTACAGAAGCATTGGATATGGTTCTTGTGATTAAAATATAAAGTATATTCTAATTGAATCCTACAAAATAAATGGAATATCTTTGTATATAAGCCATGCACATTGGAGTGATTAGAAAAGGAGAAAGAAATTGGGTGTCATGTTAATTGGTATTTACTTTGAAATGCTTTTTGGTTTCTATTCAATAATTTGCACTTTGTATGAATTTAATTAGATGCTATGTGCCCCAGGTTGTATTTCAGATGAAAATGGGAGGTTTGGCAATCAACAGTTGTACAATTTTATCAAATTGCTTTAACTAACATAGACAAAATGTTCACTGGTATGAAGAACAGAATTGAAAGCATTTCATCATTAGAATGATGAAGTTTCAAAACATGGAAGTTGTTGTCCATATCCTTTTTGTAGTCTAAGAAATTATTAAAATAAATGCCAGAAAGTCTTCTCCAAAAGTAGCACACATGCAGAAAGGAACGGGTAACCAACCATATGTGCACGCGTGTTCGCCCTTCCAAGAATCACTTAAAGCTCCCTGGGTTATTTTAAAATTAGCTTTGTCAATCTAATAAACGAAGGGAAAGCATATTACCCATGCCAGAAAATGGAGACCCTCCAGGGAGCTGTTCAGTATAAAATAGTTGAATAAATAAATACCTCCTATTTTGTTTAATTTGAATGGAGGTGAATTCAGTTGACAAATATCAAAGAGGGTAGATGTGGGGAAGCAGTAATGAAGCCATTCCTTTTTGTGGAGGACCAAATATTATTAGTTGCAAATTAAGTTTTTACCACTTACAAATTTGGAATTGCTCAGTGTCCCCAGTGGTTGTTTTCCTTGAATACTTCATAATTTCACTTTAAATTGAACACCCTAGATGAGAAGCATGTGAGTAGCATTTGAGTGAGCCTTGCATTCCTCAGGTATTTAAGAAGCAGTCTTGTTTTTGATGACAGGGGAGACTGATATTAAAATGGTGCTTATGGATGTTTAGAGATGATTCTACCTCGAGAAAGGAAGGGAGCATGCTCTCCACTCGCTTTTGTGACTTGTAACAGGTAATTGGTGCCTGAAGATACTGCTTGCTTAAATTTGAGAAATTATGGATAGCAAGTAAATGACTTGAATATGTATTCTAGAAATAGTAAATAAAGATTAGATTAAAAATACACAGAGGAAGGGAGCTTTTCCTTTTCTTTATTACTGATAGGTAACATTTGTTTACAAGTCTGTGGTTTGTAAACACTTTAATGTCCCTTATCCTATTTAATTCTCATTATAGGATATATTAAATAGGTCTTATTCTGCTCTCTCTCCATTGGAAATCTGAGTCTCAGAGAGATGAAATGACTTGCCCAAGGTCCATCATGTAACTGGTAGCTAGCTGGCCACATGTCTATACCCACTTTTGATGAATTTTTCCTCCAACTTTTACCCTCTCAATCAGTTAAGATATGTAACTTTTTCTGCTTTATTTTTATTTTAATCATTTAAACCAAATGATTGGTTTAGGGCTTGGGGGTAGCAAGAGGAAAGGAGAAAGGATTATTTTCTGAACTTTTCTGCAATAAGCAGATTCATGTTTATTATTTGCCCTGTAGGTATGTTACAGTTTGAGGATTAGTGAAAGTCAGATGTAATTTTAAAACTTTGTTCTTATGTCTAATAATTGGGCAAAGCCTGTTCTCATGGATTAAGGAACATAGATCCCAGGAAGATTTAGCAAGTAAGGGACTTGATCAGAAATAACGAATGCTCTGATAGATAGAATACATCATTTTATCACCTGTGTCTGTGACTTGGCAGAGACTCTGTGGAAAATAGACATGGGGGGATGGGGAGGGAGTGGGCAGTAGGGGTAAAGAAGCAGCTGGAAATACTTAGAATCCATAATGAGATAATTAAGACTAATTAGATGGCCCTGTAGGCAGAAAGCAGCCCATTAAGTCCAGATCCAGTTTTAATAACTTACCTGGATTTGAGGGTAGAGAGTCCAGAGCACCCCAGGGAATGAGATGCTCCAGGGGTGAAACTTGCAGGGTAGGCTTGTTAGAAAAGGAGTAGCAATCCTCTGCACTGGGCAGTGTGTTTTTCCTCTAGGAACTTAACTAAACATCCTGGTTCCCTAGGGAGCAGAATTTCAGGAAGCCTCACTTTTCTCGTCTATTAAATGGAAATATCTATCTTAAAGAGTTGTTATCTTGTGATTTAAATAAGATAAAGATATATGAAAGAACCTAGAGCAATGCCTGGCACAGAGTAAGTACTTAGTAAATGCCAGCCAAGCAACACCTGGACTCAGGGTGGGGCAGCTTCACTGCTTAATGAGTCTGCTCTGCCCTCTGCATTAGGGGCTGTTTCCAACAGAGGCAGAGAACTGAGGGCACTTCCTGATGGACACTAAATGGCCAGTCCTGTCTGAAGCCACCAGCCATTTCAGAGGTGACTCAAACTCTGGTCACTTGAGAGGGAACCTGGAATGAAGCCCCAACCTGGACTGCCTTCAGCGACAAGCTAAGCACACCTCTCCATGGCCTTGTGCTACTAGACTTCGGGATTTAGGGGCGGAGCCTTAGGAAGCAGTGGGAAGCCGGTATGAGCCAGATCTGCAAAAGCCACTGACTCCTCCAGATCACCCGTGTTGCTTGGTTTTGAGTGGATTGGCTTCACCACTGCCTCTCTGTCTCCTTGTTTGCCCCTTTTCATTTTTTTTTAGTTTGGACCAGATCTTCATCTACCAGTTTCCTAATACTGCTATAACAAACTACTGCAATTTAGTGACTTAAACAATACCACAGTACTGTTTTACAGTTCTTGAGGTCAGATGTCCAAAGTGGGACTCGGTGAACTAAAACCAAGATATTGACCAAAGGATTGTTCCTTCCTGAAGACTCTAGGGAAGAGCCTTTTATAGCTTCTAGAGGGCACCTGCCTTCCTTGGCTCAGGGTCCAGTTACCTCCGCTTGTCTTCCTCAGGCTGCCATCTTTGTGGTTCTCCCACTTCAAAACTTCTCTTCCACTTTTAAGGACCTTTATGACTTTGCACTCAACCTGGATACCCCAAGTAATTTTCTATTTTAAAATCAGTTGGTTAGCAACCTCAGTTTGCCTTTATAGCATTAAACTCCCAGGTTTGGATGATGAGAGTGTGGACATCTTTGAGGGATTATTCTGCCTATCAAACTAATATATCAGTAATGCCAAAGTATTTCACACAAATTTTACCATACAGAAAATCCTAGGTAACCGTTGGCTACTGCTATGTATAATTACCGTAATTATTTCCATAACTTGCTTCTCCTTGCCAGATTCCCCAGATCCCTGTAATCTAGCTGCCATTTACACTCATGTTTGAGGAAATGAGAAGTTTCAATGTTCTGTACACATTTAAAATGGGAAGGGAGAGCAAACCCAGACTGTTGTGGGGTTTATTGTTGTTGTTTTAGATTCTGTTGCCAAAATCCACCCTTTTAAATGTATACTGCAGTAGAATTGTGTCTAGAATATTCACAAAGTTGTGGAGCCATGACCTCATGCAATTACAGAACATTTTCATCTCCCCAAAAAGAAAGCTTGTGCCCTTACATAGTCACTCCTGTTTCTTTGTCCCCATCCCCTGCCTGCCACTAATGGCTTTCTGTCTCTATGGACCTGCCCTGTACTGGATATTTATTGTTAATGACATCATACAGTATGCGGCCTTAGTGTCTGTCTGATTTCACTAGCATGTTTTCTAGGTTCATCCATGTTTTAGCACACATTGGCAGTTTGTCCCTTTATGTGACTGAATAATAGTCCCTTGTATGGCTGTACCACATTTTGCTTTTCCATTCATCAGTTTGGATAAGCAGTTTAGATTTTTATTTGTTTCCACTTTGGGGTATTATGAAATAATGCTACTCTGAACATTTGTGTAAATGTTTGTGTGAATATCTGCTTTCAGTTCTTTTGGAGTGGAGTTGCTGAGACAAATGGCAATTCCAATGATTTGATAACTGCCAGACTTGTCCACAGTAGCTGCACCATTGTGCAGTGGTTCTACCACTTGAGGTTTTCACTGTGCAAAATAGTAAATGATATGTCCCACGAGTAACATATGATAGCCAACATACTAAAAGGTTTACTGATCTGTTTTAATGTAATATCTGAAGGAAAAAAATGTTTGGAACTTATAAAAATAGTAACTTCCTATTGAATCATATCCCCAGAAAAGCCAGTGGAGATGATTAGCTTTGGTTTTACCTGAAAGCCAATGAATTCATTGTTTCTTTTTATAGATTACTGAGAACTTACAATGTTATGTTAGTATTTACTTTCCAATGAAAATAAATACTGTAAATTAACATTATACCTTCAAATCATGTTGGGTTTTGGGCCCTTGTTTCATTAGAAAAAAAATTGGCAGCTTCAATTATGATTCATGAGTTATCATGTATACATTTGGCATACTAAATATATGACTGTATACTTGATTGTGAAGTCATAAGATAGCTCATGTTTTCTCCTTTTGCATCAGAAACAATAAGTGGGTAATACAAATGAGGAAAAAATCTTTAATAGACTTTGTGTAAAGTTGTTTGTGTGATATAAGCAAAAATGGCCAGTTTTCCAACTTAGATGATAAATATATCAAGTCCCAGTAACAGAAGAACAATGATAACTGAATTGTGGACTTTGCAGTAGTGAGGCACAGTTTCTGGTGCTTGCCTACCTCAAACTCCTGTAGTTGCCGAGGCGACAGGAAGCGGGGTCCGTGTGCCTCACCAGAACCAAGCTGACTGTTCCTGGCCGTGTTCTGACTTGACACAGATCAGAACTCAAGATTGTGTGGCGCTAAGTTCAGTCCACACCTCTGGCACCTTCTGCCCCAGCAGAGATTCGAGGGAAGAGCATGTGCCTGCAATGAAGCAGCCCTGCCTGGGGACCCCAGCTCACGGACGTGTGTCAACTGGCAGATGTTGGGCAAGCTATTGAAGCCTCTCTGTTCACTAGCTAATGAAGGAAATCATGCAACTTCATGGGATTGTTTGTGACTATCATTACTTGCTCCAGTGCAATAGAGTAGCGTATGAGCCACATAGATGTTTTTCAAGAAATTCAGTACCAAATCCATTGCATGCACATAATAGGCACTCAGGAATTAACTCCTGTTATTCAGTCACACCAAAAGTATTTCTTGAGTGCCAGGTGCTTTTCTAGGCCCGAGGAATACAACCATGATCAAAATAGATTGGAGTTCCTTCCCCACAAAGCTTATATTCTAATAGAGAAGACAAACAAGAAATGCCTAAATGTGTAGATTAGCAGGCAAGTCCCATAAGAAAAGTAAGGTCATTTATGGGATTAAAGTGTCGTGGGGGAAAGGATACTGTGGGTACTACTATAGATTGAGTGGTCAGGAAAGGCCTTTCTGAGGAAGTGACATTCAGCAGGACTTGCTGCTCACACTGCTGTCTTTCATAGTGTCCAATCTCTTGTGTTCCTTATATTCATTTGCCTCAAAATCTGGTTGGAGAAAGTGGTAGAGCCAGGAAGTCTTTTGATCTGTAGCTCAGAATATTAAATGAGGGGTTAAGATGTTAAAGCTCTGAATTTGTCTTGTGAATAAACATCTTACCCTTGGAAAAATAAAAGGTTTGTTGGAGAAGCTTCCCGGAGGAAGGATTCTGAGCTCACATTCTCTGCTTGCTTCTTTCGATTACCAGTCACTAAGTACAGTTAAACTAAAGGCAACAAAAAATGCTGATAACTATCATTTATGAAGTGCCAGCAAAGAAGAGTGCCACATGTGTTGTCATTGAGTCCTCACTGCTGACTTTATGAACTAAATATCTTGTCTCTTCATCACAAATGAGGACACAAAGGCCCAGACAGTTAATGGAGGCAGAGCCAGGATTCAAGCTTAGATAGACCTCCCCATTTCCAGCAGCCTTATCTGCTTACAGTGATAATTATGACTGTTCTCATTAAGAACTCCACGTTTAGAAAGCACTTTATCTTATTAGAGTAGGATTGTGTGGGTTAAATATAATGTACGTGTGTGTTACACAGGACTCCATCATGTCTACTTCAGCTATTTGCCTGCTACTCTATATCAGGTATGAAGAAAATAAAGACTTAATACCAGTACCATCCCTACTATTAATTGAACATCTTCTCTTTTTCATGTTTTATAGCAATTAATTTTCACCGCAACCTCAAAGATAGGTATTTTTATCCATATTTGATAGATGAGAATACTACAGATGAATCATCAATGAAATATCCAAAGTTAAACAGTCTATCGAGGAATCACACATCTGGGTCTGTTGACTGCAAAAGCCTGTATCGTTCTCTTTCACAGAGAAACACAAAGAGGTAGAGTCTTACCTCTCCCAAAGCTAAGCCCCAGATACTGTCCAGGTAGGCTGGTAGTTGACAATCTACATATATGTGTATGAATTTTATCTTTGTATGTGTGTGGTGGTGGAGATCAAACTGAGGTCTTGTGCATCTAGGCTAGCCTCTGCCACTAAGCCGCACCCCCTGCGCATGATCTTTAACTCATTCGATCCCTTCAGGATCCCTGATCAAACGGGGATCGAATGATGGAGGTGGCATCACAGTGTGCTGGTACTAGATACACCCTTAGGGACCTAGAACTCTAGGAACTCTGTGCTCTAGTGAAGAGTCAGACAAGGCTGGAGGTAGAGTGTGTGCTCAGTGTGCCCAAGGCCCTGAAAATTTATAAAATAAATTTATAAAATGAAGTCAGGCGAAAACTATGGAACCAGTCTAGGCGTCCATCTTCAGGTGAATGGATAAAGAAAATGTGGTGTGTATACACACAGTGGGATTTTATTTAGTCATAAAGAAAATTGAAATTAAGGCATTCGCAGGGAAATGGGTGGAACTAGAAATCATGTTAAGCAAAGTAAGTCAAACTCAGAAGGTGAAGGGTCGTATGTTTTCTCTCATATGCAGAAGCTAGAGAGGGAAAAAGAAAAGAAAGGTGGGGGTGGGTCTCCTAAAAATCAAAGGGAAAGGAGTAGAGGAAAGGGCCCAAGGGGTTTGGAGACAATGAGGGACAGGGAAGCAATAGGGAGGGATATTAGCCAAATTATGTCATTAGATTGCGTGCATGTATAAATTTGTAACAACAAATGCCATCATTATTACAACTCAAATGCACCAAACAAAAATGTGGTGGGGAAAGAGGCCAAAGGCCTTGGAAATCCAAAGGGAGAAGGGAATCTTGCAGAGGGACTGGGGACATCTTAACTCAGACATTGAGAAGCTGTTCCTTGATGCAGGCCTTGAAAAATAAGAACAACTTCCATATAGGTCTAATGTCATCACCAGTGGACAGAGGAGGGCTCATCTAAGCGGTCTCACCTGGTCGCAGAGCCAGCTGACAGCAGGGATTGTAATTTGGTCTGCCTTGACACTTGTTCAGAACAACACACTAGGAAAAACTCATTGGCCTGTCGGCATCTCAGTGGGCAAGCTAAGTCCCTGGTTCTGTTGGACTCATGAAATAAAGTATGTGAAGTTGAAGGGCAGAGAGAAACCCTGGAAGATTGGAGTCAGTTAGATCAGCCATTTCTCAAGAGTCAAAGAATCCTGGCATGGATCACTTGCATTTGTGGCCTTGACCCTCAGTTTCCTTACCTGTAAAATAATGTAGACAGTAGTGTTCCTCAAATGTTTACAGGCATCTGAATCACCTGGAGAGCTTGTTAGAATAGAACTGCTGATCTGGGATGGAATCTGGAAATTTACTTCTAACTTGTCCCCAGCTGGTGTTCATGCTGCTGGGTCAAGCAGCAACTGAAGACCACTGGTCTCTTCTCTTCTCTGAGACCTTGGATCCTCACTCATGCTCTGAGTCAAGCCTCTCCTAATACTATAGACTTTGGGAGGTCTGGGCCACCTCCAGCTACATCAGCCTCCCTAGCAAGACACTCACCTCGCTGTTTCTTTATCGGTAAAGTGGTTCCCTGTGGCCTGGGACAAATGAGGGAATCCAGTCTCATTTAGAAGAAATTGCTTTTGGAAAAAAAAAAAAAACTATATAAATTATCAGTTGTACATATCTATATCTATGTGCGAAGGTTGTTTGGGCAGAATCCTTGAGAAAAGTACAGTCTACCTTCAAAGTGAAAAATTAATAGGAAATCTCTTTTTCCTCTTGTCCATTTGTAGAGGAAGCTTGGTGTAGGAAGATGTGTACCCCTGAAGCATGTAGTTAAAATCCACAATGACCCTTAAGGGACCCTATCCTTTCTGTCAGATTAAAATTTTCCCTGCCATCTATTTAATAAATTAAATTTTTAAAAGAACATAAATAAAAGAGAATAATAACTTAGAGCTATCAGGGCACCTGAGTCTGTGAGCCCTGTAGGGCCTTGGCACCTAAAAAGAAGGGGAGGGGGGGAACCCTTGTCTCTGAGGCTTTGAAAGTGGCCTTCCTTGAAGCATCAGGAAAGCTCTGGGGGACCCAGAAGCTAACGAGCTGAAATGCCTGGGGCATGAGTCTGTTAGATCCAATAAAGAGCCAGAAAAAAAAAATGGATGGTAAGTAATGTTGCTATTTCATTTGGTGCAAAAGAGAAGGCAAAATACCAGAATATTCAATGAGCTAGAGCACAAAGTGTGGCATGGAGGTGGATGCAGGCTGACCTCTTCTCTGGAACATCTCAGCCTGCGTGGAGCTCAGTGTGAGGCTAGTGTACCATAGCCTGCATGTTAAAGCATGGTGACCCTTTTGTTTCTTTAATAGGCGAAGATGAGGACGAATTTGAGAATTTCATGCTGCCTCTTACAGTCTCTTTTGAAACAGTATTACAGATATTCAACAACAACTTTAAGCAAGAAGATGTAAAGGTGGGTTTGTTTCCAGACATTCATGAAGAAAGACAATTTTGACCCCTCTAGAATATCCGGATCCAGGTATTCGGATCTGTGTGTGCTCTGTGCTCCTCAGACCTGCATCTGTATGCATAGGCCAGTGTTCCCAAACACATGCGTCTTCACATTTTACTTGTCATATAAGCCCTTTTCTAGTTTTTATACAAATGGACTCCGAGGTCAGTGAATGGTTTTAGACAGTCTGTTCAGGATTAGATGGCACAGATTTGTCTCTCGTGGCAGTTACTCTCTTTAATAGGACATTTCTCTTGGGCACACCACTTTAAACGTCTCGATTCCCTCATCTACTCTGCATTGTATGTTTCAACTTACCCATATGGAGAAATGCACAAATATACACATGCTAAAACCTTACATCTCTAAATATTTTTTAAACAAGAATTTATATAAATCAAGACTTTATTAAATGGCTAGGCATATATGTATAAATAGGAGCTGGTCTTGAAGTATTGCATTCTTAAACTGAACAAAGTGATTAGGATAACTGATAGCTAAATAAGGTTTTTATGTGCCTGTGGGAGCCATATTAGGATTGATTTGACAAGTCAGTTCAGCTGTGGCAACAGTCATAATATCTAAGACAACATTATGTTTTATTAGTAAAATCCTTAAGTGTAGCAAGCTGTTTGTGACAAAACAGCCCCATATTTTACATGGGGGATGGGAAGCGCAGCTCTGTAAATAGAATAGTATCTCCTGAAATTATAATGTAGCAGAGCTATATTAAATAGATTGACACTGATTATTATTTTTAAAAGACTAATAAGTGCACTCTGGAGAATATAGACACCTTCATTGGTGAGGCTGAGTCATATTTTATTATTTGAAATATGTTGGAATATTTACCACCTTTTGCATGATGGCTCCTCTCCACATGCACACACAAAAAATTAACCAAGGTCAAATAGAAAAATGATGGCCCTTGACGCTATATATGTAATTCTGCCAAAAAACAACTAGCCAAATGCTGTATCTTTTAATTTAAAATGGAGTTTTTGAAATAAATGCTTATTGGGATGCTTTTTTAAAATTTTTTTGAACCAAAAAAGATCTTACAGATTTTCTTTGTTTATAGTCTTGCCGAAATTGTCAGTTTCCACTGTATTTAACTGTATGTTTTAGATGTCTTCCAAATATTTTTACTTACCAAAAAAGTCTTTTTGCTTTAAGATGGTTGTTGCTGCCCTTTATCAAAAAGAAGCAATGCCGTTCAAAAACACCATCTTTATAAAAATTACATTTGTCTCATTTGAAGATTTCATTATGTTCAAAGCCTGGTTTGATGTAATCCCATCTAGTTTGATAGAAACCATCTTCCTAGAGTCATTTTTAATGGAGTTCCAGTGATATATCCCTAAACCAGCAAGTTCTTAACGACCCTGGAAAGTGACTGCTTGATTACACTTTAACGGTATTTGCAAATAAAATCACAAGTAATTAAGGGGAAATCTCCAGGCTTTTGAGCAAGTTTGATGCATGATAACTGCCTGATTCAGCTTCATCTAGAGTAATGCTGTGTAGGCAACAGCTACTGAGATCAATAGCAACGTAATGATAGTGGCAGAATTAAGTGAGTAACCTGAGAACTGTGCCTCAGAATGCATGCAGCTGCCACGAACCAAGGCCACACAGTGCACTCCGTGCTTCCGTCCTAAATGTTCATCAAAAGACGCCCTGCAGGAAAATGGAGTTAGATGCTCTTTATTGCTGATCGTGTCTCTTGCCACATTTATCAGGGAAATTGGATTAGCAGTTGGCAGCTGCAGGTAGACAAGATTCTGCAGTGATTAAATATGCAGCTTGGCTGCATTTGTTGTGACAGACCTTTAGTAAATTCTACTGTAAGCACCATCTGTCTAATTTGTATAAAGAAAACTTGGTGCTTTAAGCCACCAATAAAGAACTAAATCTGTTGCTTTATCATAAACAAAACTTTTGCACTAAATGCTTTTAAATGTAATTTATTAGGTTAAGGCTATTTTTCTATCACTATGAATAAATAATACATGCAAAAGTGCTTTCAGGTACTTCATTTTGCAAGTACTAGAGATAAAAACAGTTCTGTTTTGTTCTTCAATAAAGTATTTAGTATTCCAATCCACAGGAGGTGATGCTGTTAAAATATCTCTATGAAAATGCCTCAGGACTGCCAAATTCATTTAATTTGCAATCCTTACCAGGATTTTCTAACTCCCTATTTATAGATACTTTGCAAATGCAGATTTCAGGATGAACTGAAACATGAAGGACCAGTGTTGCCAAATTGAAATATCGTTGTGAAGGAGAGGAAATGCTACAAAACTCTCAAATTTATAGTTTTGTTTTCCTACTTAGTCCTAATAAAATTGAAGAGAACATTGAATTTTTGTCTCCGGTTTTTTCTCTCCACAGTAAAGGGGATAAGAGGGGAAAGACTGTAACAAATCCTGGCCCTGGGGTATTATTTCCAAAAATGCCATTTTTCCCCTGTAACTTTCCCCATTGTAGAACAAAGTCAAGTCCATTACTTCCCGAATTCGTGCATTATTTTTTATTTGGCTGTGACGTCATCAGTTTTAAGGAAAATGAATGGAAACTTCTCAGAGGAAGAGGAGCAGTTAAATAGGAACCTACTATCTTTAGTCCCTTCGTAAAAACTCCACAATGTTAAATTATTTAAAATCCTTGATTTTCAGCATGCGCACATTAAAAGTTTTCGCACTAAGTGCCAAATGTTGCAAACAGCACTTTAACAGAATGATTTTGCTTTGATCCCTGTAGCAGTTCCTGAATAATTTATCACAGGTTATTGCCTTAATTCTGGAGAGGGATAGAGCAATAAAGGCAGATGAAAACACTCCAGTTGAAACACCTTGGGGCCTGCTCGTTCCTCTGACACGGCTCTTTTGTTGGAACTATTTAGAGGTTATTAAGATGTGTCTCCAGAATTAAGAGCGTGCTGTAAGGATGGAGACAGCCATCTTAATTCTGAAGACAAAGCACAATGACCCTTCACCTTCCTTTTCTTTGTTGTTATTATATGGTAGAATTATGAGGATAATATTATAGCTGCCCCCAGTAGTGCCACTACAGTAAAGGGTCTGTCAGACTTTCCATTAGAAACCCTGTTTTGGGGGTCAGGGTGGAAGGAGCCGCAGTTCAGCTGTTTCCCAGCCCATCCGTCTCACACTTGGCACACAGACAACCGTTCGCCATGCAATGGAAGGAGGCACTCAGCAGTTTCTCCTGAGCGATCTAAACGGGAAGCCACAGGGTTAGATCGCCAGGCCTGCCCCACTCCACAAACTGCCTCGCTGCAGATGCAGGAGCCTGTCACGTCGCAGATCAATCAGTGTTGACCAGCCACAGGAGAAGGGCAACTTTTAAAATGGACCT
Organism: Sciurus carolinensis; assembly: GCF_902686445.1. Classification (NCBI taxonomy): domain Eukaryota; kingdom Metazoa; phylum Chordata; class Mammalia; order Rodentia; family Sciuridae; genus Sciurus; species Sciurus carolinensis. Next base: position 158,458,904 of record NC_062218.1, read on the forward strand.
CTTTGTCCTGTTTTAAATGAGATGGTAAATCGTGGTTCTCCTCTCCTCTGATTGATTCCAATCAGATCACCTCTCACTCTCCAGGCCTTCGGTAGCCTGGAGTTGAGCTCCTAGTTGAGGCCTCCCTGTCTCATTCCAGAGCTGGGTGTGTTTTGGCTAGGGAGAAAATACCCGTTAGTACTCTTTAGCTGTGTGGACTCTACAGTGCTCTGTGCTGCTCGGAGGTAAAAGATACCTTTTGACTCTTAAGAAATCTATTTCTTAATCACTTTAACACTGTACTTTCATGCTCAGTTAAATCTATTTAAAACTTACATGTAGTTATGTTATGCTTCCTCTGCTCGGTAGTAATGTTTTATAAAATGAAACATTGATAGCATTTCATGACCAGTGCATTTAAAAAAAAAATGTGGATTTAAGTTAATTAGAAGACTTCTGCTAACTCGGTATATTTTAAGAAAGAAAAATCTGATAAAAATTAACTGTTTTTGTAAAGTAATAGTTGAAAATATTATATTAAAAGCTCTTTTTACTTAGGTATAAAGAAAACAGGATTCATGGTTCTTGCTAACTCATTTAGAGTTGAGTGGTGGGTCTCTTGTACGTAAGCAGAAGATTTTGAGGCACAGCCTGTAACATGTAAGTGTACATAGTAAAAACAGCAAAAAGGCCACCTTGATGGGTGGCAGAGGCCCACAGAGAATCCCCGGACTGCAAAGACCGCAGCCGCAACAGAACCGTTCCAAGAAGCCTTTCTTAGAAGATGTGATTTGTTCTGGAGGCTGTCAGAAATGTGCAAAGCTCAGACAGAAGAGCAGAACAGTTTCGGGTGGTGCAGAAAGGCAGCGTCCCAGGCAGAGGGCTTAAAGCAACAGCAGGCCGTTGGTGGCGACTACCCGAGGCCAGCCAGTTACAGAAAAGCAGGACGGGAGATGAGAAGGGAAAGCAGCAGGTCATTGTCATTACCTTAAAGACAGATTTGTTCAGCCTCAGAACGTGGCCTCCCATATACCGTTAGACAGTAGTAAGTGCATATTCTTAGGAACAGCATCCAGGTATGTTGAGTCAGCTGTTAGGAAAAGAAGGGAGACTTGTGACAACTGTCACTTGCTCCCTTGAAGTAGGCTTCAGCCGTTCAGATGACAGTATCCTCTGCCTCCTTAATGATAATTTAAACTCCTTCCTGAAGATGGGTCTCATTGACACCAGGGTATGAGGGAAAAAGAGAAATCTGATAAAAAGAGACGTTCAGAGGCCATTTCTGGCAGTTTTTTCCCGAAACAGTATCTTTAGAAGTCACGTTTGCATATCTCAATTATCCCGCCCCCTTGTTCTGCAATTATGTTTATTTGTGCTCTTTGTTCTGACATTCTAGCATCTGTTCATGGGTTTTCTTTTTCTCTTTCCAAGCATCATCCTAAGGACAGCTTAATTAAGAGTACAAGTCAGATCTCTTTTATTCAAGACAAGGAATTTTTTTGTTCTTCTTTTTCACTTTACTTTTTTTCTTTTTTCTTTTTTTTTTCTCCCGCTATAAAACCAAGGGCCATTTACTGTTTCATGCTCTTGCTTAGGCATTTTTCAAGTTTATTCCTCAGAGTGCCTCTGTTCACCCCTCTTGTAGATGAGAAAACTGAGACAGATAAATTGACTTGCCTTTAAGAGTTAAGTGAACCTGGAATTCAAATTCAAGTCTCATGACATTGACTGGAAGGCTCTCTTCCTTACTTGAGGACTGTGACTGCCATTCTGGGCATGCCATAGTACCAGTAGGTCACCTAGCCAGTTTTATTTTGTCCGAAGTTATTAAAGACAGCTCTTAGGAATCTTTAAATATCAGTGTGTTTCCAAGGTAGATTCTAAATTGTATAGTTGGAATGATTTTATGCAAGTTGGTATTAAGTTTTGCTATTGTTAAATAATGTCTAGACCCTGTGCATATCTGTTTTGTGACATTATCAATCCTGGTCGCCCCCCCCCCAATTTGGCATGTTCGGAAATAAAATACGTTAAGAATCTAAATGCTCCTAAGCTTCTAGAATTATGACATAGCTCAATTTATAAGAAGCAAAGCAGAGTTGGTCAGCAGATTGATGGTCTGTTTGTTTAAAGAGTCTATGGTTTTCTTTAGAAAGGGATCCAAACGAGACATTTTAGCTAATGAATCAAAATCAGATATGTGGTCATTATTGCCTGATTATTACTCCATCTGCTCTGCGCTAACGTGAAAATCAATTACTGTGTCTCTTTCCCACTGACAGCGTATGTTGATCGGGCTGGCACGAGATCTTCGAGGGATTGCCTTTGCACTGAACACAAAGACCAGCTACACCATGCTGTTTGACTGGATGTATCCTTATTACACTGTGACAATACCAGCTCTGTGCACAGAGGGATGCCAGGCCCCTCGCTTTCGTTTAATAGTATGGCACAGTAGGGAAGAGGAAACAAAGCTAAATGAACTAATGTGTAATCAGCTAAAAATTACAGCACAGTGGCAGCGTGCAGATAACTGAGCACAGCGTTCAGAGACCCAGCTCAGAGAGGTCAATTTTTTGGTGCCATTAAATATCAACAACTTAAAAATTGCTTCCCCCAAATGATTGTTTATGTTGGGGGTGCAGGGAAGCTCCTATTGGCATCTTTACTTGATATCGGTGGGTCCTGCCATTTGTCACTTTTGAGGTATTTGAATCTCTGGCTACTCCATCTCAAGGAGCAGAGCTGAGAGGTCTTAACATCACGCTAAATTTCTTCCCATGAAAATATTATGGACATGAAGTGGGTAGTCAGTGGTCAGAATTTGTCATTTGGGTTAAAATTTAAATTTGTCATGGCCAAGGTTCAGCACACAAGAAAGAAATCTCCCACAAAAGTGCCCATCATGTGCAAGAGAGCAGAGCACAGGCTTTGGTGCCAGATGGATGAGGCTGGAGATCCAGCCCCTCCTTGACTGTGTGAACCTGGCCAAGTCGTTTCTCTCTCTGAGACCTGGTTTCATCATCTGAAAAAGGAGGCTATCCAGTGCCATGGCTCACTATGCCCGTTGAACTGTATGATGCCTTTTCTATAATGTCTGGCACATATTCACTAGTCATCAGTAGTTACCAACATTTTAATAGTGGTGTGTGAATCATCTTTGATGCTAGTAGAAGTGACAACTTACACAAGTCACGTAAGTATTAATGATGGCTTCCTTCCTTTTATACGTGCCATCTTCAGAGCACGTGAGAAAAAATTCTAGTTTAAAGCTAACCTGCTTTTTAAGTCACACTTCTACTTGCTTTAGTCAGACCTTTCTTATCCTTTCTTCTCTTCATAAATTGCAAAAGAAACTTCTCAAAGGCACTCTTCAACTGCCGTGTCACGGTTAAGGCCAGAGGCATAACTAGCAGGGGAGATGGGCATGTTCATAGAACTCTGTATGTTATCAAATATTTTAAACATTAATTTTAGTGCAGCCTTGTATTTTTAGTTAATTAACACCTACTCAGATTTATGTGCCCAGGGAAGGTTTAGAGGTAAGATTTTTCCATGTCTCTGGAGAATCAAATGTGTTGTTTACATAAGCATATACTGTACATGTACGGGGATTGTCAATTTTTTTTAAATTTTTTACCTTTATTTTATTTATTTATTTATACATCGTGCTGAGGATCGAACCCAGGGCCTCACACATGCCAGGCCAGTGCTCTACCACTGAGCTACTACTCCAGCTCCAGAGATTGTAAATTTTAACATGGAAAGGCATAATTCTTCTAACTTTAAAGGGCAAACTGCAGTAACGTATGCCCCTTCCGTTCCTCTAGACAGAAATGGCAGCTACCAAGGTCAAAACTTTTATTTGGAAAATTACAAAAGTCCAGTCTGGGTGCTCTAAAATTGGTAGCCACAGCCCAGGCCCTCCCGTGATTAGCACTGCACATCTTGTCTTCAGCAGTTTTAACTAACAACCAAGGTCAAGAACTTCCCCTCGGAGCACCAAAGGATAATAAAGCCTGTTTTCCGATTCTTAGCTTCGCTCCTTCTTTCTGGCACCTCTGTGAAATGAGACTTTTGTCCAGCAGATGGCAGAAAATAGCAAATGGAAAATCTTGGGACTTACTGTTTCGTTTTGCGGCAGAAACCATTGTCTCCTCCATTTGACCATAGGTGTTGGAGTTATGAGGGTCAGGGGCGGAGGGCGAAGTGTCAGTCATGCAGGAAGCTGTGTTAAATTGCCAAATGCAGTGGTTTGGTACTGGCCTTGCTTATAATAATTGAGTTTCTGTAGCAAATCAGCTTCCTTGGGAAAAGGCCAAAGGCTTTTCATAATTGTATTGACAACGAAATGAATATGATAAATGGTGTTCATTCAGTTGAGACAAGATTTATAGTTTTCCTTTGGGCAAGGGATGAAGAGCAAATATTTATAATAATAGTAAAATTTGTTTAAAAGTTACATTATTTGATAATTCAAAAAGCTTTATTAAAATATTTCGAAATACTTTAAGCAGTTTCAGGTGATAAAGTACAGATTCTTTCCAAAGTATTCAGTAATGCAAAAATGAATAAGTGTATGATAAAAAAAAAAAACCATGGATATGAAAGTCATTTATTCTTCCTGAAATATTGATATGTCAAACCGTCAGTGATGATTCCCACATTACTGCTGGGGGAAGTTTATTTGCCTTTTATCCGCATAAACGTGTATTCTTTAATTTGTTATACAATCCTTAGCATGCAGAAGAAACATTCCTGTAAGAGCACATGTCATCTTAAAGTCAAAATGCATTTTATTTATGACAATTATTTGATAAAAAGCTATTTTAGTGGTTAGCTATTTAATTCAAAAACATTTCTACAAACACTGACTGCATTAACTGCTACACAAACTATATTGCTTATCACTCTGTCCTTCCAAAACTAAATTGCCTCAAAGTACGCAGCAACCATCTTGATAAATCGTTTCCACAACTAGAGAATCGAAGAGAATTGTTGGTATCTTCTTTGCCTCATAGTGAGTGCAACAATGAGGAAACTCCTTCTCTTGCAGTGCATTTAATCACCTTGTTTAAATTTCTCTCAGACTGTCTTTAGACTGAAGTATCAAAAATCCAGAGGGAAAGTTGGGGGAGGGAAGGAATGCATATTGATGTTATTTCCTGATCCCGTCTTAATTGTCATGCTCTTTGAGCTCACTGATTTCTGATCAGGCCATCATTGCTGTTTACTAATGTGCATAAGAAGGTCATGCAAAGACAGCAGGAGAGGTGATGCTCAGAAGAGCACAGACCTTAGGGTAGATAGTCTTAGATCCCAGGCCTGGTTTCACCTCCTGAGAGCCTGTGGGTTGTGGGCGAATTACCTCATGTCTCTGTATCACAGTTTTCACCTCCATAGAACAGGGCTGGTAGTAACTGTCGGGTAGTTCTGTTGGGAGAAATGTTGTGATCATATAAAGGTCCTGGTACAGTGTCTGTCGCAAAGTACGTACTCCACCACTGTCCTTACTTCCTTTCCTAATAACAGAATGAGACGAGGGAATCCCCTTGGTGCACTTAACAAATTGGACTTTCTTAGTCCAGTGTCTAGTCCTCTTGAGGGGTATAGATTACTTAGACCCAAAGCCTACCCCCAAATGAGCTTTAGTTCAGCAGACTCGGCCATCTACATAAATGACTTGTAGTAACATAGAAAGTGGTAAATGATGTAACAAAGTACTAGTAGAAAATTGATGGTGTTTAGCTGGGGGTCAGGAATGCCTTTGTAAATGTGAAAACTTGGCCCTGAATCTTACAAAATAAGTAGGACTGGCCCACAGGGAAATGGGAAAAGACTGATTTTCAGTTAACCTAATCCCAGACTTAGAAAGGAAACAGTAGAGAAGGTGTTTATTGTAGATAATACTTACTTAATGCTTGGAAACATAGATTGTCTGGGACCCTTGAATACCAAACTACAGAATGTAGATCCTCATTCTGTAGGAATAGGTTTTGATTTGACCAACAAAATCAGAGCTATAGCCAGGTGTGGTGGCACACACCTGTAACCCCAGCAGCTTGGGAGACTGAGGCAGGATGAGTGCAAGTTCAAAACCAGCCTCTGCAACTTAGTGAGGCCCTAAGCAACTTGGTGTGAACCTGTCTCCAAATAAAAAACAAAAAACAATGTGGTTCAGTGGTTAAATGTCCTTGGGTTCAATCCCTGGTACCTAAAAAATAAAAATCAGAAATGTATTTCTTTTGTTTTTTATATTGTTGCCCATGCTGGTCTCAAGCAATCCTCCTGCCTCAGCCTCCCCAAGTAGCTGGGACTACACCCAGCAGAAGGATAAGTCAAGAAGACAATGTCATGTTGGACAGATAGAAACAAGGGAAGAAAGTAAGCCTGAAAATTCACTGTGGATCAGGAATGTTTTGAGTATGTTTTGTGCCAGACACAAGGGTGAATGGTGCTCTTCAGAAACTCACAGTGTAGTAGACACAAAACCAAATGAACAATAGACATCAGTGGGTTAAGATAAAGATGCATGCCACAAGCCAGGCATGGTGATGCTCACCTGTAATCCCCTCAGCTCTAGAGGCTGAGGCAGGAGGATTATAAATTTGAGGCCATCCTCAGGCAATTTAGCAAGTCCCTGAGCACCTTAGTGAAACGCTGTCTTAAAATAAAAAAATAAGAACTGGGGATGTTGCCATGCTTCTGGGTTCAATCCCCAATACCCTCCCCCCCCATACACACACACACACACACACGCACAAAGACACACACACAGAGACACCTGCAACAGGCTAGGTGAACACAGTTGAGGAAGAGGTTTTTGGTTTTGGCCAAATGGGGAGGCTTCCCGGGAGAGTACTGGTTGTGCTGAGCTTCAGAGAGTGGACAGGCATTTTCCCAACAGGGAGGGGGGGCTCCCAGGAGCACAGTTGCCTTCCTGAACAAAGTTCCAGGTGTTTTCATCTTTCTGGAGAACCTTTAAATGAACCGAGCTGGCAGGCTGTTTCTGTTGAGGAATCACATCCTCAAATCCTTATCTCCTGGTGGTTTTAGCGAGGACTCTGGTGTTGCCTTCTGGTGCATTCTGGTGCTTTCTCTGCTGGCTACTGCATGCATGGATGGGTGGATACTGTAGAGGAAAATCTGATACTTTTCACATTTTTAGACTAGGTGTCCAATCAGGCATTGCTATATGCCATTGTTTTTCAGTTATTTGGTGAGGACCTTCAGAATTCATTGAGAAGATCTAGGTGAAATCAGGTCTGTGCCTCTTCTACCTGAGGGCTCCTGCCCTCCTCCTCCTGTCCTATATGTGCAGCTCTCACAAGGCCACTGGAAAATTAAACTTCTGGGATGGGTTCCCAGGCTCACCTGTAGTCTGAACCTGCTGCTCTCGCTCTGAAGCCCTTTCACCTCTCTGCTTGGTAGACCTCTGCTCTGCTTTCCAGTAATCACTCATTCTCTCTGTGGCAGTCACCCCTGTCAGAAGCATATTAGAATTGTCACCACTCTCATTCCACACAGAAAAGAAGAGCATCCCCTCATGTCCCCTGGCTTTGTCCATTGTGAACGCAGTGTGCTCTGAACACTACAGTGGTCCTAATGCCGTTAGCGTGCTTGGCCCGGGACCTGTGTGCCTCTGCTATGCGCGGTTCTGATATTTGGATCTCTGCAGTTTCCTGGTAGGCCTCTGGATGTTTTCCCACTAATGCTCCTGCAGGTGAGCTTTTGATGGAATACTTTCTCACCTGTGCTCCTCGGCTCTGCCTCAGAATTCTCGTACTCTCTGTGTTCCTTACGCCTGTGCCACTTGATAAAGCATGAACTCCCAGTGAGTGGACACTGCGTCTTCCTGAATTCCGGGTCCCGGGTCCCCAGCACAGTACACAGCGCATAGCGCATCATCTGTCAAGAATCACAGCTCTCAGTTCATAGAGAAGTAAGGTATCCGACTAGAGCCTAAATAAGTTCATGGCCCAGCTCTTTCAGTATATTTGTATCACTCTCCTGCCCGAGCACACACACACACTGTTATCTGCGTTCCACATAGTACTTTTTTTTTTAACATATTACGTATTTGTTTTGTTTTTTATACTATTAGAATATAGATTCCATGAGTGCAAGGATTTCTCTAATGTTTTGACCTTTGGTGTCTGGTGACTCTTAAAAGTGTTCATTGCAGAATAGGACTTCAGTAAATTCTAGTTTGGGATTTGTTTCATTATAAACAAAGACAGCTTTAACATGGCAACCGTAATGGGGAAAACATTGCTTTTTGCATTTTTAGGGGAAAACAGTCTTAAGGCTTTAGAGGACTTATTTTTTATGTGAATTATTTTCTGAAGCTTCAAAGTGAAATGTACAGTTAACAAGTTCTAAGTAAGCAAGTTGAACCTCATCTGTAAGTCGGCTGGTTCGTGCAACTAATGTTTACTGAGATCCCCGTCGTGCCAGGCCTGTGCATACAGTCAGTTCCCAGTCCCTGCCCTCAGAAAGCTGGTGCTGAAGTGCTGTGTAGTGCTAGCCCAGGATCCCAAAGCCACGCCCGGGAGTCACGCCCAACCCAGGCTGGGGTGGTGCCTGCGTGGTGTCAGGAATGGCTTCCTGGAAAAACTGACATGCACCGAGATCTGAGGGAGAGGTAGGCAGGCACAGGTTTTGTCCCTTTGGAAACCTCCTGTCCTAGGGGACAGATAGTTAGAAGCAGCCAGCCTTGAGTCACTGTGTTCTAACGGATGTGGTCAAGAGTGCCCCTGAACAGAGATGAGGAAGAGACTCGTGCCCCTTGACACAACAGGAAAACATGCCCAAAGAGGTGAAACTGGAGCTAGGTGTTGAAGGACAGGGCTGTGTGGGGAAGAAGGAAGCAGTGACAGGAGGAGAGGCGACACGGTGGCATTCGTGGGTTTTCAGGGAGGTATGCATGGCTGTAGGTAGAGCACCGGTGCCCCATGGTGAGCTGCAGGTGACGGGGCCAGATCTTAAAGGACCTTGTGAGCCTGCTGAAGAAGTAGAGTATCCCAAGAGCAAGACAGCAAGTCACGGTGAAGCTTCTCACCTGGAGGCCCCTACTGTCACACAGAAGAAGACTGTTCAGCCGTTCTTTTCAGCACTTTCACCTGAAACAGACAAGCACATTGGACAACATCAGAAAGAGAAAAGGATGGGGAAAGAAAGAGAAACGAAAGCAGCGGCATTGTTGAAGTTGTTCTGCGGAGCATGAGGCCTCGATCCTGTGTTTCTGTGTCTGTTTGGCCAGGACCAGGTAACCTGAGGACTCCAGGGCCGGTGACGCTGGCTCGGAAGTGTCCAGGTTCTCATGTCCCTGGCTTGGGCCTGTCGGAGGGCGTGCGTTCATGGTGTTCACCAGGATGTCTGAGAGTTTCCTCTTGTGTGCACGTGGGACCGACTACCTCTCAGCATCATGGACCCTGAGCAGACTAGTAGGGCTCAGCTTTTCTTCGAGCTGGCTTCCCAGATACTTCTGGGAGCTGTAGTAGGACCAAGCAAAGCTAGTCAGCAACTTAAAAAAAGCAGCATGGGTAGTCTCGAAGCCGGGAGATAGGTACATGAGATCTAGAGTTACTATCTCTATGTATTCTTAAAATTTCATGATATTTTTCTCTGTATAGTTCCCAAGAAACCCTGATAATAATGACTCAAGTTTATCTTTATTCCTCTTTAACTCAATGTATTTTCCTTTCCTACAACATTAGCATAATTCCTTAAAGATGTTACTTACATGATATTTTAAAAGCATATCTTCCATTTATAAACAATACCAAAAACAGCATAATCAGTAGGATGTGTTACAAACAAATGCAAATTGTTTGCAGCCACCAAAAGTAGAGGCATAGAGGTTGGAAAGACTCATTCATAGAATCACTGCCACTGAATACTAAACACAGAACAAACGTGGATTTCCTGGTTTTACTTTGAAGTAGCATCAATTTCCAGGAACTGGTTTTTTTGACCCTTAAATTCCTTAACGGGCTTCCTAACAGGTACCCGGCGTATCTTCCAGTTCTTCAGAGAGCCGTTGAGCAGTGGTATGCGGAGCCAGCCTGCACCACTCCTATCCTGAAGCTTATGGCAGAACTGATGCAAAACAGGTGAGCAACCTATGTTCCCATGTCCCCATGTCAGACCCAGGGACAGAACTGAAGATGACAGGGACAGCCATGGAATAGAGAGCGAGGGCTGGGGAGAGGAGGGAGATGAGGAAGGGGGAGACAACGGTGTGGCGCACTCAGGTGGGTATGAAGGAGGGAGAGGTGCTATGACCTTGGCCTGCGTGGAGACATAGGGAAATAGAAACCCATGAGAAGACTAGAGCACCCACGTGATCTAAAGCACTCAGGCACAAGACGGAGGGAAGGACAGCCCTTTCAGCTCTGCCACTGCTCCACTGTAATCCTAAGGAACTTTAGAGCAAGAAGGAAGTTTAGGGGGTCTCCACTTCGTGCATGAGAACCTGCATCTCAGAGCAGCACGTGGGCATGTGGCTGTTGCCTCAGGAGCTCTGGGGATTGTCCCACTTCCACTTGGATGCTGCGTCTCTTCCTTGATGCCAGGATGTGTTTGGATGATTTATGCACTCACAGTTCTCATTGAAATAGCAGCCATGACACTTCGCAGAAATTGCCTGGGTGCCCTTATAATTTGCATAGACCAGCAGAGATTCACAGACCCCGCATATAAATATTAACAAAATGTAACTAAAAGACAAAAACTGCAGCAAGCTAATTGTGTTTACGTCTTTAAAATATGTCATTGTGGATATTGCTTAGCACCAAATTACCTGTCACTTAGGCATCTTGCTCCATCAGTGCCTCTTTGTAAACAGCGCCAGGGAAGGGAGATGCCAGGCAGGGAGGGAGGGGCCGGTGCAGCTCTAATTTTCTCTCTGTTGCCGAATCGTTCACCACCGTGCTTTAAAATCTTTCCTCTAAAATGAGGCGGAAAGACCTGGCAAAGACATGTGAGTATTTTTCTTTTGAAAACTGTTCGTTTTTTGAAAACCATTCTTGTGGGTGCTTTAAATACTAAAAGAAGATTGGCTTTCTATTTTATATTAGAAATTTTTCTATTAAATGTCAATTTTTTAATCAGATTATCGATACTATGTTACTGATATAGCATTTCATACTAAAGGAGAAATCATTGCATTTTATATTGTATAGCTTTTTATGTCTGCCAGACAGATATTTCATATCTAGCACAAATGTTCTAAGAACCATCTAGTGAAAATATGTTATCTTGTATTTCTCTAGAATGTAATGCAAACAGACACACACACACACACACACACACACACACACACACGCATTTCTTTTCTCTAATCAGGAATTGTATGTGTTTGCATACAAAATATTTTTCAGACATTATCATTGCACATGATACTATTTTGGAAACACAGGGAAACATCAGTTCTATTTGTGGCAAATGGACTTCAGCAACGAGTTTGCTTTTGGATTTTTGGTTTGTTGCCGATTTTCTTCTTTTTAAATCATTGTTATCTTGAGAGCACACCAAGAGGGCATATCAGAGCCAACTAAAGACAGATGTTTTAAAAGTAGAACAGAGTCAGGATGGCTTGTCAGTTCTTACCCTGTTTCACACCTGTCAGGAACCAGGGAAGTGGAATCAGAGAACTTCTGACATTTGCTTCTCTTCACGTAATCCATGGGCACTGGAAACTGTCATGTGTGACATGATTTCACGTGTTTGAAATTTGCTTGAAATGCGACACGATTCATTATGAATTTGTGCAGTATTAAAGGTACCTGCATTTCCTGTTGCTTGGAATTTGCTTTAAAAATATGTACCAGACACTGTAGAAGATGTCAGATGTATAAATTACAACTCTGTCCAAGTTTCCATATAAACTTATACATGTACACATGGGGTTTTTATTTCCACCAACCACTTTGCGTGAAAGGAAGAGGATAAAAAAAAAATCTGTGATCCAGCGTATCAGGATACCATGTTTATAAACTCTTTAAATCAGCAAATAAAAGAAAATAACCCTTCTTAATTGTCCTAGTATCTTTGTAGTGAGAAGATTAGCATACATATTTTATCAACAGTTGTTGATTGCAATGGCAGTGTAGGAGATAATTGTACTGCTGCTTCCAATAAATGAAAATGCTGGACATTTTCAACCTATAGTTGGTTTCTTTATCTGCACATATAGTTTAATTTCTTGCTCTACTTCCTAGGTCCCAGCGTTTGAATTTTGATGTATCATCTCCTAATGGAATTCTTCTCTTCAGAGAAGCTAGTAAAATGATTTGCACTTATGGTGAGTATCCTTTTCCATATTTGTCTTGCAATATAACTTTTATCTCTTTGGAGAAAAGAAAGATGTTGGTTATTTTGTTCTTTCAAGGCTTCATATCTGTATGAATTTGTGCAGTGGCTAAAGGGAGTGCAGGAAGCCAGGGGCCATCATGCTGGCGTGGAGGGAGTTGGGCCCGCCTGACCAGCCTGATGGCTCTCATTTGGATGGACTCGCAGTGTCAGGAGGCAAGGGGAATGTGCTAGATAGAATATTAAAAAGTCATAGCATACTCGAAATCACTCAAACTTGCATCAGGGCATTTGCTATCTTGAGTCAAGGAATGCTTAGACCAGTATGTTCCAGAATTTGGGGGAAATGTCCTTGTAAAGAACAGTAACGTTTTATGACGGAAGCTTTGGGACATGGCCCTACTTGAAGCAGAGTTCTCTAGTGAAGGTTGCCCTATTAGATCAGGGTCTCAAAGTTTTGGAATTTAGTTATCATTTTGGACCCACGAACTACCATACACCCTAATACTTGCCAGTTCTGACAACTTCATCCATGGAATTCTCTGCACTCTAGGATTTATGTGTAGGGTATGGGCACAGGGTGGGCAGGATCCTCGAGTCTGGCACACGCTGGGCAGACTCTGCAGTGCATTCCTACCCAAGCCATGTTTCCTTGTGTCCTCTTTTTCTTCATTGTCTTTCTCTTGCCTGCCTGATCTCATTTTCCTCACTCTCAAGTACATTTTAACTCAGAAATTGCCTGTGATTCTCAATGGGGCACAGTGGCACACTCCTATAATCTAATTACTTGAGAGGCTGAGGCAGGAGGATTGCAAGTTTGAGGCCAGCCTTAGTAAGTCAGCGGGATCCTATGTCAGAAAATAAAATAAAAAAGGGCAGGGGATATAGCTCAGTGGTGTAGTGCCCCTGGGTTCTGGTCCTAGAAAGACAGAGAGAGAAAAAGAAAGAAAGAAAATTGCCCCTGATTCCTTTTTTGAGTACCTAGAAACAGATTTTACAAAAATTTTTGAAGCCCCTTTATTTAATTAATTTATTTATTTATTTTTAATGAGGAAAGGTTTCTTTGGGCTCATGGTTTGTACATGCGTGTGTGTAAACAGCCATTCAAAACATTATTTTTTTGAAAAGTCAAAGCCTATTTTTTAAAAATACAGAAAAAATAGGTGTTTTAAATTGTTTTTAGTTAGAAACATGTCCTACAGCTCGTGTCTGTGAACACGATAGGCCTCTGCTGCAGCTAAACGTCAAATGTTCTCACTGCACGTTTGATTTGTAGAGCTTGAGGTATAAGTGTGTGGAAACTAGAAATCACCTGTTTACGAGAGTGAATTCACGCTTGTTTTCATGTGGACCAGCCACAACATTGTCACTGCTTTCTATCTACTTGAAAATAGACACATTGGAAGCATACAAAACAGAAACGCTTTGCCTCCTAGAGGCAAACAGACCCCTTTTATGTGTTCTAAATGCAGGTTGCCTTACTTTCCATGTGTATCTAATTCTTGTCTCTGTCTTTTGTTTATTGTTCTTTTTAGCTACACATGACAGTAGAATGTATTTTGACACGGTATACGTATGTGAAATATAACTTCCCTTTCTTGTGGTTGTACATGATGTGGAGTTTCACTGGTGGTATATTCATATATGAACATAGGAAAGTTATGTCCAGTTCATCCTGCTGTCTTTCCTATTCCCATCCCCCTTCCCTTCCCTTTATTCCCCTTTGTCTAATCCAATGAACTTCTGTTCTTCCTTCCCCTCCCTTTCTGTGTGGTAGCATCCACATAACACAGAGAACATTCGGCCTTTGGTGTTTTGGGGATTTGCTTATTTCATTTAGCATGATAGTCTTCATGTCCATACATTTACCAGCAAATGCCATAATGTCGTTCTTTATGGCTGAGTGATATTCCAGTGTGTGTGTGTGTGTATGTATGTACATATATACACACACCGTATTTTCTCTATCCATTCATCTGTTGAAGAGCACCTAGGTTAGTTCCATAGCTTAGCTATTGTGAATTGAGCTGCTATAAACATTGATGTGGCTATTCCACTGCACTTTGCTGATTTTAAATTCTTTGCATATATACTGAGTGGGATAACTGGGTCAAATGGTGGTTCCATTGCGAGTTTTCTGCGGAATCTCCATAGAGCTTTCCAGAGTATTTGCACCAATTTGTATTCCCACCAGCAATATACAAGTGTACCTTTTTTCCCACATCCTCACCAACATTTATCATTACTTGTATTCTTGATAATTGCTGTTCTGACTAGAGCGAGACGGAATCTCAGTGTAGTTTCATTTTGCATTTCTCTAATTACTAGAGATGATGAACATTTTTCCATATATTTGTTGACCATTTGTATTTCTTCTGTAAGTGCCTGTTCTGTTCCTTTGCCCATTTATTGAGTTGGTTTTTTGGCGTTCAGTTTGAGTTCTTTATATAACCTGGAGATTGATGTACTATCTGAGGTGCAGGTGGTAAGGATTTTCTCCCATTCTGTAGGTCCACTGTTCATGTTTTTGATTGTTTCCTTTGCCGTGAGGAAGCTTTTTAGTTTGATCCCATCCCATTTATTGGTTCTTGATTTTACTTCTGCGCTTCAGGGCTCTTGTTGAGGAAGTCGGTTCCTAGGCCGACGCAATGGAAAGTTGGGCCTCCTTTTTCTTCTAGGAGATGCAGGGTCTCTGGTCCAGTGCCTAGGTCCTTGGTCCACTTGAGTTGAGCTTCGTGTCCTGTCCATGTCTTGTCATACTAAGATGCATGGTTCCAAGAACAGCATGGCGTATATTTAAAAGAACAGTTTTGGGAGATTAGAAGGTCTGGGTTCCAATCTTAGTCCCGGTACTTACCAACTCCAGGACTTAAGTGATGAACACCTTCTTGCCAATTTTCTCATGTATACAATCAGGAATAATAAAGACCTACTGACCTCGTGCCTGTGTAGGATCAGGGGTTCACTGGGCTTCTCAGGTGGAGGCCTGGTGCGGGGAAGCGTGGAATGGGTGCTCACTGGTGGTGGTCTCCGGGTCTTCATCGTCCAGGGTGTGTCCTGCCTGGTCCACACTGCCTGTGATGAGCACTGAGTGACAGTTTCCTTATTTTGTTAAAGGAGACAGTCCCATTATGGCACAGTGCATCTGCAGAACAGCCGTCGGGAGGGCTCGGCCTGGGCCAATGTCAGGCTCCTGTTGTTGGTCACAGTGCTCTTTCCTGCCTCATTTCTTCATAAATGCACTTCTTCCTTTCGGGCTTGTTCACAGGCAGTGGGGCTAATAAGAACAGTGCCTTGTCCTCTTGCAGTACCACTGGCTGTCTTGGACAGCACGGATGTCCAGCAAGTGACACGGGGAAACTCCGTGGACTTCAGACACTCCCTGTCTCCCGCCAGTTGTCTTCCAGGGACCAGGTGCTTCAGTGGAGGTGGAGAGGTGCAGGAGGAGGGAGACCAAGGGAGAGAGGCTGGAGGGGGAGAAGCAAGGCTGACGAGAGAGAGACCCGCAGGCATCCTCGAGGAGCCAGTCAGGTGCTCCTCTACCTGAAGAAAGGCTCTGCTTCCCACCGTGACCCACTGGTGCTGTGACTTCCGGTTTCCACCAGCCGCCACACGCCTGCTCCTTCTGAATTAGGTCACTCTTCATACATACCTGTTGAATCCTCAGGGTGGGTGGCATCATCTGCAGCTCCCTAGTTACATGACCTTGGCTGGGTTGTCCACGTGCCTTGCTTAAATGGGGAAATACGCCTACCTTGCAGGATCATTAGATAATGTATGGAAGCTCTCGGCCAGTTAACCATGAGTCCCATAAGCTTGTGGGGTTCGGGGGCGAGCCAGATACGATGCAGTGGCAGGGAGGTGAGTTGGGACTTCATTCCAAGTCAGTGTGACTTTAGACCAGGAGTCTTTCTGCCCTCCTTCCTGCCTCCTGGGAGTGCCACAGGAATATGGTGCCTTGGAGGTTTAGGTGAAGCAGTGACCCGAAACTTAAGGGACACCAAAGGGTTGATGGGAAAGTGTCCTTCAACGTGTACAGCGACTAACACGTGCCCTTTCCGGGCACTGCAGATTTCCTCCACGCTCCAGCCATCCCCAGGCTGGCTCCCGGCAGGCTGCTGGGTCTCTTACCTTGTGTGATGTTCTGTCACCTGTGCTTTTACCTCTGGAGAGTCTTGCATGCTCACTGGAGGGAGCAGGGTGGCCCCCAGCAGTCCGAGGCATTATTTATCTCTGTGGTAAGACAAGGTGTGAAAGAAGGGGAGACCCACGGAGGAAACAGGCCAGAACGCTCTGGGATCCTTTCTGTCCCTGTCCTCTCTGCTCACCCCTCCTGGGTGGCGTTCAGTGATCTGGGCGGTGCGGAAGGGGAAGGACCCCTTACCTGATGCTCCTGATTTGTTTGATGTTTTGTGGACTACCTCCACCCTCACACTCTCTGAGACTGGCAGAAAAATAATACTTCTGATATGCTGTTTTATTTATCTACATTCTGTCATGATATACTTTGATGTAAGTTTTTAATTTCGCCTCGGCTCTCCGCTGCTCTTGCCGTTACAGCTCAGGGTCAGCAGTGAGGTTAGCCACAGTAGCACAAAACAATTTCCTGTTTGTACAGCCCAGGTAACATTTGGATGAGGATTAAATTTTACCACATTTTCTACTAGCCCAGGCCTATTATTTCTAATGAGTTTTAAATTGCTTCAAGAACGTGTATTTCAAAACTTAGTGCTGTGATCCGTTCAGCCTGAGCAACTTAATAAAAGAAATTTCTTTCTTAAATTTTTGGTTAAAATGTTGCATGCAGTGTAATAAATTTTATTACTTTAGAAACCTACTTCTTAGTTTTAAGAACTGGATGTTTTTTATCCTCAATTTCCATTCGTCTGATCTCTCCCTGCGCCTCTGGGTGCTGGTATCTTTGGTGACATCTGTTGGCCAGAGTGTGCACGGAGGGAGGAGTGGCAGGCATTTCCGTAGCTGTCGGGGTGGGCTGCACCTTCCCTTCCCTCAGTGCCTGATGTCAGAAAGCTCAGTGTTGAAAACTGAACTTTAAAAATGGGCAGAGGGGCTGGGGAGATAGCTCAGTTGGTAAAGTGCTTGCCTTGTAAGCACAAGGCTCTGGGTTCGATCCCCAGCACCCAAAAAAAAAAAAAAAAAAAAAGGGCAGAACACGCGAGATTATTCACGAAACGTAAGAGTTTGCATCTTTCAAGCAGTCCGTGTAACTTAATGTGCATAAACCACCCTGGTGACCGGATGACAGACCAGTGGCTTGCACAGTGGGTTTTGCAGAGCCCTTGGAGTCTGTCAGTGCCATGTGGGCTTTCCAGAAAGTAGAGGAAGGACTCTGCTGCCACTTTGGCCAGAACCACCCACATACCGAGTTGCACAAGATGTATTTGTAAAAGGTATCACCTTTAAAGAAAAAAATTAAAGATCATGAAAATGAAGGACATGTTCTGTTAGAAGCACTGTGAGAACAGAGGATCATGGCTGCACACACATATTTAGATGATTCCAAGCTAGGGAAGGACTGCTTTGGGCTTGAAGTAATCAGAAGCTCAGGAAATGCCAGCTTGGAGTTGAGTAGTTCTTGAAAACAGATGATCCAGGAGCCATGAACAAAGTAGCATGGAATACTGGACCCAACAGGACCCTAAAACCAAGGTCAGGAAGGCCTTGAGAAACACATTCCAGCAAATCCAGGAGTCTGCTGGTGTTTGAGAATCCCCTTTCGTCACTCCACGGTAAAAGTAAACCTTTTTCACATACAGGCAAAAAATGCTAATGGACTCCCTCATCCAAGCAGCTCCTGTTTATTGAGCAGTTACTATGCCTGATACTGTGAGTGTTACAAGGGTTAGGAAATACACACGCCACACAGAAGCAGCAGCTCAGTGATCTTCCCTTGAGGAACTTGAGTCCAGCAGGGATTCAGACAGGAAATGAAGAATCACAATGCATTCTGCTCTGCGTTGGCTTGAAAGGTATTGAGAGTGCCGTGGAGCCCAGAAGAGACTGCGATGCAGACCGAGGGTCAGAGGAGCCGGGGTTCTTGAAGGAGTAGGGCCCAGAAGTTTGAAAAGGGCATTTAAAGCAAAGGATAGCTTTTACAAAGCACATAAATAGAAAACAGCACAGCATATTAGGAAACTGCAGGGGTTTCAAAATTACCAGAGACCAAAGCAAATACTAGAGAGTTTTAGGCAATGAACCGAACAAATATCAAGTAATACCTGGATCAAAACAAGGAATTACAGTGTTATTCTTTCTTAAATAAATGTATACTTAAGGCATACAGCATGATGTTATGGGATACAAATAGTAGAGGTTACTTTAGTGAAGCAAGTAAACATGCCCATGCTCTCACATACTTACCCTTTTGTGTGTGTGAGAGAGCTAAGAATCCACTCATTTAGCATGGAGCCTGGATAGCGTACACTTTTATCATATATCGTCGTGTACCTTAGATGGCTAGACTTATTCATCCCACTTACCTGCATACTTCTCTATATACTTGGCCTGCAACTCCCCGTTTCTTCCCATTCCTCTACTACCCCTGGTAACCAGCAGATTTTTTTCTGGTTTCACATATTAGTGAAATCATACAATATTTTTCTTACTGTATTTGGCTTATTTCACTTGGTGGGAGATCCTCCAGACTTATCCAAATTGTGGCAAAATGCAAGATCTTGTTCCTTTTGGGGGCTGAATAATATTTCGCTGTGTGAGTATCTGTATATAGGTGTGTGTATGTGTGTGTATGTACAGACACACTTTGAGAACGGCCTTCCTGATGGGCCCGAGGTGCCTCTGTGGGCTCGACTTGCCTTTCTCTAGCAAGGAACCATGTACGTGGTGGCCATTTCTATGTGTGTTTTGAAGGAATGTCTATTCCAGTCATTTGTCCTGTTTTTAATCGTGTTGTTTGTCCATGATCGAGTTGTACAGGTTCTGTATAAATGTTGTATGCTACCTCTTTATCAGATGAATAGTTGGCAGATACGTTTCTTGTTCTGTTGAACACATTTCATTTTGTTCATTTCCTTTGCTGTGCTGAAGCTTTTTAGTTTAAGGAAGTCCCATTTTGGCCTTTGTGGCCTGAACTTTTAGTGTGATCGAAAATAAAGTCGTTGCCAAGGCCGGTGCTGAGGAGCTTGTCCCTGTGTAGCTCCAAGGAGTTTTGCAGTCCTTCTTATGTTTAGGTCTGCCATCCATTTGGACTTGGTTCTTGTGTGTTGCA
Organism: Sciurus carolinensis; assembly: GCF_902686445.1. Classification (NCBI taxonomy): domain Eukaryota; kingdom Metazoa; phylum Chordata; class Mammalia; order Rodentia; family Sciuridae; genus Sciurus; species Sciurus carolinensis. Next base: position 158,478,444 of record NC_062218.1, read on the forward strand.
TAAGGTGGAGGCCCAGTTTAATCTCTCGTAGGTTGGAAGGCCAGTCTTCCTGGGACCTTTATTGACGAGGTTGGCCTTTCCCCATTGGGTCCTTTGGTGCCCCTATCAGAACTTAGTTGCCCGTGTGTTTGGATTTATTTCTGGACTCTTCTTTCCCCCTTCTCTGCATGACTGCCTTTCTGCCAGTGTCGCATTGTTTTGATGACTGTAGCTCTGTCATCAGCTTTGAGTGGGGACGTGTGATGTCTCCAACCCTGTCTTTCTCCATATCATTCTGGCTGTTCAGGGCATTTTATGGCTTCATGTGAATTGTAAGATTTTTTTTCTATTTCAGTGAAGAATGTCACTGGGATTTTGACAGGGGTCACAGTGAATCTGTGTAATGGTTTGGGTAGTGTGGACATTTTCAGAGTATTCTTCCAATATTCGGGCATGGGATATATTTTCATTTATTTGTTTTCTTCAGTTGCTTTTATCAATGTTTTATGGTTTTCAGTGTTCTTTCAACTTTATCAGTAATGATATATTTTCCTTAAGGAAAATGCTGAATGGTTCTAAACAAAGTGGTGTGATATATTTATATTTTTGTGAAACCACTTTAATAGTGGGCATTGTACACAGCTTGTCTGATACAGAGCTAGAGGAGAAAGGGACAGAATAAGTCACCTAAGTTAGCCCTCAGCATGGGAGTATCCTGTTATTGCCCCTTGCCCATCAACGATTCTCTCCTACCTCATGGTACAGTCTAACAGAATTCCCGCCATCATACACAGAAAAAGGGCGTATCTGTTCTGGAGAACTTAAAGAACCATGTTTACTACTTTGCACATACTAATGGTCCTTGCCTTCTTCAAACAGTAATTTTCTTTTTGTTAATATTCAGTCTGGGACAAGACTTGCCCCCTCACCTAAGTCTATTATTTGTATATAATATCATTCAGGAAGTGGTGGTGGCTGACTGGGAACCTAGACCATCCAGAGAAGTAGGGTTCAGTGGAGATTTCCAGCTGATGATTATAGCTTTAGTTAGATTCACAGTCAACTAATAAGAAGACACACACACACACACACACACACACACACACACACACACATATATATAATGGTTATATAATAAACTCCATGAGCTTTAAATATTAGGAATTACTTCATTTTTCTCTGTTTTCTTTCTGTTACTTGGTGTGGCTTTATGGAAGAGAGTCATAAAAATGTCTGTACTCTGCTGGCACATGCCTGTAATCCCAGTGACTCAGGAGGCTGAGGCAGGAGGATCACAAGTTCCAGGTCAGCCTCAGCAACTTACTGAGACCCTGTCCCAAAATAAAGGAGAACTGGGGATGTATGTAGCTCAGTTGTACAGCACGCCTGAGTTCAATTCCTAGTACTACCAATTAAAAAAAAAGTTTATACTCTTTATAAAACCTTATTTTTATTTTTCTTCTAAGGAAATAATTCAAAGACACAGGATAGCTAACTACATAAAAATCTTTGGAGCATTATTCATAATCATGAAAAATTGGAAAACAGTGTTTCAAATATAACATGCTTAAAGATATATCAATTGAATGGACTAACATGCAGCCATTAAAATTATGCTTTAAGATTGCCTAGCTTATAGGAAATATATACATGTAATGCTATGTAAAAGTAGAATTCAAATTGTACCTGTGTTGTAGGTAATATAAAATTTATACACATGGTGAGAATTGAAAGAAAACACAGAAAATTGTAAATAGTTTGGTTGTAAGTTAATGAGTTTTTAATATTTTTCTCCACTAATGTGTTTATAAAATAACCTGTGCAAAATGTTTTATTCAAAAAAGAAAATGAAACATACTTTGTTAGTTATCGAATTTGTAATTTAATTATTGGACAGCATTACTCAGGACGGTGCAAGTCCTGAGAGCAGTTATGTCAATGCGTGAGTATGTCTTTCGTGTTGTTGGCTTGTAGACCATGATGCAGTCGGGGAAGGTTGTCACCTCAACACCATGAGGTCACTGTTCAGAGCAGCCTGGGCCACTTACACTGCCACATCTTTTTCTATCATATTTTTTGTATCCATCATTTTCTTTCCCATCATTTTTCTTTCAAAATAGAAATATCTTTTTTTTTTCTTTTTTTTTCTAATCATTAAATAGCATGCTTAGAGACTGGAATCATAGCTCAGTGGTAGAGTGCCTGCCTAGAGTGCATGATGTTCCGCCCCAGCACTGCAAAAATCCATGACACCATGTGCTCGTGGGCAGAAAAACCAAGTAATATTAACAGTTGAGTGCAGTGTATATCCCCTTCCATATTTTTAATGTCTGTATGTGCACATTTTTTCATAAGTGGTATCCTAAAATAATTGCTATTCTAGAATTGGCTGGTTTTTAATTGTCTTGGCCATTGCGTCCTGTTAATATATAAATCTACCTCTTTTTTTCTGTTGTTTTTTTTTTGGTGGTGCTGAGATTGATCCAAGCTACATTCGTCTCCCTACCTTACCTTCTTGCCTTTTTAAACAGCTACAGAGTATTTTATTTTATGGTCATATAATAATTCATTATTTACCTTTTGCTAAGCATATAATTTTCCACTGTCACACACACAGCTTGAGTCAATAGCTTTGTACCGTCAGCTTTATGAACTTTACCCATTCATTCAGCAAATCTGTATTAAGAACAGCTGTGCCTGCTCCAACATCTTCAGATACATCCCTAAGCATGCTGGAAAGGAGCTGTCCAGTGGCTGGAAGGGGAGAGGCAGTCGGGAAGAGGACCACCTGGGCACCAGGGAGTGGAGCGCAGGGGCTCTGGCTCACCCATGGGAATGCCGAACAGCACAGCCACTCTGGAAGACGGTGCCGCAGCTCCTTGCCACTCACACACTCTTACCATGCAATCCAGCAGTCCTGCTCCTGGATATCTACCCAGAGGAGTTGAAAACCCATGTCTACACAAAACCTGCTTACAGGTTTATAGCAGCTTTGTTTCCAACTACCAAAACCTGGAGACAACCAAGATAACCCTCACCAGGTGAATCATTAAGGAGACTTGCACAAAAAGACTTGGAATGTTACTCAGTGCTACTGCAAACTGAGCTGTCAAGAGGACTAATGTCTAGAATATATGAAGAACTCAAAAATTTAACACCAAAAACAAATAATCCAGTTAGTAAGTGGACAAATTAATTAAACAGACACTCTCAAAAGACAAAATACAAATGGCCAAACCAATATATGGAAAAAAGTTTCAACATCTTTAGTAGTCAGGGAAATGCAAACCAAAACAAGACAGATTTCATCTCACACCAATGAGAATGGCAGTGACCAAGAATGTAAGTGATCCTGCAACGCACACATTAACATTTAAAAAGTAAATGCTATTTAAAAAAAAAAAAAGAATGTAAGTGAGAGAATGTGGAGAAAAGGGAACAGTTTTATACTGTTGGAGGAACTATAAATTAGTATGACCACTATAGAAACCAATATGGAGGTCTTATGACCATATGACCCAGCCATACCACTGCTCAGTATTTATCCTAGAGAATTAAAACTATACTATTGTGGCACATGCATACCGATGCTTATAGCAGCACAATTCACAATAGCCCAGCTATGAAGCCAGCCTAGGTGACCCTCAGTGGATAAATAGAGAAAATGTGGTGTATATATACGCAGAGGAGTTTACTCAGCCCAAAGAAAAATGAAATTATGGCATTTTCAGAAAAATGGATGGAACTTGAGATCATTATGTTAAGCAAAATAAGCCAGACTCAGAATGTCAAGAGTTTTATGTTTTCTCTCATATGTGGAAGATAGAGAGGGAAAAGGAAACTTCTCATGAAAATCAAAGGGAGAACAGAGGAAAGGGACCAGGGTGGGAGGGAGGGGGAAAGCTTTGGAGTGGGGGTTATTGGCCAAATTGTATTGTAATAGTGTGTGCAGGTATAATGTGTAACAACAGATCCCACCATTATGTTCAACTGTAATGCACCAGTGAAGAAGCTGGAGAGGAAAAAAATAGGCTGTCAATCCATGAAACCTCAAATGCCTGTTACTAAGTGACAGATGTCCATCTGAAAAGGCTACGTAACTGTGATTCCAACTCTGTGACCTTCTGGACTAAGAGAAACTATTAAGATGACACAAAGATCCATGGACAGGGAAGGAAATGGTGAATAGGCAGATCAGGGGGTCTTTCGAGCAGGGAATCTGTAATGGTAGACATACGTCATTATACGTTTGCCCAAACCCAAGGGTATACAAGACCAGGCATATGTTGCCCCCCTGACTCCACAAGAGAGCCCTGAGAGTCAAAGGAGTTATTGTCCTCATTTTACACATAAGGAAACGGTGACTTACAGAGGTTGATTATCTGCTCAGATACCCAGATAGCAGGAAAGAGCGAGGATTCACAGCAGGTCAGTGCGACTCAGAAACCCACCCGGTTCATCGTAGCCTCTGAACTGTGCATTTATCTTTCGTTAGAACATTATCTTGTTATATAGTTCTTTAGCTGAGACCATTCCTCTTTAGATATAGGAGCTCTCTTCTAAAGAGGATACCTGCAGTCAGTCACCCAGGGAAGAGTTAGGGACTTGGGGGAAAAGGGCTTACAGAAATAGACCTGGAAATTTATTCAAGTGAGCAGAGAGACTTTACATGGTTTTACTGTATATCCTTTTCTGAATCCAAGTCTTGAGATTCATCTAGAAGGTGTACTCTTGAGTTCTGGAAGCTAACAACAATGATAGGCCTCTCCATGAAGGGCAGAGTAGAAGTTAAGAAGGAGAAACAGCAGTAAATAGAGGCTCATAATGAGGAAAATATTTCTAGTAACCCAGATGATGTAGATAAGGCGTTCCCTTTCTTACTTCTCACTTGTTTTCCTTTATATTTAACGAGCTCTCTTGGACTGCCTCAGCATGTACAGTGACAACAGCAGTTTTGTATTGCTTGTGACTATCCCCCATTATTGCCTTTGGTGGCCTTAGCCGTTCAGTTCACACTATTCCTTTCCTGAGTTTCAATGTAGCCTCAGTGTCCATCTTGTTCACGACCAGTGTTAAGGATGTAAAACTAAGGCTGGGGCTTTTCCCATCCCCAATTAAGTCAACACAGCAACCTGGAAACAGATTTTCCTTGTGGTTCTAACCTTCAAAAGTGTTTTATTTCATTCAGGAAAACGTCATTTCTTTCAGTGCTTTGACAGTAATGCCAAAGAAGCAACTATCACCAGCTTCCATGGCTGCCCACCTGGCAATGCCACCATCTCCCAGTGGTTCACAGGGCAGTGCAGATGCTAGGAAGTGCCAGGAGGGAAGGGTGGGACTTGCCAGGTGTGCAGTGCAGCAGGGAAGACAGTGTGCCCTACTAAAGAGGCACATGGATACCCTGTTACTTCTCTTCACAGTAATGTGACTGATACACACAGGCAGGGAACAAGAGATATATGGAAGAGAGAATGTATTTTTGGAGTTATACCTCTTACAATCTTGGGTGAAGATGAGGAAATGGGTCCAAAGGGGAGAGTTGAAGGTTCATGGGAAAATTCGACTCATCAGCTCTTCTGAAATAATGGCATGGATAGAGATGTCCATGCTTACAGGGAGATCTAGAGGGTGGGAACATCCAGCTGCCAGATTGGTACCATGAAAGAGGGGTGGAGAGTGAGGAGCGACAGATATCATGGTATAAAACCAAAGATCGAGTGGGAGGGCGTCAATCAAAAACTTCCATAGAGCAGAGGAAGCAAGAGCATGAAGAGAGAGCTTAACACATGGGAGGAAAACCTTTGCAGGCTTCTTTTCCATCAGGGATTAGTAACCAGAATACAAAAGAACACAAAAAACACCAGAAAAACTAAACAGTCCACTCAGTAAATGAGCAAAAGGTCTAAAGAGACATTTCTCAAAAGAAGAAATACAAATAACCAGCAAATATATGGAAAAAAAAAAGTTTAACATCCTTAGCAATCAGAGATACAAAGTAAAACTACACTGAGATTTCATTTCACCCCATTTAGAATGATAATCATCAAGAATACAAATAATGATAGTTGCTGGTAAGGATATGGGGGAAATCTACATTCATACATTGTTAGAGGAACTACAAATTAGTACAACCACTCTGGGAAGCAGTATGGAGATTCCTCAGAAGACTAAGAATGGAACCACCATATGACCCACTCCTTGGTATTATCCAAGAGATCTAAAATCAGCGTATCATAGAGATACATCATACCAGTGTTTATAGCAATACAATTCACAGTTGCCAAGTTACAGAACCAGCCTAGGTGCCCACTGATAGACTAATGGATAAAGAAATGCGGGGGGTGTGTGTAAATATGATGGAATTCTACTCAGCCATAAAGAAGACTGAAATTGTGGCATTTTCTGGTAAATGGATGGAACTGGAGAACATCAGGTAAGTGAAGTAAGCCAGACTCAGAAAGTCAAGGGTCAGACATTTTGTGTCAGCTCATCTACAAGGGCTACTCTTGAGTGCTGGAAGCTAACAACGAAAGGCCTCTTCAAAAACTTAAGAATGTGGAACCTAAAGAGAAGAAAGGCAAGAAAAAGGGGATCTCACGAAAATAGAAGGGAGAGCTGTAGAGTAGATGTGAAAGACCAAATGGGGAGGAGCAGAGGGAAAGGAAAAGAAGTGGAGAATGCAGTTGACAGAATGTGCTGTGTGCCTGTGTGAATATGTCACAGTGTGTTCCATTCCCACGTCAAAATGTAATGCACCGGTTAAAAATAAATAAATAAATAGAAGACCCATAAAGCAGAGGAAGGGAATCAGGGAAGGATGAAGGAAGGAAAAGAGGAAGTACTTGGAATTGAGATGTTATATGCAATTATGAATATGTCAGAATAAACCCCACCATTATGGATAACTACATGCACTAATAGACTTCTGTTAAAGTCAATGGAAGGCCGTTGCTTCTGCAGAGCTGCTTCTGTAAATTCACTGCCAAGTGTGTGGATTGGTGGGTGTGGGGTCCTTGGTCAGCAGGACTAGTAGTCCCAAACTGGATCCAGAGGCATTTCCGCATCCTAGTTGTCACCACTTCTAGTCGTAGCTTGAATAAACTTGGGGCAGCTACCTTCCAGATCTCTCTTTGGGCCCCTTCACCCACAGACATGCAGGTAAATGGATTTCATTCTTGTCTAACCAGGTTGACACTGGATAAGACTTATGCCTCTAAAACTTTATGAACTGAATCTAGGTCACTTTTAGAAGCAGTGCTCACTTGAACAGGAAAAAGCAGAGCTAAGAAGCAGTATGACTATATTTTTTTAAAAAAAAGCATGCTTGGATATTGCCTAGTAACATGCCTTAGCACACATTTCAAAAAGAAAGTGTTGCTGGGCATGGTGGTGCACACCTATAAACCCAGCAGCTCGGGAGGCTGAGGCAGGAGGATCATAGGTTTAAAGCCAGCCTCAACAACTTAGTGAGGCTGTAAGCAACCTAGGGAGATCATGTCTCAAAGTAAAATATTAAAAGGACTGGGAATGTGGCTCAGCTGTTAAGCACCCTTGGGTTCAGTCCCTGACACCCAAAAATAAATAAATATTGATATAAATCTAATGACTACAATAGAAAATTTTTAAGTGATTATACAAACATTTCTTTGTCTTTGGATGGTCAAACAGAATTGAAATAGTTTTAAAAAGTCATCCTTGAAGTCTTCTGAAAACAACAGCTAAGAAGAAAAAGGAAATAATGTTTATTATGCACTGTGCCAAAAATAGTTGTCTTATTTAATTCATAAATCAAACCTGTGAGACTCCTAAAAACAAAGTAATTCAAGATCAAGTTCATATAAAAAGGTGGGCAGTTCACCCAGAACTTAGTTACTTGCATCTTAATCAGATTATCTTTTTCTCTGACTTAGTGAGTTATTTTATCATACTTTTTAAAAAACTTTTATTGAAAGGATACATCTGTATTGGAGAACAAAAGTTATTTAATCTTAAGAGTACAACTCAATGAATTTTTGCATATTCCTGTGTATTTCCATGTAATCATCATCCAGATAAAAATATCAGACTTTCCCATGTCCTTGATTGATTATCCTTGGACCCTTTATACTTCTCCGGTAAATGGCCTCATGCATTTAGATTTTTCATTTCAGTGGAGGGTTCCATTTTGGGAACAATACTGAAAGGAAGTGAACTTTCACAAGTGAAATGTTAAACGGTGTGCCCGTAGCTGATTTGAATTACATCTACTTACGGCACTTTCTCTTTCTGCTTTTACCCTAAAACAGGTAACCAGATCCTGTCCCTTGGGAGCCTCTCAAAAGATCAGATTTATCCAATGAAACTCAAGGGCATCTCCATCTGCTATTCAGCTCTCAAATCTGCCTTATGTGGAAATTATGTCAGCTTTGGCGTCTTCAAGTTGTATGGGGACAACCATTTTGACAACGTACTCCAGGCCTTTGTCAAAATGCTGCTGTCGGTGTCCCACAGTGACTTGCTAGTAAGCAGTCGTAACGCGGGTGTCTTGGTGAAGTGTGCAGTAACACCGCAGGCCTCCGACTGTAGGAGGAGGGCTGGGGAGCTGGAGCAGCCCCAGGACAGTGTGCCCTTGAGGACAGCATGCTTGGTCTCACTTACCACATTTAGACAACCCTAGTGATTATGCTGCAGGTTCGAAGCAGCAGCTGCCACCTTCTGCCAGCGTGGTCATCCAGAGTGCTCCAGGTTCTGCTGTAGCAAAACATAATGAGCAGTTTCAGGCGATCGCTTATGACCAGATCCTTCATTCCAAAACGCCTGTGTTTCCTACAGCAGAAACAGGATTGCTTCGAGGTCTTCCCATCCTTCTATTCTCCTCTAACTTGTCCTGTGGCTTGGCTTTTTTTTTCCATTAAAATTCTGGTGGGACGCAGACAGAGTGCAGAACCGCAGGTTGAGCTACACGATGTGTAGACTGCCTGGTCACCCACCTTGAACGGCTCTCCTCTGTTTTTCTCCAAAACAAGTGGACTGACTAGGTGAACTCCGAGCCCTTCCCTGCTCTGCCACCTAATTTCTCTGATGTGTGTCTGAATCCATCGGAACACCTGCAGGGGTACTTCTTAGAAATTTCGATCCAGTTTCCTTCACTTGGCTCTCATTATCAGAACTTTTTTTAACATCTGCCAGATTACCTAGAAACCATTGCATGCCCAGCATGGTTGCAGTGATTTCTTGGGTAACACAGCCAAATAGTTCATCCTTAGATTTGGTCAGGCCTTCCCACCTGCTCCCACCCCAGGGTTACAAGCTGATCAGCCTCTGTGGGAAGTACTCCTGGGCTCAGGGAGTCCCCCACCCTCCAGCGCCAGCCTCCGTGGAACCGCTCTCCAGCCGAAGTTGCCAGGCATCCTCCCAGTGGCGTAGAACGCTCCCTGAAGCTGTGCCTGGAGGCCAGACGTTACACAGGAGGCACTCAGGTCCAGTGGGCCATATGTTACGGCCTCCTCTTTGAGGGGACTCCTCTCTATAGTTGAGGTCCCCCAAGAAAAATGGTGTCCTTCCAGAAATCTTTCTCTCGCTTTTTTTTTAAATGGTAAAGCAAACCTGCAATTCAGTAGTTCCCAAACTTGAGGCTACATAAGATTCTATGTAGTTTGTGTGTTAAAGTGCACATTTCAGGACCTCACCTCAGAACCTTTCACTCAGTGAGTCTGGAATGGGGATCAGAACGCTGCGTTTTAACAAGCACCCCAAGTGATTCTTATAGAGGTAGGCTTCATCTCACTTTAGGAAATGCTGTTCTGCTTTATCTGTCTTATGAGTGGCATGCCTCTTTGACATCAATTTGGGTTGTATTTGAGATTTTCCAGTTATGTTTCTTTTTTTTTGTGGTGCTGGGGATTGAACCCAGGGCCTTGTGCTTACAAGGCAAGCACGCTACCAACTAAGCTATATCCCCAGTCCCCAGGTATGTTTCTTATGTATATGGTAAATATGAAGCCATTTACCAAATAATGATTTAGTCAAATGAGTTGGCATTGTTTAAATATATCAAACTATGATGCCAAGTCCTCTTATAACAGCAAATTTCTTCAGGCTTAAAAAACAAAAAATAATAAGGTTGCCTAGCCACTATTTAGCACTATGCATTGCTATAATATTTCCAATCCAGGAAAATATTCAGTCTTCTGAATGTTTACTTGCATTTAGGTGTTAGCCATATAGAGTAAAATTGAAATGACATTCCATGTTATAGCTTCAAATTAATGTTTCTAGAGATCCAGGGATTCCTGTTAGAACCCCTTTAAATGCTGAATTGGGAATCATTATGCCACTTGTTTTATATATTTATTGACCTTGTATTTTAAAATAAGTTTACCATTTCCAGTATTATAAGTGGCATTTCCAGAGTACTGTACGTGACTCTTTGTTCCCTGTGGCTTGACGTTTGGTCTCTCTGTGTTGTAGCAATATCGGAAGCTGAGCCAGTCTTACTATCCACTCCTGGAGTGTCTCACCCAGGACCACATGAGCTTCATCACCAACCTGGAGCCTCCTGTGCTCCTGTATGTCCTCACTTCTATCTCAGAAGGACTCACTACTCTCGGTAAGGATCGTGGAGAACATTGTTGCCTAGCAAAACTCACAGTCTCTTCATCTGTGTGCTCGTTGAGACACTCATCCTCCAAAAGAGAAAGAGGTATCGTGAACACAAACTGAAAGATTATTTTAGAACTCTTATTTGCAAGTGGGAAAAATACATTTTGATATAGTTTGTCATTTTATAATCAATTTTATTGAAGTATAATTTATATGTAGTAAAAATCACTGATTTTAAGTAAATAGTATGATCAGTCCTGACAAATGAGCCCCCGTAATCAATGTGTAGAATGCTTTCATCACCACCAAAAGCTCCTTTATGTCCCCTCAAATCAGTTCCTTTTCCCTGCCCATCTCAAAGGACTGCTGTCTGCTTTGTCTTTGCCTTTTCCAGAATTTCATGTAAGTGGACTCATATAATATGAAGTTGTTTGTGTCTGGCTTCTTTCATTTAGCATGATGCCTTTGAGAGTCATCCATATTGTTTTGCAAGCCAGTGGGGTTTTTTGTTGTTTGTCTTGGGGTTTGTTGTCACTGTTGTTTGTCTTGGGGTTTTGTTTTTATTTTGTTGTGTTGTGCTTTTGTTTGGTTTTTCATTAATTTTGGGGGGGGGTTTTGGTACCAGGGCTTTTCCTCTGAGCTACATCCCCAGTCTTTTTTATTTTATTTTGAGACAGTGTCTCCTCACTGAGTTGCTGAGGTTGACCTCAAACTTGCTGTCATCCTGCCTCAGCCTCCCATGTCATGAGGTTACAAGCATGTGCCACCACACCTGGCTCAGTTTCTTTCTTTCTCTTGCTGAGTATTATTCCATCATGTGGACTACCTCAGTGTTTGTCCGTTCACTAACTGGTAGACATTAGAGTTGCTTGTAGTCTTTGACTGTTTTGAATATTGCCACTGTGAACATTCATGCATAAGTTCTTTTGTGATTGAGATAGATAGGTAGATAGGTAGATCAGTAAGGAGGTAAGCAGGTGTGCAGGCAGATAGATGATAAATAGATCATTCATAAGGTCATTATTTCCCTTGTCTAGATTCTTAGAGTAGACTCTCTGGGTTTCATGCTAAGTATATTTTTAAAATCTGAAGCAACTGTTACCCAAGGTGACTGCACCATTTGGTTCTAGCAGTGTAGAAGGGGTCCATTCGCTCCTCGCCCTCACCAGCATTTGCTGCTGGTGTCTGTAATCTCACCATGGAGCATATACGAAAGCACCCAGAAACCACTCTGGACGCGGGAACTCACACAGGAGATTTTATAAAGCGGACAGGCAGAGAGTCTGCCTGCAGGTTGAGAGAAAGACCGAGAGTGAGCAAGAGTGAGGAGGAGAGAGAGAGAAAAAATGAGAGAGAGAGTGACAGCGCATGTAAGAGAGAGAGAGAGAGAGAGAATGAGCGTAAGAGAGAGAGAGAATGGCGGGGGAGCCATTCTTAAGTAGTGGAATTTCGTGGGCTAATAAGATCGGACCAGTAGCTGGCGAGGAGGTTCGTGGGCTAACAATCTGGACCCGTGACTGGCTAGGAAGTCGGGGCTCGCAGTCTAGGTTGTAAAGTGTTGTGGGGGGAGGGAGAAGAATGGCGGCAGCAAAATAGCAGATCTGATGCCGATATGTGAAGTGGAATCTCACTGGGGTTTTAATCTGCATTCTACTAACAAATAAAGATTTACGCATCCTCTTGTGCTTCTTTGCCTTTCACACATCCTCTTGGTGAGATGTTTGTTCAAACCTTTTACTAACTTTTTTAACTGGGTTATTTTGTTACTGAGCAGTAAGAGTTGTTGTATATCCTGAATACAGATCCTTCCTCAGATATCAGTTCTGCAGATATTTTTCAGCCTGCGATTGTCTTTGTGTTTTCCTAACAGCATTTTCTGAAGAACAAATGTTTAGTTTTGAGGAAGTCCAAGTTATCTTTTGTAGTGGTAGTGATGGTTCAAAGAAATCTATGCTTAGCCAAGGCCATAAAGATTTCTTCTAGGTTTTCTTCTAGAAGTTTCATGGGTTTACCTCCAATGTCAAAGTCTGTGATATATTTCAATTTAATTTTTATGTATGGTATGCAGGAAAAGCTCAGATGATTTTTTTTAACACATGGACAGCCAATTGTTCTAGCCCCTTTTGTTGATGAACATCCTTACCTATTTGCTCATCTTATGCCAATAGTATATCTCGTAATTTTATCGGGGGTCTTAAAATCCTGTATTTTAGCCTTTTAGTGTTGTTTTTCTCTTTTAAAAATTAGTTTGACTATTCTGGGTCCTTTACCTTTTTATAGATATTTTAGAATCAACTTCTTCATTTCTCATGTTTAAAGGAAAAGAGTATGCTGATTTTGGTTCTTTTGGATAAATGCTGAGGAGTCGGGGAGCTGGGTCACATGGTATTTCTATTCCTAGCTTTTCGAGGAATCTCCATACTGCTTTCCAGAGTGATTGTACTGATTTGCAGTCCCACCCACAATGTATGGTTGCACCTTTTTCCCCACATCCTCACCAGTATTTGTATTCTTCATAATTGCCATTCTGATTGGAGTAAGATGAACTATCAGTGTAATCATGATTTGCATTTCCCTAATTGCTAGGAATGTTGAATATTTTTTCATGTATTTGTGGACCATTTGTGGTTTTTTGTTTTTTATTTTTAAGAAATATCTGTTTCGTTCTTTTGCCCATTTCTTGATTGGGTTGTTTTTTGTTTATTTGTTTTCGTTTTGTTTTGTTTTTTGTTTTGCTTTGGTGTTAATCTTTTGAATTCTTTATATATTCTGGATAGTAATCTCTGTATTATCCAAAAGAACTAAAATCAGCATACTATAGTGATACAGCCATATCAATATTTATAGCAACACAACTCAAAATAGCAGGATCTGGAACCAGCCCAGATGCCCATCAATAGACTAATGAATAAAGAAAATGTGGTATGTGTACATAATGGAGTTTTACTCAGCCATAAAGAAGAATGAACTGGAGAACATCATACTAAGTAAAATAAGCCAGACTCAGAAAATCAAAAATTGAATGTTTTCTTTTATATGTGGAAGCTTAGAGCAAAATAAGGGAGCAGGGAGAGGGAGTTGAATATCATTAAGATAGAGGGAAGGTCAGTGTAGTAGGAGGAGATTGTGAGGGAGGAGGAATGGGAAAGGGAAGGAAATATGGACTTAATTTGACAAAATTACACTGCAGGCATGTATAAATATACCACAGTGAATTTCACAGTTTATATATACACACATATATACACACACATATGTATATATCACCAATGAAAACTAAATGAGTGGAAAGTAGACCAATAGAGTAGAAGAAGGGGAGTAGGAAGAGGGAGGAGGGGAGGACAAACAAGGAAACCAGGGACCAAAATGGAGTAAATTAAATTCCGTGTATGATTATGTCAAAATGAACCCAACCATTATGTACAACTATAACATAATAATAAAAACAAAACAAAAAAGGGAATTTTGTTTGGGGTTGCATTAAATCTATAACTCTATTTGGATATGACATTAATATTGACATATTAATACTGTTCAGTGTTCAATTCCTGAAAATTATATCTCTCTATTCATTTAGGTCTTCTTTAACTTCTCTTAACAGCATTTTTGTAGCTTTGGATTTGAGTCTTGTACATATTGTATTATAATTAAATATTTTATGGTTTTTATGCTATTATCAGTGGCATTTTAAGTTGTCTTTCTTTTTTTAATTTTATTTTTAGTTGTCAATGGATCTTTTTATTTTATTTATTTATATGTGGTGCTGAGTATTGAACCCAGGTCCTTACACATGCCAGGCAAGTGCTCTATCACTGAGTCATAACTCCAGCCCCCTGTTTTTCTTTGATATAGAATCAAAATTGTTTTTTTCTTTTTTTTTTAATTTATTGAATATAGCCTTCAGCCTTACCAAACTCACTTATTCTGCCAACTTTTTGTAGCTTTCTTAAGATTTTCTACTTAGCTGTATTAGCAAATGAAGAGGTTTTACCCTATCCTTTCCAATCCATATGCCTTTTTTTTTTTTTCTTGTCTTATCACATTGGCTAGAACCTGCAATACAATATTGAATAGAAGTATATAGCAAACATCGTTTTTTCTTATCTCCAGTTCCGGAGGCAAGTATTCTGTTTCATGCCATTCAGTATAATGTTAGGTTTCTCATAGCTGCCTTTTATCCTTTGGAAGAAATTCCTTCTGTTCGTAGTTTTCTGAGATTATTATCATGAATGAGTGTTGAATTTTATCAGGTGCTTTTTTTGTATCTACTGATATGATCATATAGTTTTTCCTTTTTTGTCTGTTAATAGATTACATAAAATGTTAATGAGCACATTGAACAATATTCAAACCAACAACATTCAGTCCAAACCACAATATAAATCAACTTTGCATTCCACATTGGCTGTGACACATAGCCAATGCATATTTCTGGATTCAGTTTGCTGGTCTACCTTCTTGCATCCTACTGCTGACAGGCATTGACATGTTCCTCTGTGGTTCTTGTGGAGCTTTCCATTTTCATATCCTCGCCTTGTTTTAGTCAGTCTGGTGTCCTCATGAGACGAGCTAAGAAATGTTCTCTCCTGTTTCTCGTATTTGTATAGAATGTTTATTTATTTTATCTTAAACATTTGATAGAATTTCCCAGTGAAACCATCAGACTTAAAGTTTTCTTTGGAAGGTTTTTAACCACAAATTAAATTTCTTTAATAGACATATAGCTATTCCATTTGTCCATTGCATCTTGAGACTATTTAGTTGTTTGTGTCTTTAAAAGAATTTGTCCATTTCATCTAACTTTATTGACATGAAATCGTTAATAGTATCCCCTTGCTCTCCAGTTTTACCTCTGTGGGACCTGTAATGATGTCCCTCTTTCATCCCTGATATTGGCAGTTTGTATCATATTTTCCTTATTCTTATCCCCCTCCCACCTTCCCTTTGCCCTTCCCCTCTTCCTCCTCCTCTCTTCTTCTCTCTTTTGTCTGTTTTTCTTCCTTGATCATTCCAGCTATAGTTTATCAGTTTTATTGCAAAGAACTATATTCATTGTTCATTGATTTTTTTTTGTTATTTTTATTTCACTGATTTCAAGTATGACCTTCATTTCCTTTCTCCAGTTGATTTTTACCTTTTCTAGTTTATTTTTTCTTCAGATGGAAGCTTAGATCATTGATTTTAGACCTTTCTTCCCCTTTAATATGCATTTTTAATGCTTTAATCTGAGCACTACTATAGCTATATCTAACAAATTAAGGTGTATTTTGCTTCTGTTTATATTCAGTTCAAGAATGTTTTCCAATTGTCCTGCTGATTTTTTTCTTCAAGCAGTGGATTGTTACTTAGAAGCATATTGTTTAATTTTCCAGTAGTTGGAGAGGATCCTGATACTTTTCTGTGATTGATTCTAGTTTTATTCCATTGTATCATCGAATATGTAGTAATTTTTAATTTTTAGTAAATTTTAAAAGGTAAAAAATCATTTATTAAGACCTCTTTATGATCTGCACTGTAGTGAATGCTTCACGGATTTGTAACCTAATGTGTGTGCCATTGCTGGGGAGTGCCCTGTGCCAGCTGCAGTCAAAGGTGACCTTCCCGTCCTCTCTGTTCTTCCTGGCTGGCTGGCTGGTTGGTTGGATGGTGCTGTTTTTTTCTATGCATGAACCAAAGAGAAATGCTAAGGTCTCCAACTACAGTTATAGATTTGTCCTGTCTTCCAGTTCTATCAGGTTTTGTATCAATATTTCTGTTCAAATAGCTCTGTATTAGGTACATATATTTAGAATTATTACATTCCTTTGATGAGCTTACCCTTTTATCATTACAAAATTATCCTCTTTGTCTCTGATTCTTTCCTCTGAAATTTTTCATAACTTCTCCAGCTTTTTTTATTTAGCCTTGTCTCCTTTTCCATCCTTTACTTTTTAAGAAATGTAGGGTTTTTTGTTGTTGTTACTTGTCGTTATTGATTTGGGGTACTGGGGCTTTATCCAGGGGTATTTTACCTCTGAGCTACACCCTCCCCCCATCCCTGTTTTTGGGTTGTTTGTTTTGTTTTGTTTTTGAGACAGAGTCTTGCTTAGTGCTAAGGCTGACCTTTAACTTGGAATCCTCCTGCCTCAGCCTCCGGAGTCACAAGCATCTCCTCTGACTGACCTCTTCTGCCTCTCCTTCTCAATTTTAAGGTTTAGAGTGGGCTCACCTAGTAAATCCAGGATAATCTTCCTGTTTTAAGGTCAGCTGATTAGCAAACTTTATTCCATCTGCAATTGTAATTCCCCATCTTTTAACCTAACATTTCTGGGGATAGAACAGGACATTTTCCAACACACAGCATGTAGTGGAGTCAGACTGTATATAGAGTCTGACTGCCGCTGCCTCTGAGGAGTATTTCAGCCAGTTGGTGTGACTGGCCTTGCTTGTTTTCTCCTTACCGTCTCTGCCTCTGTTTTTGCCTTTTTCCTGCATTATTTTACTTTGGATGAACTGAACATTTCTCGAGTCCCTCTTACATCCCCTGTGGTCTTTAGCCTTGCCTCTTCATTTTTCAGTGGTGGTCTAGGTTTTTAAAATCTGCATCTTCAAATAATGTCATCCCTGTTTACTCCTGAGGAATCGCCATCCGCCTCTCCCTTTCCATTAGTTCTGGCTCCAGGTCCTTGTGTGCTGTGTTCCTCTTGCTCTTGGCCCACAGGTCAGTGACGTACCGTCTGGTTTGGGGGTTTTGTCTGTTTGTTCTGTTCACTTTTTGCCTCTCTGTTCTTGATTTTGAGTAGTTTCTAGAGCTGTATAGCAAGTTCACTGATCTTCGTTTTTACATTAACTAATCTGCTTTGTTAATCCAGTATTTCTTTCATTTTAGATATCGTAGTTTTATTCTCTAGAAATTGAATTTTGGTCTTTTTTTTTTTTTTTTTTTTTTCAGAGATGAGAGATCTCACTTTTTGTGCAGGCTGGCCCTGAACTCCTGGGCTCAAGTGATCCTCCTGTCCTGACCACTTAGGTGGATAGGCAGTTGTCACCATGCCTGTGTTCAGGCCTTTCCTATATCTTCCATTTTTTCCTCATCAAATTCATGTTTTCTTTTAGCCTTGATCATATTTATAAGATTTGTAACAACTAAGTCCTTGTCTACTAAAGTCATTTCTGGATCTTTTTCTGTCAATTTATATTTTTCTTCTTTGTGGCTCATATTTTTTCATTTTCTGTGCCTTGTGATTTTTTTTATTGATGCCAGACATTGTGAATTTTATATTGTTTAGTGTAAATTTTAACATTTTTTTCAAGATTTTTGGATTTTGTTCTTTCAGTTGAGTACCTTTTAGGTCACTTTGAGATCGAGTAGCAGCCTTTATTTTGGAGTGACTGAGCCCCTCTAGGAGGTGTGGCCCTGGGAAGACACGTCGGTGCTGCCTGTGTCGGGAGTTATTCCCAGCTCCCTGTGACCTTCGGGGATTGTCCGGCCCACTGCTTTTCAGGCGTGGGGAGCTTTTGCTCACATTGCACAGTCACTGTGCAGACACACTGGCAGGGACTCCCTTGCAGTTCTCTGGAGCTATGGAACTCTTGTCTTCAACAGGCCCCACACGCTGGTAGTCTGCACAACAAGTTCCAGCTGCCTCGGCTCCTGGATCCCAGTCTCTCTCTCCAGCTCCGGAGGTCCTTGTCTTTGCTTGGTTTCTCTTTCTGGCCTGCAGCCTGGAAGCTGCTTTGGGCAGTGAGCTTCCGCCCTTGTCAGTATCACCTCATTTATTTCCCTCCTCTCTGGTTTAGTAGTCCTATACTGCTTGTTGTGCAATAATTGAAAATCGTTGTTTCATATATTTTGTCCTGTTTTCTTGTTTATGGCAAGAGGGCAAATTCTCATAGCAGCTAATTCTTCATGGGCAAGAAGTCTTGTCTTTTGTTATTACAGTTTATCTTGACAGTCTTTTTTATCTCACGTCATAGTAATACTAAAGATTTTGAATTACTTGGAAGCAGCTGTGTTATTCTCAAAGCGTGATCTTGATCAGGCCTGGAGTCTGCATTCTAATGAAACCAAAGGACTCTTGCCAGAGTAGACTTGCAGAGGGAAGGCTGATTTTGGATTTAAGTCCAGTTCTGCCTCATTAATGTGTGGTAGGCACAGCCTGTGCGGATCTGCATAGGCCCTCCGTGTCCACCTCTGCCTTCTCAGAACCACCTGCACACCACAGGCGGGCAGTACTCTGGGAGGCTGGTCATCCTTATCTATATTGACTGTAAGCTCCTGAAGGACAGAGCAGTGTCCTGGGCACTGCTTTATTCTCAGTTCCTGGCATACAGTAAGTGTTCCCTAAATATAATTAGGTGGTATCATCCTCATTGTACAGATGAGCAGGATGTGTCTTCAGAAGGGTGAAGCAGTTCACCTAAGATGTACAACGGCTAAGAGTTTCCCTTCTTCCCTCACCTCACAGCAGCCACCTGAGGAAGGGTGCAGTGTGGACAGCTAGGGCCCTGACAGAAAAGGTTTTCCTATAATTAATGATTTTATCTTCAGCCTCTTACACTGTTACAAATTGATGTTACAGACATTAGGTGACTCCACCAGAAAGACAAAAGAGTATTCAAAGTAGCCAGTTGGGTTTTTCTTTTGCAACAGTGATACAGTGACCAAGAGGCATTTATTGGTTTTATTTGGGTTATAAGTGGATTTCAGTTTTACCATAGCCTCAATGGGGAAAAAGAATGGAAGGGGAGAACAGAAAAGTTCCATCAGTGATAAATTAGTGACTTGCCTAATACCCTGAACGTGACTTTTTAAAATTTACTTAATTAGCATTTTCAGCATTTTTAACTTCAGGCTCTTTTTTAATCAGCCATCCACCCTACACCCCATGCATGCTCTCATACATAAAGACCAGGGCTCACCAGAAGCTGCCCTTAATAATGAGTCTTAACTTGATTATTCAGTAATTATTAGTTGTGCACATACCGTGAACCAAGTGCTGTTCTAGATCTGGGCACTGAAGGGATTGAAGGGCGCCAGGCGGGTATGGTCCCTGCTCACGCAGAAGCTCGTGTTTTAATGGGGAAAGATAAACATAAACTGAAGGAGGACACACGCTGCCAAGTCATGATGCCTGGTCACAATAAGTGCCAACTGAATCAGGACAGTGGGGTGATGAGCAGAGGGACCAGGTGCACTACTGCAGGGGTGGGAGCAGGCGACACCCCTGAAGACTGGCCCTGCCATGGGAACACGGTCCAGGCAGAAGCAAAGGATGGTGGGGAAGCTCCACAAGGAAAGGGTGCTGGGGCGCAGCTGGGATAGAGCACTCGGCTGGGAGAGCTAAGGAGCAAGAACTGAGCCTGCTGGAGGCTTCCGGACCTTCCCCGTGAAGTTCATTCTTAATAAAATGTATGTGAAGAATTAAGAGTGGGCATCTTGTAATTTCCAGCACATTCCTAAATCCATGGTATGAATGTACTATGGGAGCAAAATATTCAGGGACTCTGTAGAACTTCGAGATGCTGTCCATTAGTGTTTCCCATTGCGGCATGCTAATGAGAGAGGAGAGCTACCCTGGCAGTCTACCAGGCTTGGTGTCGAAGGGGTCAACAGCCAGGGAAGTAAACAGGAAGTGGGAAAGGAAACCCTGGCCACGTGCTGAGCGCTGGGTCCAGCTTCACACACACCACCTCGTTAATGTTTCGCAGCCTGTGCAAAGTAGACAGCATGTGAACACTTTTCACAGACTGTGCAGTTGAAGCTCAGTGAAGTCAGACACCTAAAAAATATAGATTTAGACCTACTCTCCTATTTCCGAAACTATATACCTCCCAGATAGGCCTTTTGTCTTGGAAATTGCCTTTCAGACCTTATTTTTCTAAGACCTTCATCCTCTCTTGTGCAGTGGTGAATTTTGAGCTGAAGCCAAGGCAGCTCAACCCATTATCGCTCTTCCTGACCCTGAGTTAAGCACTCTTTGCTGCATAGTTAACTTTCCAGAACTGCTCTAGTGCTGGGTCTTGGTAAACGGAGGCTATTAATGATGCATGTGCTTCCTGCAGAGGCCACTGCAGGAGAAAGGAGTGCTTGGCTTCTCAGCGCCAAAAAACAAGTTGCCAGAAAGGACGGAGTACCTACTAGGCTAAAAATTACTTCCAAAATTGTCTAAAAGTTGGCTATAATCCTTTTGAAAAGATTTCTAAACACCAAGAACTAGGACAAAATTCGAAAATTCGTGACATCCTCCTGGCCTTCATGTCGGGAGAGTCTCAGTATCTGAGTTTCACACAATAGCTTGCACTGCTGGTAATGAAACCAATAAGAATGTAGAGTCCTCGGCACTGTTCATTCTGCTTTTGACCAAATGCCCTTGATCCTTGGGATTCCATACTTTTCAGTTCACCTGGAAATATCATTTCTGTTTTTCAAAGCCCCCAACCATAAATCAGCTGTAATGGAAACTCTCCTTGCAAGGACGCGAGCTCGGCCTTTGCCTCTGAAGCATTTACCTGGCTTTCTCACACTGACTCGGGACTGGAGCCTTTTAATGCAACCTGCATGGCATGTGGTCACCACATCTATGGGAAGTCTTTAGAATTTGTGTTTGATTGATAGCATATTGCTCTTCAGTGGGAGGGGAGCCATATCTATTTCCCCCTTGTCTTTGTAGGTGTTAGGGTACGTATCTGTTTACTTCATGTTTGGGACTTCAAGTGTAGAAATATGAAGGGAAAAGAAAGCAGATAAGTCTGACTCCTCAGCCTGTCTATCTCCCAGGGCTGTAAAACCAAGCTCCCTTTCCCACGCAGTAACCTGGTCAGCGGAGAGATAAGCAGCCCATTTGCCAATTAATCGATGAGTCGGATGCCATAACTTTAGTAGGGGAGAAAGAGACTTCTTTCTTAAAATCCTCATACCCTGTAGTTTTCCAGAACTGTTGTCCAGGCCTGTCTGTAGGCTTTCATTCAGCCTCAGGCCCCTTGCTCCTGCGTCAGCTCCTGTTCTCTCCTATATTTCATAACCTGCCTAAAACCTCCTTCTTCATTCTTCTATGGCCTGTCTCTGAAATGATGTGTCGTTAACTGTAGTGTTGTGTCAGTCTTAGGTATTATACTAAATACAACTCAAGATCTTCTCTGGAAAACTTTTTCAGGACAGCTTTAGTTTCCCATTCTTTAAGTAACTCAGCTAATATTTCAACTTTTATCTACATTGGATGTACATGCATCTCAGAATATTAGACATGAATTAGAAACTCTTCCCTTGCAGAGTTTATAACCCACCTCCCCCAGCCCTACTTTCTTGGTCTACTTCTACTGTATTTACCATTTTGCAGGGGGCTGAGGGGCATGGGAACTGAACTCAGGGGCACTCAACCACTGAGCCACATCTCCAGCCCTGTTTTGTATTTTATTAAAAGACAGGATCTCCCTGAGTTGCTTAGGGCCTCACTGTTGCTGATGCTGACTTTGAACTTGTGATCTTCCTGCCTCAGCCTCCTGAGCTACTGGGACTACAGGCATGTGCCACAGGCTTTCACCATTTTTAATTGTTTCTTTTACTAATCATAAACTCCCAGGGGTGGGTCTAGATGCCATTGTTAGCCTGAAAATATGGGCAGTGTCATGCTATGAGTTTAAATCATGGAGTTTGGATAAACTACTTCACTATTGAGTTTTAATAGTGTGTGTGTGTCTCTCTCTCTTCCACCTCTCTCTACAATGCTGGAATAAACCCAGGCTCTGTACATATTAGGCACACTCTCTACCACTGTGTTAGATCCCCAGCCCTTAGTTTTTCCCATTTGAAAAATGTAAACAATACCTAATTACAAAGCCGTTATTAAAATCAAATGAAATTCTTCTTTAAAGCTAATATTCCATCGTATATATAGGAAGGGGTGGGAGTAGGAAGGAAGTAGAGTGAAACACACATTATTACCTCTTGTACATATATGACTGCATAACTGATGTGATCCTGCAATGTGTACAGTCAGAAAAATGAGAGATTACACTCCATTTATGTATGATTTATCAAAATGTATAAATGCATTCTACAGTCATGTACAACTAATTAGAACAAATCTTAAAAAATATTTAAAAAGTCTTTACAACCAAAAATTTTAATTACTAAATTCAAAGTCAATACAAAAACAATTCCATTTGAAAAAAAAAAAAAATCAAGTGAGATGACAGTTTTAGTGTACGAAGGAGACACTCTATGGCTGCTCGACTGTGTCAGCAAGCCGTCAGTGGTGCCTCCCTTGATTTTCAAATTAAACGTTGATATCTCGGCCCCCTGTTTGCATGCCAAGGAGTAAGACCCCAGCCTCCCGAGTCAGCCTGCCTGCCGACTTCCCTGCAGGTCCTCTCACTCCAGCCAGGATCCCGCTCCCTGAGTACGTCCTTCTCTGTAGGGCAGGCCAGCGGGTCATGCAAGTTCTTGAGTGCTCATTGTGCTGTAAGGTTTCAGATGCTTACAGACATTTTTGCTTAATACCTAGTTTTAACATAGTGGTTAAGAATCTGGGTCCAGAGTTCTCCTCCTGGCTTATTTTCATACCATGACTGCACAGTGCTCCAGCTCAGTGTCATTGGACAAATCACTTTATCTCTCTAAGTCTCACCGTCTTGGCCTATAAATTATCATGGTGCTGTTGTGAGGATTGAAAATAATAATCCTTGCAAATCACTGAAAACAGTAACTGACACGCAGTTAACTCTCAGTAAATACTGTTGTTATTACAACGAGCTTCTCATTTTCTTCTCATTCAGCTGACAAGATAGTTTACAAACAGTGAGAAAAGTTACGTGGTGCTTTTCCAGTTCCAACACAGCAGGTGACTGGAAACAATGGGATTTGAATCCAGAGCCTCTGACTCCAAAATCCAAGCCTCTCCGACCACACTGTCTTGCCTCATGCTGATCTCTCTACCTGAAAAGTGTCCTTCCTTATGTCTAACTGGAATAATCTTTGCAAGCCTGGTTCAGGGGCTGCCTTCTTCACCAAACTCTCCTGGACTCAGCCATCTGAGTGTGATCTCCCTCTGAATCCCCACAGCAGTGTTACCCATTTCTCCATAGCATTGTGTTATGGTGACTTGTGTGCCAAAGTGTAAGCTATTTGACCCCTGGGTGGGTTTCCCCTGAAGCTCAGAGCTCTTTGCACTATAGATGTTTAATAAACAGTCACTTGAACAGATGCTGTTAAGTCCCAGAGACCTCTGTCCTGTACCGGCTAGGAATCATTTGCTTACTGTGGTGTTTCCGTGCCAGACCCTGTGATCAGCACTTGGCTTAAGGAAAGAAGCCAGGCACTCTGCCCTCGAGGAACTTGGAGTTGGGTGGAAGTGTTTTGAAAGCAGATGGTGATTCATTTTCAATGGAGACAGTAGAATCCATTGCCGCAAACACTTCCCATTGCAGATGAATTTCTTTTTGTCGTTCGTCCAGATACAGTTGTCTCCTCCAGCTGCTGTACCAGTTTGGACCACATCGTCACCTACCTCTTCAAGCACATAGCAAAAGAGGGCAAGAAGCCACTTCGATGCAGAGAGGCTGCCCAGGCTGGTCAGAGACTCTTACACTTCATGCAGCAAAACCCAGACGTCCTGCAGCAGGTAACCTAACTTAGGAAACAGTGACCCAGAAGCCAACCTGGTCCTGAACGTCTCTAGAACAACTGTTCTTCTTTGTTGTTTTTTTATTTGTTCTTTTTATATATACATGGCAGTAGAGTGTATTTGATGACTTATACACAACTTATCCTAATCAGGATCCTAGTCTTATGGCTGTACCGTACCTACCGATACGGAGTTTCACGTGCGGTGTACGCATATATGGACACGGGAAAGTTATGAGAACAACTGTTCTTGCCAAGAGTCTTTAGCAGTTATTTCTGAGTCTTTTCCTTGAGAGTGGAAGTGGCCTCAGGCTTCCCACCCTCAAGAAATCCAGATGTCCTTCATCTCACCTCAGTGAGGCTAGAATTCAAAAACGATGCTCCCCAGCCCCTCCTCAGAAAGGAACTCAGAGGTCCGAGAAAAATAGGGCAAAACGAACTAGAAACAGTGATCTCTTATTTCTTTCCTGGAGCCTCTGATGATGTCAGTAGTTGCCCTGTGTAGGCTCTGATAGGCCTTGAGAACGCTTCCCTTTGCTGGACTCCTTGTCTGTGCCAGGCAGCTAGCTAGGAACTATCCACTCATCAGATTATAGTTAGTGTTGTTCCCAATTTAAGATGAGGAATCACAGATCAGATAGATTAGGTAATATTCCCAGGAACATTTTTAATTAGTAAGTTGTAAAACCAGTTTCTTTATTTTCAAATCTATTTTCTAATTAACGGACATGGGTCAGAATCAGCACTGTTCCTACAGGTCACAGTAGCAACAACCAGGCGTGTTTCCAAGAGAATGATGCCATTGTTTATGGCTATACCGTCACTACCCCTACTTCCACTAAGTCTAGAAAATATTATTTTATGTTGTTTTCTTTTACCAAATTATAACCATAATAGTCTTTGATTTGCAAATATAAATACTTCAATAGTGTCTTGCTATGGTGTCGTTAGTGAGCAAACGGATCACCTGCAATCCACAGAAAATGTTACTGTGTGTGAAAAATGATGAAAATAGCATGAGACGGCGTGAAAGAGGCTTCCTTCCTGGCTGTCATCTTTGCTGACATTGAAATGAAATTGTGTGAACTTTGTCTGTGGTGACATTTCATTTAACCAGTTCCTTTCTGAGGAGGGGGAGGGGACATAGTGAGAATTAGCACAGGCTGTGGCCTAGAGCTGTTTGGGCAGGTTGGTAATGTCTGGCTCACATCTGTTGAGGACTCGCCACGTGCAAGGGGCAGGAACCATTCAGACCCAGAAGACCTGATTTCTCTCCGTAAAAAGTTTTCTGTTGTGAAGGAAAGAGAATCACCGGCATTTTGGTAATACCATGACAAAGCGATGACAGCGACAGGGGAGGGCTTCCCGTTTAGACCCACAACAGCCCTGGGAGGTGGGTGCCGCCACCCCACTTGACAGATGAGCAGGCTGAGGTGCAGCAAGCTTGCACGGGAATGGAACTTGACCCAGGGTCCTCACTCCTCCCACTGTTGATTCTTGAATGTCCCTGTGTCCCTTGGAACACCTTCCCTGTCAAGGTTTGGTGCTCCTCTGCCACCAGCTGTCCCCATCCCCAGCCAGAGGCAGTGGCCTCTGGTGGGGTTGGGAGGGTCGCAGCCCTCGCGTGAGTTCCGTGGAGAAGGTTGAGAACCGCTGACTCAGAGCACGTCCTCGCTGAGGAAGATAAATATCAGTGGAGGGCCAGAAAGCAGACCGAGCCCCACCCTACCGTGGCAAGGAACAAGTCCACCACCAAGTCCTCCTGCCAGCATTCAGCCATAAGTCCCAGTTCGGCAGACACTTTTAAGTTGGTAGAAAATGCAAGCAAAGGCAGGAGGCTCTGCGCGAGAGCTGTAGCCAGGAGCTGAGGGTCTTCCTGGGTTCCCCTGTGTCTACTGGCTTAAGTCATTTCTGTGTGTTAATGACACTTGGTAATTCTTCACTTTGCAGCATATGACTAAGTAGTGATATATCTTTATTAACAGTGGAATCCATTCTATTTATTTGGAATGTAGGCTTTCAGATAGCATTTTAAATATTAATGACTGGTCTCTGGTAGTCAGCATAAATATGATTTGCATTAGCACTAGGTTGTATCATCTTGAGTGCTCTGATGTCAACTGTCGGGTATAGTAATATCTGACATCATCTCCTCAGGTCACTGACAACTTTGACCTCTATTCTTATGCACAGTTTCTGTCGTCTCAAAAGCTCTTTTGAATTGATTTGAAATTTTGACTCTTCCCTTTATGAGGCAGTAAAATTGATAATTATTCAGATGGGAACTGAGTGCTGAGTGAAAAATCAATTCCACCCGCTCTCTGCTGCGTATAAAATTACTTGTGAGTCGGCTGGCCTGAACGGATGGCCAGAGTAAAAGCAGCAGGCAGGGGCAGTGGGAAGAATTAGCCGGACAGAGCGCATAGCCTGAGGGATGGACCTGGAAAAGAGGGAGTGAGCCAGTTGGGGGTTATTAGGAGCAGGATGGGTCCCATTGATCATCTGTTTACATCAGCTTTCCAAAACCTTATAAATCAGCCCTGAAGAGCAGCAGGGCCCAAGATTCGGCCTCTTACCGGAGGGACTTTGTATTAGATTATTCTCATTCTCACACTCAGATGAAAAGTGAGCCATTGATTATTCATCGGTTGCCCATTAAAAGCTGTTTTTATAGATGATTTGCCTATCAGAGAAGGTAATGAACAAGGTTGTTGCTTCATATCTTGAGGTTTCAGTTTTCAGGGCATCTGTGTGGTTAAGTAATGCCTAACCCTATTAAAAGGAATGGGTTACAAATTGCTTAACAGTGCTGAAAAACTAGACCCTAATGACTAATTGTGCCTGGAGTTTAGAGGGGGTTTGTCAGCTCTTTAAACTAAACTGATGTAATGATACTGCAATTATTTACTACTTTGAACTGCTTCCTCCAACCTGGACCTGTTTTGCTGGAAGTGTAGCTGCATGAAGACTGTCAGTTCCCAGCTGCAGCAAGGTACAGCTCCTTCCACTTGTCGTGTCACGCCAGGTCCTGCTGAGGGTTTCTGCGTCCCCACAGGCTTTCCCATTTGCATGCCACAGCCTGGGAAGGACTTGTTAAGTGCCGCTCACCTGGAAATGTGTTTTTTACAAACTACATGGCTTTCGATCTTCTCTAGATGTTCTTCAAATAAGCCATCTTCCATATTTGCAACCAAATCTAACTTGGCAAGCATTAAAGTCTAGTCCACTTGAAGATTCGCTGTAGGTGAATCTGTATCAAGTAAGGATTCTCGCCTCACCAGCACTGCTTTGACCCAGCAGCTGAGAAGAGTCCAGTTTACATAGCTGGGGGTGTGATGTCCCCAGTGCTGTTGTACTAATAGGTGAATAAACTAGAATCTTCCCATCAGACTAGTAGTAACAGGGATCAGGTCACCGAGCATCCCAAAGGACAGTGGATCAGGCACTGATCTGCTACAATAATTGGGAAAATAATATTCATACATGAAATGTTTCAGAGCTGGTCAGGGTGTGGATCAGCATCCACTTAGTTATATCCTGAGTTATATCACAGATTCACATGTTTTGTAGAAGTAGAGGAGCATTTCAGAGATGGGGCTGATTCTGTTTGAAATAAGAATAGGAGTCTGATGTGGAGGAATTCATCTCTAAATCAGAATTTCATTTAAAACTAGTCGCTCTAGTAATATAGTAGCTTCCACAGAAGTAGAACAAGCACGAAGTGATTGTCAGTATTACTGATTAGATTATGCAATTAGCTCAAGATCTTTTCAGTAATTAAGAGTATCCAACACCCAGATCCTTTGTGCAGAGGACTAGAGCTGTTAGATTTGAATTTGTTGCCCTCCTCTATTTATCTATTTAGCTCAAGCCAGCTGACTAAAGACCCAAAGAAGTTCTAATTGTGATTTCTTTTCTCTCCCTCTCTTTCATTTCGTTTTTTATTTATTTATTTTTGCTAACACGGCATTTAACTACACATTGTGAAGAGCTGTCAGGATCTGTGAGAATCCTACTCCAGTAGGGGACGTAACTGAAAGAACATTCACCCTTTTCCTCAATCAGTCAATCAATGAAAATTGCTTTTGCCTAGTGCTCTTCATGACATGCATCCCAAAGTGAATTACAGCAAAAGGGAAATCATCTGCTCTTTTTTCATTTCTGTGTTTAGATTGAAACGCTATTGCTCAACATTGTGACATACTATACGAGACATCTTTCATACTTAAGATGCCATTCCATAACAGTAAGTAGGAGAAAGTGCAGTCGCATCTTTAACTGCTGTTGAGACTTTGGCCTTGGAACCCCAGCAAGTTCCTCACAGTAGAAAACAACTAGTCAGGTGAAATGTGTCACATCTCTTACCCTCTTTCAAAAATAATTAGCCAGATTTTCTGATGTTACTAAAAACTATTTCTCATGTTTCTTAATCAGAAAGTGTGCCTTCAGTGCAACTAAATAGCTCAGCCTGGTTGATTTGTAGTTTTATTAACAAAAATATGTCAGTAGATTGATCTCAAAAATGAGCTCAAAGAATGTTCACGATTCGATCAGCATTTGAAGGCAGCCAGGGGCCCGTCATTAGACACTGGAAAACAGGAGCCCCTCCTGGCAGGGCCCCTCCTGTGGTCCGGTCTTGTCCGCACACCATGCACACACACGCTGTGCACTCCTGGGAGAAGCGAAGCCCATTTGGGCTGTCTTCACCTACTGAAGGGACTCGGTGAGACTCCTGACCTCCTCACAGCATCCCTGTGAAGGTGCCTTGTCATCGAAGCAGGAGAAGACCAACTGTCTCAGGGCCACAGAGCCCGGGGAGGAACAGGGTCTCAGCCTGAACCTCGACCTGAAGAGCTCAGGGCCCAGCACATGGGTCTTGCACAGTTCCGGGGGCAGGCTGAGCGCCCGGTAAGTCCCACGGGGCCATGGGACTTTAAGGTAAAGTGCTTTAGAGTAGTCATCCGATACCCCAACTTCGTCCTGCAGCCGGGACAGAGCAGATGGGCGGTGACCTGTGGAGGCAGCGGGCAAAGCAGAGGGAAGTGATGTTGCCAGCCGGTGCAGAAGGAGCCCTGTGGCTCCCTCCACCACTAAGGCAAGGCCCGTGGGCACTCCCTCTCCTCCCATAGCCAGGTGCCCAGGGCATGAGGCTGAGGAGGACGTGTGTCCTCGAGGAGGCCTGAGTCTGGTTGTGTCAGTGACTTTTCCCGGAGGCCTTGAGGTCTGCTTCACGGTATCTGCTCCTGGCAGCAGCAATGGCCATGTGGGTGAAGCAGGAGCTTCGCACTTGTGCCCGGCCCTGCGACTCTGTGCATGACTCTCCCTGCTTATCCAGCAGCGTGGAACGCCGCCCGTCACCTCTTTGCGGTGTAGTCTCCTTTTAAAGGACACTTCTGCTGACCAGTACCGTTAGTTCTACTGGTGTTCTCCCCAGTCTGACGCCTGGATTCCCTCAAGCCCTGCTAAGGCACCTGTAAGGCCAGCAGTCAGCCTGAATGAGGTGGACAGCCAGAATCCTCTGGTGCTCCTGCCCGTCCACAGCAGGCAGCTGCGACACAGCTCTGGCTAATTGTCACAAGAAGGGAAGCCCACTCTCCCCAGAGAGTGAAATTTCTGTCCCGAAGAAAAACCAGAAATTCAGATTCTTAAATGTTGGCCACTGATTAAAAATTAAAAAGACAAAAACAGAGAGTTGGCAGGCCATCCCCGCGTGTCTGGCTGTCAGTTGTCGTTTGTGTTGTGTGGTCCTGAGGAACTTCAGAGCCGAGGTTCCCCGGACGTCGCATGTGGCACTTCTACAGTGATGCTATTCCCAGCTGACTTTTTGATAATTTTTCAAGCAAACTTTCTAGATTGTAGTTTTAAAAGAATGTAGTTATTTTGGTTTCACTGAATTTTTTATTTTGCTTTTGCTATACTTAAGACATCTGAGGACGTTTTAGCACATTTGGTTGTGTCTTTGCATACTGAAGGGGTTCAGTGAAACTGAGTTAACACTTTCCAAACTTTTGGGGGTTTGTTGTTTAAATAACCCAAATTTGTTTGAGGTAAAAATAAAATTGAATTTGGTGGTGTGTGAGAGAGAATGTGTATACAAACTAATTACTGATGATAAAACCAGAATATCTAGGAGGACCTTGACTGAATAAAAAGTATTTAGGTGACAACAGCAATAAAACTCCAAAAGGGAGCAACCCTCAGAGCATGAAAAAACGGTGTCTGCTATTCCCAAAGGCAAGTTGAGTTTTTTTTAATTGTTTTGTAGTTGTAGATGGACAGCATGCCTTTATTTTATTTGTTTATGTTTTTTTAATGTGCTGAGGATCAAACCCAGTGCCTCACACGTGCTAGGCAAGCACTCTGCCACTGAGCTACAGCCTCAGCCCACTGGTTTAGTTTTAAAAATAGAAAAACACTAGTTTTTTTAAATTAAAGTGGCATTTTAACTGTGATATTATAAAATTTTTCATTTGTAGAAGGGTGATTCTAGTCTAAAACCTTATTTTTGGTGGGGGGCAGGTATTGGGATTGAACTCAGTGGCACTCAACTACTGAGCCACATCCCCAGCCCTATTTTGTATTTTATTTAGAGACAGTCTCACTGAGTTGCTGAGCGCCTCACTTTTGCTGAGGCTGGCTGAACTCACAATCTTCCTTCCTCAGCCTCCCGAGCCACTGGGATTACAGGTGTGTGCCACCACCACCCAGCCCAGATCCTTTTTGTTAAAAATATCTTTACCATCTTGATTTCATTTTTATTACAGAAATATTTGTTGGATGACTATTTCAACTATAAAAAAATGGTTATTTTTAAACAGAAAAAAACAGTTAAAATAAAAACCCATTCTTGATTTATGAATTATCAAATTAATGTAACCATAGTGATATATTTTCAGTGTTTTTGCCCTCAAAAAATCACCTTCGTAAAAATAAAAATAAAACCACCTTCATCTTGATACTTGTCTCAGCCCCAACAGAACCTGACACCTGTGACCATCAGTGAATGTCTGCATAGCAAACCCCCCAAAGTAATGTTCAGAAGTACAGTTTTAGCTGTTTAATCTAGCATGTTCTTGGACTGCTGCTGCATAGTAAGCCAGGCGGTAGTGCTAAGGAAAGATTATGTCATAATACCCTATGGATTAGCCCTGAGGAAATTCCACAAGAAAATTTTGTAAACGTGTGAAGAAAGAAAAAAGTACTTCAGATTTCTTGCAAATCATTGACAGAACAGAGAGGGCCCTCCCACCCCATGAGGACATGTGTTTTCCTACCTCTAAGCACAGCGTAAGGATGTAATCCATTGGTGGCATGACTTGCCTTCTTAATTGAAAGGGGTGGGATCCACCAGATGTAGCCCCAGCCAGCAGAGAGTTGGGTGGCTAGGCAACGCAGAGACACCATATTGAGTGAGCCAGAATCCAGTCTCCAAGTCATTTATTTCAGCCAGTGACAATACATTTAAACTCCTGTGCCTCAGCAGTGATTGATGGTTTAATATCATATATAATTTTTTTAATGAAGGAAAACCATTTAAATATGTTACCATTTGCACTGGTATTCTCCTATGTACATAACTGCATTTAATCATTATGGGGATTGTTTTTATACTTGTGTAATTTGTATCCAAGAAATAACTGTCAAAGCCATCTCATGCTGTTGCTGGAAATGGTACAGTGTGCTTCATACTTGAATAGATTCATTCTTCCCTGCTCGTAATTAAGAGTGTGGCGCTTTCCCTCTACCACATAGGAATTCCATGTTTACATTTCTGAGAATGAGAAATTAGCCACAATGTGCTTTTCAGGTTCCCATTTTCTGGGGCCATGATATTT
Organism: Sciurus carolinensis; assembly: GCF_902686445.1. Lineage (NCBI taxonomy): Eukaryota > Metazoa > Chordata > Mammalia > Rodentia > Sciuridae > Sciurus > Sciurus carolinensis. Next base: position 158,510,442 of record NC_062218.1, read on the forward strand.
AAGTACCTTAGTTTTTGTACCACTGTATGATTTGAAGAGTTTGATTTTAAGACTTTTAATATTAAAATACATAATAAAGTTTTATTATCTAATTACAAGAGGGTTTAGCCTCTTATTAAAGTTGCTAAATCAGGCCTAGATTAGCATTATAATGGCACAGTTTGACATGGAATACTCAAAAGTCAAGTTCGAGGGAAGGGAGGGGTTTTTCGTTGTTGTTTTGGGGGGTTTTCTCCTACCCTGGCCCCTCACACAACAAGGATGAAATGCATGTTTAGAAACAAACAAGGAGCGATTTGGGACGCTGGAGAAGGAGTGGAGGTGTCAGCCCAGGATGGTACCCTTAGGCAAGGCAGCTGGTGTATGTAGCCTTTTGTTTATCTGCTACTGGTTTATGTAGCCTTTAGGCCGCCACCAGAAACAATCACTCCTACAGGGTCAGCTGCTGGTCAGAAGCAAAGTAAGAAAAGATTTTGCGTCCAAAGGCGGCAGCCATAATTTCTGTACAGCTGGCACCTGCTACTGGTGCACAGCATGAGGGTGAAAGGTCAAAGAGGCAGTTGTCCAAAACTCAAGAATGGCTTAAAGGGACTTGTAGATTAATCTGCTTTATTAACTTCTGTATATTAGATAACTATTGCTGTGAATGACAGTACATCTTTTTGAATAAGTTGCATCTCTTTCTCTTTTAAATTAGCTTTTGAGTAATGAATATTAAATAGAAAGCATTTCAGGAGTAATTAAATGAAAACAGAATGATGTCATTTTACAATTATATTTGTGTGTTTATAGAATAGGGGAATTATAATGTTTTCCAAGGTCCTTTAAAAAAAAAAGCAGCTCTTCATAAAGAGGAATTTGAAATAAATAAGTCACATATCCATTAGCCTTTGTCTTTAAACTAAAAAATATGATGTGTTTGGACTTAGCATGAAATCACGGGTGCCAGTGGCTGGGTTTGGCATTCCCAGGGGCTCCAAATGTTCTCTTTATGAATTGCAGTGACTGCAGTCCATCCTTGTTCCTCTGTCTACAGTTTAGCACACTCAGTTCTGCTATTAGTCTAGAGCCAAGGTTCTCAGAATGGCCGAGGAGTTGTAAACAGTGAACAATGGCCCTGCCTCTCCCTCGCACTCATGCAAAGCAGACAGAGGATGTTTCCCCAGCGAAAAGGCCTGGTCGGCGTGCTTTCAGTGTGGTCAAGGCAAGAAGATGGTCCTCCCTCTCCATGACCGCGGTTGGCATCACTGGCCGTCATCGTAGAGTAAGACTGAAAAGGATCCAGTGAAGTTGTCCTTTTTTGCAACCTCTGCGCCACACTTTGCTGCAGCAGCGGCCCGTGGATGAAATAGCGACCGCACGTCTGCCAGGGTGTTTAACACTGATCAGAAGCTGACTCTTGGGGACTTCGGGGTTCTGGTGATTTTTCTTGTCGTCATGGTGGTATGTGTGGGTTGGTTTTTTGAAAATTCTCAGGACGAGCACGGGAGATGACGTCGGTGTTTCTGTGCTGGTGTAGCACAGGCAGCAACATTATCCACGTTTCACGCATGATCTGGGATCTCAGTTGCACCCCCAAGTTTGACACAGGGCTGTCTTTCCAGCCCCAGAAGGGGGTAGCGGATGTATGAAGGAGGCACTGAGGCTCATCTCCCTGCCTCCCACCCACCTCGCCCAGCGCCACCCCACGTCTGTCGGGGTACCCTGCGGAGGCTGGCTCTTCTGCCCAGAAGAGATGGGGTTAGGAGCATTTCCTCACGCCGCGCCCCCAACAGGCGGCCCTCCCTGCGCCCTCCCGGAGGTGAAGACTTCCTGCAGGAGTGTTGGTGGTGCCTGACGATGATGAGAGAGGAGCTGAGAAGCTCTTGTGCACTAGCCACGCCGTGTGCGCGTACCTCTGTAGTTAAGCTTCTCCAATATTCTAATGGAGACTTGAAGTCCGAGAACTCGCCCCGTGCACACAGCTGTGAGCTTTACTTAGCCACTCTACCGTTCCGCCATGGCTCAGGAGCAGGGTTGCCTGGGGCGGGAGACATGGAGTGGTCCTCATTCACAAATTCCTGACTGAGCCTCGGCGCCTTTCTGTGAGGACTGGTTGCCAGGCTGCTAGGTTGCTCCCACCCTTTGGTGCTCGGGACGGAGCCCAGGGCCTCTCCGCCTGAGCCTCATGCGTGCTTTCTCCTGGATTTAGCAGCTGGCACCTAAGTGCTCGCCAGCCGGTCATCCTCACTTCAGGTGAAGACTCAAGAGCTGCAGGGCAGCCATTCCCTGCCACGTGCACAGAGGCAGCTAGTCCGCCAAGGGAGAGGAAAGAACCGGACGTGCTGAGAGGACCTCAAACGAGAGCCCTGCCGCCCCAGGAAGAGACTAGAACGGCCTGCCAGCCGCCACGTCTGTGCTTCCGAGCCCTTGAGAGGCCTGGCTGCACTGCCTGGTCGTGGGTCCACACAGTCGCACAGCCAGTGAAGAGCCGTGTGCTGTGCTTTGGCTCCACAAGCCCCGGTAGCCATGTTGGGAGACAGTGTGGAACCCGTGGAGGCGGGCCTGGCGGAGCCCGGGGTGTCACACAGGAGCAGGCCTGGCTCCTCGCAGCGCAATGCATGTCGTCCACCCTTCCGACCTTCTGCTTCAAACGTCCAGAACCGTAGGCTTAGTAAGCCTTCCTCCGCAGGTAGCTTGCCTCGGGAATCTCGTTTAGATTCTCGCTGGGACTCCATCTCCAGTGCACAGTTTTCACCACACCGAGGCTTCCCGGGCGCCCTACCACGCTTCCTGTTGTCTCTTCTTATACTTCACCCGGTCGAGGGAGACAGCAGGGCAACAGATGACACATTTCTCCTGCCTTCATCTCGCTGGCTGGCACTGAATGCTGAGAAGCCTCTGAGTTTTTTGAAGGATGGCACAGTATAACGTGAGGATTGGCTTTGCGGTGGCAGCTTGGTTCAGTCTGCATTTGTTACTGGTTTTTCAGATCACCCGCAGGACAAGCCATGTGATTCCCAAAGTATGCACTCTGCCCGGATGAGAATCCGACCTTTGCGGTCACTGCTCTCTTCGCTCTCAGAAAGGCGAGCCTGCAGCAGCCATTGAGGGGCTGTGAGCGATGGGTGTGCAAGGACCTCTCGGTGTGATTCAAGGTGCAGAATAGGGCGAAATGTGGTTCCCTGAACCTCTCGGGAGCTAAGCACCCTAGACCTCTCACTCATTGATTCTGTCACACTGAGGAGAGGAGAAACTGAGCACTCCTGAGCTACTGCAGTTCAGCCCTCCTTTCAGAGTTGATTGCAGATGCTCTGTATGTGTAACAGAGCAGGCAGGTTTTGCACCCGGCACACCTGACTTGAATTCCAGTCAGGCCACTTCTGTGTCCCTGACTCGGTACTTCACCTCTTGAGGACCACGCCATGGCGGCCACACGAGTCCACAGCTCACTAGAACTGGCTCAGTCAGACAGCTGAGCCCTCCGCCCCTGTCAGTTCCTGCCCAGATTCCCCAGGCCTGCCGTTGAGACCCCCTGGCCTACTCTCTCCCCAGCCCCAGCGCTCTTGGCCACTGGTCCCATGGAGAGGAAAAGCACCGTAGTCCGTATGCAGCTGACGGAGGTCCTGTGAAGGAAGCACATCCAGTAAACCGCCGAGGATAGAAGGTGCCAGGCCTGAGAAAGCACCTCTTGGACCCCAAGGCAGGCCACGTCCGAGCTTGGCTGGTGCCTGCGCTTAGCGTGGCATCTCATCCTAGATGGAACAGAAGTGCTCTCAGGGCACCCGGAGCGTCAATTAGAGATAAGTGCTTTCGACTGGCTTCTCTGCGACCCTGCAGTCTGCGAGGACGCCAGCTGCTGGATGGCAGGGAGGAGGCAGTAGCTACACAGGCTCCCTGAGAGCCTGAAGCCCAGAGGCCACTCTGCTCGCCTCCACACCAGTGGGCCCAACACACGGGAGGGAGTGAAGTGTTAGAAGTGAAAAGGGAGGGAGGCGAGGAAGGACAGGGACAAGGAGTCCTGGCACACAGCAGGTTCTCTAAGCACACGTCACAAGTGTGCCTCTGATGCCATCGACGGGGTTGACTCGAGATGTGCACAGGCAAAGTGACCTTTCAGATAACAAGAGGGAGTCAGTCCTCAGAGGCCCAGCCCAGCGTGGCGCCTGGAAAAGTCCCACCTACATCGCTGAAGGACTCGTCCCACAGAGGAGTGAGCCCTCCCCCGCACCTCGTCGTTTCCTCAGCCCCTGCATTAGACAGAGGCCGGAAGCAAATTGACAGAAATCTGGAGGAAAGTACCTCAAGTGATTTAGGAGAATGGAAGGGCTGGCTTATGGGGCAGATTAGAGAAGCTAAATATGTATAGCTCGCCTAAGTGACAACTAAATGGGGCCCTTGATAAGTCTATAAATACTTGGAAGATGGACATGCCAAGGAGGAAAGGGAATTACTTAGCATGGCACGGTGGCGTATTGGCATAATGGGAGAATATTAAGAAAGGAAAGTGGAGGCTGAACATCAATAAAAAGCTTCCTGACAGGGGCCACTGGGAAGTTATACGCTGCAGGCCCAGGGAAGCAATGTCAGGCCGTGTCTCAGAGTCCTGGCCACAGAGCCAGCAAGGCAGGAGCAGGAGCCAGGCAGGTGACCTGCTACTTCCAGGAGCCATCAGATGGTCCAGAGTTCCTGGGCCTGGACCCCGTGAAGGTCGGTCAGACCGCAGCTCAGTACTGCGTCACTGCCAGAAAGACTGACGGCTCAGTGACCTCGTTTCCTGCAGGATAAAATCCCGTTCTCTGTACAGGTTACTGGGCCTTCACAGGTGCCAGCCGCCACCTCCACAGCCTCCCAGGACCTTCCCTGCAGGTCGCCAGACCTTTGCACTTACCTACCCTCCTTCCCACCTGTCAACCTTTGCTTGTTCTCCACGGCAGATCATGGTTCCCTCTCTGCGAAGACCTCCCTGCCTGCCCCTGCCCCTCGCAGGGTTAGGCAGACTCCTCTGGCCTCGAAGCTTCCTGTGCTGGCCTCTGGCACTCAGAACACTGTCCTGTCGTCCTTCCGTACTGTGGCTCTGAGGGTTGGCACTGTGGCCCGTTCGCCTGTCAGTCGCCAGGGTCTGACACTGAGCCTGGCCGAGCACAGTCAGGAATGAGGGTCTATACCCAGCACTCATTCTGGATCATTCCTTGGGCCCTGGGGACCTACTTAGGGAAAAGAACTTCCACATCCCGGTAGCTTCTTTGACTCATCCCTGCTCTTGGCCAGCACTTTGCATCGCCATTTACACAGCTCTTAAGAGGGAGCCCTCAGCCTGATGGCAGCGTGCCCTCCCCCTGGTTTAAATGTGAACGCTTTAATGGAAAGTGCTTTGGAGGGGCCCCATGAATTGTGGACAAAAATACTTCTTTTCTCTCCACAAAAGCATTTTGAATAAAAGTAAAAGAATCCTCCGCTGGTGCTTATGAATATTTTTAGGTCCATTTTACCCACGTCCCTGCAGGAGATCAGGGCGAATGGAGTGACAGTGAGAGGCAGGGAGACCTTGACCTCCACGTCAGGGTGGCGTCTTTGCCACAGGAGGCGCCCCGCACCACAGTGTGCGCTCTGGGCAAAATTCGAGATTTGGAATCCGTGGGGCTGCACGGCCTGCACCAGGGCTCCCTATTGCTAGGTGTCTGTGGGTGCGCCCAGCGAGGCTGCGCTGCTTTGCCGTGTGCCCCAGGGTGGACCTCGTGCCTGTTGAACTGCCGAGCAGCACAGCCCATGCGGGCAGCGCCTGCGGCTGCCTGGCATCCAGCCCTTCTCTCAGCGGGCACTCTCGAATTTAAGGCTGTGTCCTTAATGTTCTGGATCAATCCGCAGCTGCAGCATCATTGTCCTCCTTGGAAGGAGTTCATGGACTGAGGGGAGGGCAGGGTGTGCCCTCAAGGATTGGGCCTCTCTGTCTGCTGTGGTGGCCTTGAGACCTCGTCATTTCTCCACTGACATGGCTGTGGCATCTGACTCCTCACTGGCTCCAGGGCGTCGTTCCTGGAATCACCGGCTCCAGAACCTCATCCTTGCCTTTCTAAACGGTGGGCCTTGTCATCTCGCTTCTTCCTTAAACGTTCTTTGAAGGCTGCTCTGGATATTGCTTCCCAGACTCGCGACATACAGGCCTTGTGTAGCCCGGACCTGGCCGGCTCTTCTCCCTTCATCCCTCACTGTTCTCTGCTGCTCCAAAGCCTCCAAAGCCTCCTGTTGGGGGGTTATTCATTCCTTAAACATGCCCAGGTCTCCTGGGCCATCCTCATTTGATTTCCTCTTCTTGATATATCCTCTTTCCTATGTTAGACTATATGCTCTGTTTTTTTTTTTTTTTTTTTTTTTTTTTTGACTGAACATGAAACCCAGCAGGGGCTCCCTAACACTAAGCTGTATCTCTCCCCAACCCTTTTTTACTACTTATCTTGAGACCAGGTCCTACTAAGTTGTTGAGGCTGGCCTTGAATTTGTGATCCTCCTTCCTCAGCCTCCCGAGTCTCTGGGATAACAGGCATGCACACCATGCCTGGTTTATGTGTACCTTTTTAAAACTCAGCTCTCACCTGTTCTGGGCACAGGCTGGTCCTTTTAGACATAGCACTGGTGCCTCTACTGGTCTCTCTCAAGCTTGCACACATTTGCCGGTTCAGACACCCTCTGAGGCTGGTGAAGGTTCTAGAATGTGACTCTCTTAATCATGTAGGCAGCACCATGTCACTTGAATAAAAATTAGGGAAAAACAGTTGGGAGTGGAAAGCTATTCCACATCATACAGATTTTCTCACCCTTCCTACCCAAAAGAAATTTGGATGACATTTTTGACAAATGGTGCTTAATTTTGACATCAAATTGAAAAGTGTTCTTTTTGATGTTGGCAAAATAGGAGTGAGAAAGTGTTTCCCAAATAGTGCTGAGTGGCAAACCCTGTAGCATCCAGCCCCAGGTTTTCTGGTTTTATTTTAATGCAGCAAGCCGCTTTATGAGATCTGCAGCCACTTGAAATATGATTTACTACTCGTAAAAAGTTTCAAATGGATAATGAAGATTCAAGAATGAGGCTCACAGTGTAGTGTAGTCAATTTTGTTGCTTTGCTCTCCAGTACATCTCTGCCACTGAAATGAATTATTTATTATAATTTATTTCAACCCTGGAAAATAAAACTGTTTTCATTGTGATGTGTGCTGTAACATTCAGAATAGACACATTACACACAGTACTCTCAATTAATTAATCCTGAAGTTTCGGTCTAAGTTTATCTTCTTTCTTACAAGCGGGGAGACTGGCAGGTAATTCTTTCCCCAATAAACCATGATTAAAATGAATGTTTGGAGAACTAAGGGTAAAGTTGGTAATGGAGAAAACTGAAAGAACAGCAAAACTGGGTTGTGTTTTCCCTTAGATTTTACACTGGGTGAAGAGGTCTCAGCGTTCCAGGCTGTTCATCACTCTGAGTCAGGAGGAGGTGGCGGGTGCGGCCAGCGTCAGTGTGCAGCAGGCAGCGCGGGCAGGCCCAGGCCCCTGAGTACCCGGCAGGGGTGCCCAGGAGGGAGAAGCGCCTGCTTCTCAGGTCCGAGCAAGGCTGATACTGTGCAGTGGCCGTGCAGGCTGGGCCCGCAGGTGGCTCCAGGGGAGAACGGTGGACCACTGGTGGCAGTCTTGTTTCTTTAAAAAGAGAGGCTCACCTCACCTTGATTTTGTTTTGTTTTTGTTTATTTTCATTTGAAATGCTAAAAACGTCTACTGTGAGGCTGAAAAAGCACTGTAAGCATGTACGAGTGTGCTTAATATGTACAGATGGTTTTAAGTGTAACTTAAGACGGTGGAGCTCAGTTAATCCAGGCAGGACGGCATAACTAAATATATGCATATTTGTCCATGACATTCAGTTTTCATAACATCCCACTAAGTCACCCAGGTAGACAGCAGACAAAGAGAACAATTGATTCCTTCTCCCCAAAGATGACTAGAATCTAATTTGAGCAGGATCACATTTCAGTATCAGCTGTGCACGTGGCCTTGGGAACCGCACTTGGTGATGGCAGAAACCCCCTGACTTGCCAGCCCTGAAACCTGGAGGCTTTTCCTCTGTGATGGCATCAGACCTCCGACCAGGGCACAGAGCTCTGGGGAAACTGCTATGGACGGGGGACAGTTCTCCACTTCTTCAGGTCCTGCTGGCCACGTGTTGTGTGGTGTTGCTGTGAAGGCCAGTTTCCTGTGCCAGAGGACCCCAGAGACAGGCAGCTCTGAGAGCGGGCTCACTTCTCATTGGCTGCCCCTTAGAACACCACCACTTCATTGCCTCAGAACAAGGACACCCTAGCTTGGCCAGAGGTACAGACACGTACACGCCACGGATTTCAGATTGAAGCGCCTCCTCCTGCAGCACGCACCTCCTTTGTCCAGGCCCCGATCGTCCAGTCTGTTCTGCCTCCCACACACGCAAGGTCTAGCCCCAGAAAGGCTTTTAATTTGGTCTTTCACCTTTTCTTTGGTCTGTGTTTTTTGGTCTCTCTTTCCTCTACCTGAACCAGAGCCACCTTCTCAGCCCTTTGAACAAGGCAGATTACTCTGGCCATCTTCCGTTTCTCTGATCAACAGGCAGGAAGTTTTCAGTCAACTAAAACATCATGCAACTGTAGGCACAGCGTCTGGGCTGGGGAGGGGAGAGCTGCAGTGTCCGGCACATACTGAGACCCTGATCCCCATAGGAGCAGAGCCGACATCACCTCCTCGGGTTGTTTCATCCTTGTGGTACAGGTGGAAAGCAGAGGGAGGAGTTGTAATTTTTTTACCTTTTTCCAACTTTATGGAATATCTTTAGTCACATCATTCACCTTGAAAATTAGTAATGGGAAGTGTTCGCTTTACAGGGAATATATAACTCAGAAAAAATTAGCTTGTGTTTCCGTCAGCTATTTCACAGCTGTGACAAAATGACCCAACCAGCACAACTGTAAAGGAGGAAAGGTTTATTTGAGGTTTCAGAGGTCTTAGTCCATAGAAGGCCGACTCCATTCCCCAGGGCTCCAGGGGAGGCAGAACATGATGGCAGAAGAGTGTGGCAGAGGGAAGCAGCTCACATCATCAGGAAGCAGAGAGAGAGAGAGAGAGAGACTCCACTCTCCAGATATGAAATATATATACCCCAAAGCCACGCCCCAATTCCAATCTCCTCCAGCCACACCTTGCCACTTCAAATAATCCCTTCAGAATTAATTCACTGATTAGATTAAGACTCTTACAACCCAGTCATTTCTCCTCTGAGCCTTCCTGCATTGTCTCACGTGTAAGCTTTTGGGGGACAACTCACATCCAAACCATAACATTCTGCCCCTGGCCCCCAAAAGCTCATACTCATCTGACAATGCAAAAATATTCAGCCCATTTTCAAAAGTCCCTGAAATCTCAATAGTTTGGGGATTACTCAGAGTTCAAGCCCACTGAGGCTCAGGGAATCTTGCATTGTGAGCTTCTATAAAATTAAAAGCAATTTACAAATATCCAACATATAAAGATACTGAGTAAACATTTCCATTTACAAAAATAGGGGCATAGGAAGAAGGGATACGACCAAAGCAGCTTAATTTACTGATGTTTTCTGTGATGTTAAATTGCTGTGTTCGTGGGACTGTTGGTGGGAAATCATTTTTATAAAGATGTTCAGTGAACCATTTTCCAGAGACAGTCTATTAATTAAGTCTGATGCTCTTCACCTGGAGAGTCTGAAAATATGTTAACCGAATTTGTAAAAGCTTTAGGTGGGAGGCAGGAGGGTCTGCTGAGAACTCTCCAGCAACCACTGCCCTGGACTCTAATCGCAGGAATGGCAGCAGCTGCCTGGCTTATCGGCAGGCGGCACGGTGGCTGCACAGAGGGCCACCTGGCAACGCGTCCGTCAAAGTGGGAGAGTGAGCGCGCCCAGGAGGAGCCTTCATCGCACACCATCAGTGCCCCCAGAGGTCAGTGGGCTTCGGTCACCACGGGCCTCCAGCCTGAGGGTGGCAGGCGCAGACTAGCCCGAGGCCCACGTCCTGGGGGCTGCAGCTCCTCGAGCGAGCGCGTACGCTGCAGGAGCCTCAGACCCCTGTCTGTGAAGCAGGAGGTGGTGCTTTCTTCCCAGGGTTAGTCGAGGACTCGCGACAGCGTGTGCTCCTGCCCAGCAGCGCCCTGCGCCCTGCAGACTCCACAGATGACAGCTTTTATTATCAGTAGGTGGTGAAAAACTCTTCAGGCACAGCTGACTCTTAGGGAAGCGCTTGTCCTTAGAGAAGATGGCGTTTCTCTGCTCTTGGCCTTGGTAACCTGGAAGCCCCAGCGGAGGCTCTCCCTGGGAGCTACCCGCTCCGGAGCCAGCAAGACTTAGAGGCATTCTCGGCCCTGCACACAAGAGCCAGAGCCCCGGAAACAGGCGGCGAAGTGCTTTAGATTCTTCACGGTTTCAAGCTCCAGCGCGGATGGAGGCCAGGCGTCTCCCTCTTCTGGACAGCACCATGTCGGCCCTCCAGCGCTTCAGGCTGTAGCTTGACTCCTCATTCGTCCTTTCATCCTTTCACCTGTCCCTTTATGTCTTCGCCATTTCATTAGCAGCTATCCTTAAGCCTCTGATCTGTGCCAGGTGCCAGACTCGGCACGAGGGACACGGTGGGGAAGCTCCAGTGTCCCGGCCGCTGGTCTCTGCCCCACCATGCGGCCTTCTCTGTTCTGGTCTTCTGTCCCCCTGCCTCTGCTCCATCTCCACAGCCGTCCTCCTCTAGACCACCTGAGCCTCACCTTCCTGAGGAAGAGTTCGTGCCGGGGCAGGAAGGCCCAACCTCACTGCCTGCTCAAAGCACAGCTTCGCCGAGAAGGGAGAGCGTTGGGTCACTCTAACTGTGGACAGAGTGTGGCCTGGGGGGTTCAGGCAGGGAAGTCCACACGGTGGCCTTTGCTCCTCTCTTCATCTCCTGCTAGGCCGAGCAGGAGACGACCTGGGATGAGTAGACCTGTGCACAACATGCTTTGTTCTCCGTAGAAGACTGCAAGCTATCAGGTCTCTGTCATTCAGAGTCCACACTGTCACACAGGCAGACCAAACAGGGATGCTTTCTGGACGGCTTCCTGCAGCTCACAGTGAAGTCAGCTCATTGTGCGGAGGCCAGAGTCTCGCGGATCCACACCCAGCCAAGACAGCAGCCACAGGTCCCCCTGGATTAGACCAGAGGGGTCGCCAGTTACAGTACGCGAGCATCATAGTGAAGGCCTGCTGTGCGGCACGCTCAGCAAAGCATGCTGACTAGCTCCAAAGGAAGTCGGAGCTCACAGCAGACCCTCAGAGACGTTTCTAGGGTCCTCGTTTTATATGTGAGGCTGTAAAAGCTTATAGACTAGCCCAGTGCCGTGTGCTAAATGCTGGAGCCAGATTTGGGCTGAATCCTGAGCGCAAAGCCTGCGCCTGCCACACCCTGTTGGTCTCCATTCATGGAGAGGTTTCCTCAAGCTCCTGCCACAGCTCTGGAGGAGAAGGAGGCTCCCCAGGTGGTGTGCAGGGTGACCCTCTTGAACAGACCGAGTCACACAGCCCCCCTCGCCCACTGACTGCCCGTGCTTTGGCAGAACAGCTGCCTGGGATGACAGCACTGCAGAGCCGTGTGCTCTCGGACGTAGGCCCCAGGAAGTGTCCCAGCACTGGGCGGGTCTGAAGGGCCATCCCAGCCATCCAGCAGAAGACGGGGTAGTGCGCCCCAGCTCACGCGGCCTTTCCTGGACCCAGGACGGGGGCCTGCAGGTGGCTGGGCAGGGGCAGAGTTGCCCAGCGTGCTCCTCATTCCGTGTCCTCCTCCTCTCGTCCTCGGCCACTGAGGTCTGCCACGGGGACTGCGCACCACCTCAGAGGGTTCTTCCATGTGGGGAGATGAGAGAACCCAGGTCCCAGAGGAACTCACCCCATCAGTTGGGCCATTTTCCCCCATAACCCTACTCGGGGATTATTAGAAAAATAATTCTGGAAATGGGCTGCCACTTCAATGCCATTCAAGCAGATTGCTTGCTACTTTACATATTGCCAGAAAAGTAAAAAAGGGAAAAAATCATCCATTTTAGCCAACTTTATTTTTAGAAAAGTATTTTATTCAAACATCCCCTTACTTATTACAGACATAAATACGTGCATTCAGACAAATGAATACACAGGAGACCCGTATAAAGTAATTGGCACATCACTTCAGGATGCTTTGTCAGTTACTGGAGGAATTTGGTGCCTCCAACTTTAATCTTCTCCATTAAAATATCCATTCTGCCTTCAGATTGTGAAGCCCATAATATTTTAGACCGTCTCCATGGATCTGTTAGTTTTGCTTGTCAATTTAATTTGTGGCTCGGTGACTTTGGTGGTTGTCAGCTTGTGCACGGAAACATGGGATCTGCGAATGCTGTTCGGCGTGGCGGCTCAGGTTCAGCCTCACTCCAGGAGACTGGACACGCAGCCGTCCGTCCGCTCCGGACGTGAGCCTCCTGATGACGGCGGTGGCACCATGTGGCTGGTGGACCTGGAGGGCTGCAGGTGCTCGTGAGGTGGCCAATCACACTGTTCGCGCCTGGGGCACTTTGTATCCACACCGTTGTTTCGTTCGGTGCCCGGCTTCCTGTGTCCGATCACTGCTCCCTCTTTAGAGTTCGTGAAGCGGAGACACAGGGAGAGAGTCGGGAACTTGGCAGAGATCACAGAGGGGACTGGACTGCAGAAGTGCCAAGGTCAGAAGCCAGCATTTCAGAGGAAGCCAAGTCACCAGAGCCCAGTTGGGGTAGTATGCGTGGTTGTCTGCCACCTAATTGCCAATTTCCCTGCCCCCTTGGGAGAAAGAGATCTGGAGCTGTGGGAACAGCAGGCCGGGGGAGATGGACTTGGGGAAGCAGGGCGTGTCCTCAGCTCCACCTGATGCCTGCACTGTCCTGCAGCCTGTCCCGGCCACCTCCTGCATCTCACCTGCACAGGGCACGCTCTGCGCTCTCCGCGTCTGGGGGAGCCTTTCCTACCTGCAATCTGGGTGAAGCGCGCTCCTCACACGGTCTTCCAGCCTGACTGCGGGTCGCACTTCTGGCTTGCTGTCCCCTCCCATCCCATGAGCCCCTCCATCGCAGAAGCCATCGTGCTCACTCAGCCCTCGGACTTTTCTCTCTGCCTAGACACATTGATGGTGGACTCCTTAAAGGCCGCCTCCGCCCTGGAGTCCCCGACTTCTCCTCAAGGACGCAGAGGCGGCCCTCGCCCTCCCGGGCCACAGCCCTTTCCCGGGTCCTGCTTCCTATCACCGCTCTCTGGGTGGTCTTCCCACGTGCAGAGCTCTCTGACCCCCGTGTGTCTCACAGACTTCGCACTGAAGAGTGGATGAGTGTGTGCGCACAGGAGAAGCGGTGAGTGCGTGCGTGCTCCGAATGAAGGATGACTGAGGCGCCTTTGACCATCTGAGCCATCTGGAAACATGGCATTCCAAGGTCAGGTGGAATGTGTCCCATTCCACTGTCCCAGTGAGCTATGGGAAGACGTCACCCCTCCCTGACATGACCCCTCAGGTGAAATGAGAGGTGAGCTGGGCCTCTGTATCAGGGTCCAGAGGCAGAGACCGGCCCTCTTGGCTCTGTGGCTCTGACTTCTGCCCGTCCAGAAGGCTCTCACTACGGCTTTCGTGGTGGGGACTTGTGCTCACAGGTGGGGGTCTCGCCCAGAGTTCACACAGGCAGCCGCACTCAGGAAGTGCCCTCGTGGCTCTAGCAAGATGAGCACATAAAGGCCTGGGTTCAGGGGAGCTCTGGCCAATCCTGTGGGCCTCTGTCTCTAGATGATGTCTGTCCTCATGAACACCATTGTCTTCGAAGACTGTCGGAACCAGTGGTCGGTGTCCAGGCCTCTCCTGGGGCTCATCCTGCTCAACGAGAAGGTGAGTAGGGGTGGGGAAGCCATTCTCCAGGCCCAGCTGTGACAGTGAGGGACGGGAGCCACCTGAGGGAGCTAGGACCCTGATAGCTCCTAGGAAGGCCTCTGTCCCCAGGAGGTCCTTCCCCAGAGGCCTCGAGACTGGCTCTCCCAGCCCAGGCACCCCCTGCATGAAGCGAAGTGGGTGGTTTGCCCAGGAGTGTTTTAGGGTCGCCCTCCCTTCCCTCTCCCACCCCAGGGGAATTCTGAGCATCAGCCCCTTTGCCTCCTCAGTGGCTTCCTTTTATACCTGGGGTCCCAGTGCCCTAGGTGGTGGCAGCAGCCCTTCAAAGATTCACTGGGCGAGCCAGCGCCCTTCATGGGGGAGCGCAGCCTGCAGGTTCTGAAGCGCCAACTCGGGGGCGCCTCCCAGCCTCTCCAGCTTGCCCCTGACCCCACCGGCTCCCAGCAGTCAGTGGGAGCAGTACGTTACTGCTCGGGAGAATGAATTGTCCGCACGATAAGGTAGTACTGGGGAAAAGGACCGAGAGATTAGAGGCAGCCGCACACATTAAAATTCAAACAAAATCCCAGCCTTGGAAGGAAACTAATAGAAGAAGAAAATATATCAAAAAGAGCAGAGCTGTGCCATCACTCACCTGTGCTGAAGCAGCCAATTTTAGCCACATTCAATAGCACTGTCATTCATCTTCCCTCGGTGTGATTGTGATTTAAATCCAGGCTCTATAAAAGAGAGCAGTTCTTTTAAAATGATTGAGAGGGAATAAGGGCAAATTCAGTGTTTAGAAAAAGCTTATGACATCACAATATTATACTTTACTGATGGAGGCAATATTTCATGGTTTGGGATGAAAAACTAATAATTTTCTATTTGGTGTGAGTCACTGCATCATTATAAGAGGGAAAAATAAGTCGTTTTGTGCATTCCCGATCTTGTTCAGGAAGACACCGTGGTTTAAGTGTGATGCCTCTGATATATAGTATTTAAGTATTAGTCTGACTACATATTAATTATGTGTGTTTTTGATGTGAGCTGTTTTAATGTATGATGGAAATTAAATATCATGCTGCTTGGGCTTGGAAGGATAAACACACGACTGGCAAAACGTAGTCTTTGTGCTGAAATTATGCTGTTTGCAGTGATTAGGAGCTGTGCTCAGCCTCCGAGCTGTTAGTACAAAAGCCGACAGACCCCAGCAGAGAAGAAGGGGCTGGGTAGTTATTTGTGAGTAGGTGAGACAGATTTTTTTCCTTAGTGCCAGTGATCTCCCCAGAGCTAAGCAAAGCCCTCCTGTCCCCTGCCTCAGCAGAGCAAGCCCAGGACAGACTTGGCATTTGACCCGAGGCATTTGACAGGTGACTCACTGAAAACCAGGAAGATGGCGAGGCCTGAGGGAAACTTTCCCTTGGCCCTGCCTTCAAGCACCCGGAGGGCTCCCCGGTCCTGCAGCTAAGTTCTTCCCTTGGCCTGGGGCCCTTCCTTTCAGCCTTTCTGTGATACTTGGAGATGAGCTGGGGAAGACGTGGATCAGTCCCCCCAGAGGGGTCAAGGACTCAGCCTCAGCAATGACTGTGGAACAGAGGACCGCAGAGTTTGATGCTGTTTATGTGCTGGGGATTGCCCCATGGGCTCACGGCCAGGCAGGCCTCTGCCACTGATCACATCCCGGCCCCACAGCAGATGTAGCGATGGTTATGAGAAGGGACATAGGATCCACACCTGGAAGTGTCTGCGCTGAGGCGGAGGTTTTCTCCAAGGGTCTAGATTTTCATACAGACTTAGACAAAACTCCCAGCTGAGCGGGCCCTGCGTGGATCCGAGTGGCCCTGGCCGTCCTACACGACTTGGGGTGGGAGACCTGACGCTCTTCTGTCCTCAACAGCATTTCAGTGAACTCCGAGCAAGTCTGATAAACAGCCTGCCTCTCCCCAAGCAGGAAGTCCTTGCCCAGTGCTTCAGGACCCTGATGGAAGGAGTGGAGCAGAACCTGTCCATCAAGAACAGAGACAGGTGAGCGTGCGTGGCCCCGCAGGGCACCTCGGGGAGGCAGACACTGCAGGTTCATTGAAAACGAGACTGCTTGACCCGGCCTGCGGGTCCACGGGTCGTCTGTTTCCCTGGTGATCCCAGAGGCAGCTCAGTTCCATCCAGTACACAGGACTGCCCTTTGCTTTCTTCCAAAGTGCTGGGCACCGGAGAGAGATGCAGACGTGAATAAAATGCAGGTTTTGCCTTTAAGTAGTTGATAACCCAACAGGAGAGACGAGGAATTCCTGTAATTGGGAAGGTCAAAAGAAGGAGGCCCAGAGCTTCCAGGAGGATCAGAAAGGTCTTGAGGGCTGACGCAGACTCCAGTTAGAAGCTACCCCTGCCCCTCGCAGGCTGCCTGGCACAGGCCAGTAACTCCCCCGCTCCTCGGTTTCTTCAGCAGTAAAATGGAGCCAGTGACCATCGACGGTGGTGTTCAAGTGACAGGATAGAGTAACGCGTGGCGCGTGGGCATGTACCTGCAGGAAGTGTTAGTTCCCCTCTGCCTGTCCTTCAGGGGCCGCGGGCATGGCCATTGCTAGTGATCTCTAACTAAGAGGCTTTGAGCACTCGGTCATTCATTCACGTAGCTCCCCGAGCCTCCTGTGGGCAGGCACGGGGGCGCCTGTGGTCCGCCAGTTGCTCCTGGGCTGGCATTCTGGGGGAGGAGACGCACTCGGGGGAGCTGCCCGTGCCAGCCTCCACATGGGCACTGGGACGCCGGTCACTAGTCCTCCATCAGCAGTGTACTCTGGCCACCAGGCCAGGTCGGGTGGGCGTGCAGACCTGTCCTTGACCTTCCGTTGAACAGCCTCAGAAGCCCGCAGAGCAGATGGAAGTAGGAAAGGCTGGGCCTGGGCCAGGAGCTCGGAGTAGCCCCCTGAGCTGCTCCCTGGGCAGCCGGGCAGCCCCGGTTTCGAGAGCAGTGGCAGCAGGGACTGTTTTCCTGTACCTGCCGCTGTGTTGAGGTCTGCGGGCGTCGTCTCAGTCGGCTCGCTCAGTTCCCGGTCTTGCAGTCCCCTAAAGTAGCCACTCGTGTTGGCACCAAGTATTCACCCAGCTGGCGAGTGGGGGAGCCAGGGTTTGCACCCAGCCAGTCAGCCCAGCGCCCCCTCTTTGTCAACCTCTGCGTTCGATTTCCCTTGTAAACTGGTCTCCCACCTGCCTTTGAAAAGATGTGTGATCGAGGTCGTGTGTAAGCTCAGTCCAGCTCCTGGCCCCTAAACTTCCGTTCTTTTCTTTTTATTCCTCCCCTTATGGACTTTTTCAACAAACGTTTTGAACGCAGAACCACAAATGCTCCCGCACAGAGCCCCAGCCATCAGTGGGTTTGGTGGTGACCCTTGTTTCCCAGTGGGAAAATGGCAGGTGCTGCTGGTGGGACAGAGATGGCCGGAGTGGGGAGCCCAGCAAAGTCCTGACCCTGCGCCGGCCTTTGGTCCAGAGGTACACACCAGCTCTGACTGTGGCTGCTTCTCTCTGCAGGTTCACCCAGAACCTCTCGGTCTTCAGAAGAGACATGGCGGAGGCCCTGCGCTGCCATGGGCTCATGGAGCCATGCGGTCTGGACATGATGAGCTGACCCGCGTCCTGCTGGGCGCCGAGCAGCCTCCGCCAGGACAGCCACCGCCGGCTAGCCCAGGGGACTCTGCTCTGCAGATGGCAGCGCCCTGCCATTTTATAAGTCTGGCCTAATGACAAGAGTTTGTAACGGTACACAAGCTATGTACCGCAGTCCTTGCTCCGGCAGCAGAAACGTGTTTCAGTCTTTCTGCCAGAGTGTTCTCTCGGTTCCCACAATGCCCCACGAGGGTGCAGAAGCCATGTTTAACCAAAGAACCTAGTAAACCAGCTCTGCCTAAGCTGTGCTCGTGGCGGCTCTGCGATCAAGGCCTCGGTGTGTTGGCCACGCAGACCTCAGTGTGAACCCTGGGTTGAGACAGATGCCATTTGACCTGTGAAACTAGTGGTTGGCTCTGCATTTGCAAGAAGCCATGTTGTGGACTCTGGGCTGTGGGGGTTTGGAAGGAGCCTGGGAGCAGCGCAGAGCCTCCCCGGGAGTGAGCAGGCTCTGCCTCCGCAGCCTCTGAGAGACACTGACGTACAGGCGGCATGTCTGTCCCTGGCTTGACTGAGTGCTCATCTGCAGTTGAGCCGTGCCATTGCTGCCGCAGAGAGCTCTTCAGAGGGAGTCCGGTAGCCAGTAGGCAGTTCCGGGCCCACCGGCACCCAGTCCTCCTGGCTCTGTTCAGTTCTAAGCGAAGCTCAAGGTGACTAAGATATAACATGAGAGCAGCTCCACCCTCTCGGGCCACCCAGATCAGTTCCAGGTGCTAAAGCCCAGGTTTCGGGGTGAGGAGCACCTACTTCCATCTCCCCGCACAGACTCGCCCTGTTGCTGGGACCAGGAAGTGACGGGGGCCTGGCGAGCCCCCTGCGTGTGCAGCTGGGCTGTTGACCTGAGCTCGCCACCATCAGACGGCTCCCGTGTCTCCCTGCTCTGTTCGCGGCTCAGGCTTCTAATACATGTGGTGCCCTTTATTTCTGACAAGGCAGGAAAGGTCGGCCTCACTGGTGAACATGCAGTAAACCCACAGCTCCCGCGTGGTCCCGTTTCTCAGACCAGTGTTTCTCAAAGCCTTTCTTGATAGCTGAGTTTTGCAACAGGCCTGTCACGTACAAGCACAGTCATCCAGGTTTATCTCGCAGTGTTTGTCTTCCTGTGGGGGAACTTGGGAGACTTACCGTGGGAGGCCTTCTGGTGTTTGATGGTAAGGAAGGCGGGCCTTACTGTGTTCCATAAGGAAATGCAGTTTTCCTTGCGAAGGCAGATTCGGAACTCTACACAACGTCAGTGGTCAAGAGAAATGTGACAAGAATTCCTGTTCTTGGGGGCTATAACTGCACTCATCCCACAGAAACGCACCCACGAAGGCTTATCTATCCTGTTCAGCACTGTTTTCTTTACAAATGTCTGGGATCTAAAAGCACTCTATTGTTTGCATTAAAATGTTCACAAGAAAATGACAGTGTGCACCCGCTTCTCTTTGCCATACCACCAGAGGTCACCTGGGGGTTTCGCGGCAGCCAAGCAAGGCTGTCAGGCTTGGCCGTGGAGGGCTGCTCCCACCGCCGACGTCAGCAGGGCCTGGGCCTGGGCTGGGGGACGCGCTCGGGAGCCAGAGCACCCAGCCTGCCCTGACAGCACCTCCCTCGGCCTCATCACAGCCCCGTAAAGGTGGTGGCATTGGCCCCACTGTGCAGACTCAGAAGCTAGGTTCAAAGATGGTTTGTAGGTCACGTAAGTCACACAGGCAGCTCTGCACCCAGAGTGCCTCACCTTAGAGGCATCCCTGGCCGCCTCCAATGGCCAGTGAAACTGCTTAACATTTAGGCCCATTTCCACTTGTCTTTCAGAATCCTGTTGTTACATAACAGATCACTCCAGAACTTAGTGGCTTGAAGTCATTTTTATTATCTCTCAGCTCCTGCAAGTCAAGAACCAGTGGTTGGGTCCCCTGGATCGGGGTCTCCTGGGGCTGCACGGGGCTGTCACCTGTTAGCCGGAGCCAGGTCCTCAAGGGCAGCTCCCAGCGTGGCATCGCGCTTCTCAGAGGAGCTGGCAAGAGCGCCACCAGCTGCAAGTTGGCCTAGTCGTGTGACAGACCCCGGCACTTGCCATGTCCTGACCCTGTGAGGACATCACTGAGCTCAGCCAGGCCCGGGGGAGGACTCACAAAGGCAGCGGGAACCTACAGCTGGGAATGACCTGTTCGGAGCTGTCTGCCACAGCTCGTGCCCACCCTTTGCCACACAGGTGGAGTTTTAGCCACAGGTTTGTCCCTTAAAACTGGGAAGGAATTTCGATGTTCCCTAGAGGGCTACGTTCCATTGTGATCCTAAGGGAGAAAGGGGAGTGGTGTGAGGATCACGTTTATCCTGCAGCCATGAGAAGCTGGTCTGGGCTGTGCCCGCAAGCCTGGAGAGTCTGCCTTGGGGGCAGAGACCTACGGACCCGTGTGGGAGCCGTCTCTGTAGGGACATTCCAGCCCAAGATTAAAGCAAGCTCACAAGGACACAGCCAGTGGTCTAAACACGTGCAGCGTGACTGACGTCCTCACGCAGCAGCAGGGAGAGCAGCGCTCAGTCCTGCGCAGAACCCACGTCCTCCAGTCACGCAGCCAGCTCTGGGGGTGCTGGGGCACACAGATGTGCTGCGGGGACCGGGCAGAACTTGGGGGCTAGCCTGTGCTCCAGGACGAAGCCAGGTGAAGGGTCTCGACCTGGCCCCATTTCTGCCTTCCACGCAGACTTCAGCACCTGACCGTGTTCTCCACGTCACTATTTTGCTGTGCTGTGCCCTCCAGCCAGGCACCTTCTAAGATGGGAGGTAGGAGCATAGGGTCCTTGCACTGCATAGTGACCTGCATGGCCCAGAAGAGCTGTCTTGGCCCACCGGACCCCCATCCCCTGGCCCTGACTGCTTAGGTGCACCATGGGGCTCAGGGAGTGGGACCCCTTTCCAAATGTTTCTCATTTAATGCTTCCCAATAAGAATGTCCAGTATTATCCCCATTTTAGAGATGAGAAAACTGAGACTAACAGACTGACCCAAGACTACAAGGATTAGAAAGAAAATGGACAAGCCAGGATTCAAAGTCAGGACCTCCTGACCCAGAAACTCGTGTTCCTTTTCTCCTCTAATCTCTTGAGCGAGGTCCTTCACAACTGGGCTTGCAGGACAGTTGGGTGGCAGAGGTACACCTGCCCCCTGAGGAGAGGAGACAGGGCACTGTCACAGAAAGGCCCGTCCAGTCCCTGGGCCCTTTGTGTTGTGTCTGTGGGTGCGGCCAACGATTCAACCTCCTCCCTGAACTTTATAAAATCGTTCCTGAGACTTCTTAATGTTTTATTGAGGTGCAAGTTTACGATGACAGCAAACCTTTCCAACTACAGCCAGAGTAACCTGCCTCCTTGGCATATTAAAAAATAATGTTAGTGTCGGTTTTTACGTCCCGTAGTTTGGATTGCTGATAAGAGCGCTTCCTTGACAAGATTCTTTTTGAGGTTTACAGAAAGCGTAATAAAATATGTAAGTTACATTTCCACAAACAAAAGCTATAACATAAGTTATTTATAAGCGTGAGATACAAACAGTATCACAATAAATAAACCATAAAGGGTACCTGCAACATCCATCTTAATGTAATTTGCCCAACAACAGTGTTGAAACGAAGTCAAATTTAGTAGAGAAATCTGTCAGGGAGGAAGGAGAGTCGTACAGCACAAAATGGGAAAAACGGCCCATGGTGGGGGAGGAAACGGAGGGAGATCAAGCTGGAGGTCCCCAGAAGGGGAAGGCCACGCACACACTTGTCTCCAGGGACGACCTAGTCCCCAGCACGCTGCACTGTGTGGCCACTGGAATGCCCTCTGTGCCCTCAGCAGCCCCACGTGGGGGAGGGGTCCCTGCCCTGCACCCTGTCTAACCCCAGCCTCCTTGCCAGGCATGGTCCCCTCGGAGCCAGAGCTGGGTAGACCCAGTCCAGGGACCTGGAAATCATCCTGGGCTCATTCAGTCACCCAGACAGAGAAGCCAGTGAACCAGGCCCCGTCTCCGCCCTCAGAGCCAGCACGCAGGACACCAGCGAGCTCAGGGCTGACGGTGGAGCTAAACAGGGAGGGAGGTGGACGGGGGATGCTTGGCTTTGGAGGACCAGCAGAGAGGTGACGGCTGGCCAGAGTCTCGCCCAAGGGTACACAGGCACCAGCCTCGGTAAGAGCCAAAATGAGCACACACATTCCTCCACCCAAATCTGACCCCTTCTCCTTCCGACTCATCCGCCCTGGCCGCGTGCAGTGCCATTTGACAAACTCAACAGACTTGATGGTGACCCTGCAGTGGGCCAGGCCCTGGACCCAGCCCCAGGACACGGAGTTGAGTGCCACCACACCCTTCTGCTCTAAGGAACTCCCAAGCCAGCAGGGGAGCTGAAGGGAACCCCAGATGGCCAGCCCTCACCCACTCCTGGGCTCCTGTACCACCTCCCCACCGTGCCGGGACTTAGAAGCTTTACCACCTCCTCCAGAGTAGAAATGGGGTGAGGCAAAGGGAGTCCAGACAGTCCTGGGTTCAAATCCCAGCTCCACCCTTCACTTCCCTAAGACAATCATCCGTGAAGCCTCATGACTTGCCCTGGGAGTTCCAAGCAGCACCCAGCACCTGGTGGCTTGTCCCTCCCTCGGGCTGGCACACTGAGTCCTTGAGAACTCCTCAGGAGGCAGCCAGCGACGGCAGGACAGGCTCGCTGCACTGTCCCACATCAGCAAGGGAAACGGAGCCCCCAGGCTGGGACACGGTCCAGGACATTCCAGAGGCGCTCCATAAACAAGCATTTGGAGAGTGAATGGACGAGTGGGTGAATGGATTTGGGCAGGTGTCCTCAGAGCCTCCATCGTGACCCCTGGAGGCCCGCAGGCCTCCCACCTAGGCTGCGTGGACGTGACCTGTGTGCTGGTGTCTCATCAGTCTTTCAGAGTGGACCACCAAACGCACTAATCTAATCTCTACCCCACTTCACAGACAGGGCAGTTGAATCCCAGTTCACACACAAGCCAGTGCCGGAGTTAACCTGGAGAAATCTGGGCCTCCCACATCCCAGTTCATTGGCCAATTGGAAATTCCAGCACCCTGCCTCTCCTACATGATTCCCAGGAAGGCCTCCACCAGCTTCCCCCAAGGGGCCTAGCAGCAGGTGTGCTGTGGCCTAGAAGCTTCTGCATCCTCAGCAGCCCTTGCCCCGGTTCCCCCAGTTCTTGGGATTTGATTTTCCAAGCTCTCTTTCAGTGTGTGTTTCTCATCGTTCAGTTGATAGCAGAGACATGGGGCAGCAAATAAGCACAATATCAGAGACACCAAATATATGTCAAAACTTTTTTTTTCTGGTACTGGTAATTAAATACAACCGTGCTCACCACTGAGCTACATTCCCAGCCCCTCCCTGCAGCCCTTTTTTTCTTTTGAGGTTCTCGCTAAGTTGCTGAGGCTGGCTTTGAACTCCCGATCCTCCTGCCTTAGCCTCCTGAGTCTCTGGGATTATAGCATGCGCCACTATGCTGGCATATCATATCAAAACTTATTTGGTCAAGCCAGTGCTCACAGGAAAATGTATAGCTTTTGATGCATTTATTTTTAAAAAGAAAGAAAAATGGCAACATAAATTTTCACTTCAAAGAAAGAAGAAATTAATTTGAAAAAAATTAAACACTCAGGAGAGATGACACAACATAGATAATGAAATCAAGGGCATTTTTAAGGACCAATAAGATAAGCCATGGCTTTAGCAAGGTGATCAAGAGAAGGCTCAAACACAACTCCGAATGAAAAGCAGAGGGTGTTAGTACAGTCACGCGAGAGTTTCAAATTACGCGAGACTTCCAAGTGTCAGAAGAATAAATTTGAAAACTAGGATGAGATGGACAATATTCTAGGCACTGGTTTCCAGACTTGAGCAGGCATCAGAAGCACCTGGAGGACTTGTTAAACAGAGGTTGCTGAGACCTGCCCCAGAGTTTCTGATTCCCTGGGCCTGGGCTGGCATCCAGGAAGGTGCATGTCTGAGAAACTTTCGGGGGGTGCAGAACTCACTTCAAGAAGCACTGGCCTAAGCCAGTTGTGCTGGCGCACGCCTGTGATCCCAACATCTTGGAAGACTGAGACAGGAGGATCATGGGTTCAAAGCCAGCTTCAGCAGAAGGAGGGTACTAAGCAATGCAGTGAGACCCTGACTCTAAATAAAATACAAACTAGGGCTGAGAATGTGGCTCAGTGGTCGAGTGTCCCTGAGTTCAGTTCCTGGTACCTCCCCACACACACACACACAAATAGAAGAGCCACTGACCTAGACCTCTGCCTTCCCCAACTTATTGACCTTCCTGAGCCACCAAACTGCTGCTTCTGTTTGCCATGGAAATGAGATTTGTGATCAGTGGCCCAAAGGTCCTGTGGTCGGATGACTGAGGGACAAGGGGCCTCAGGAAGCTGAGACCCAATCAGTGAGCCCTGACCCACGCCGGGCACTGGGCTCAGGGCTTTTACCCACACCAGCTCACTTCCTCCACGAGGTTGGGACTGCTTCTCTACTAGACAGGCACAAAGACGACATGACTTCTGCGTCCCCGGCTGGCAAACTGCCGTGGGAACCAACTGCTTAATCAGGGGCCCATCCTTCTCCTTAATTCTGTGCCACGGGCCTCTTGGGGGTGGGCCTCATGATCCTGTTTTAACAGGGCCTGGAAGTGGCAAGAGCAGGGCCTGGCAGCTGGGAGGGACATGGGGCCGGTGAGGTGCCAGCTCCAGCCCCACGTGGGCCCGTAGCAAACTCTGAGCCTCAGCTCCCTCCCCAACCAAACACTGGGTCCGTGGAATTTGCTGGTTAATTTAATAAATAAAAAACAACTGGCTGCACAGGCCCCTTCCTCACAGGGCTGTTGCGAAGGACAGGGTCCACCGTCTGGCACTGAGCTCCGCGGACAGGGACAACGCTTGCTATCAGAGGGATTATGTCACCGCCAGAGCTGCCCCAGGGGGTGGCCACCACCCTCTGTTTTACAAATAAGGAAAATGAGTCTCCAGGAGGGGCAGAGAGGGACCCCACAGCCCACAGCCCTCTGACTGCCCCTGGGGTGCCTGAGTTAGAAGCACAGGCCCGGACCCGGAGAGCAGGGACAGTGCTATGGACCCCATCTGAGGGTGCTTGTCCCAGGACTGGTGAGGGACCCTTGCCAAGCCCCCAGGCATCCTGCCCTCGCTGTTCCCAGGTCTTACAGTCTCCACCCAACGCTGAGATTCTGCAAAGGCCAGCAACTTGCCCAAGGTCACACAGCGGGCAAATGACTTAACTCCAGGCCCAGGCCAGGACATTCTGCATGCAAATGCTGACCCCCTGGATTTTGGGGAGCAGAAAGGAGGAGTCCCCAACCTACAGCCTCCTGATCTCTGAAACTGACCCCACCAGTGGACAAATAATCTTTCTCTCCAAGATACTGAGCCTCTACAAATAAAAGAAAACTAGGAAGAAAATAAAACAAGGACCCTGACAGTAATACACCAACCACCACGCTGGGAGGAGGGTTGGGAGGAGAGTGGCGGCTGCCCATGCCCCCGTGTGCCAGGACTTGTGCTCTGCACTCCGTCAACATCTTGCTCACAGCTCACCAACATCTGGCAATGCGCACATTATTTTCCATTAAAAAAAAAAAAAAAGAGAGAGAGCGAGCCTAAAAAGACGGAGTCACTTGCTCAAGGTTACTCAGTTAGGAAGTGACCGACCCAAATTTGAACACACCCTGGCCAACAGCACATGCCCGCTCTCACCACTGTCCCCAGACCGGGAGCGCTAGGAAGAGGCCGGGCCAGAGGGGCGACCCCGCGGCGGCCGCTAACGATTTTAGAAACAGCCGCAGGAAACAATTGTGCCTCTCCCCGGGCTGGACGGAAGGTGACCGCCCCGCGGGCGATTCTGTGCACTGTGCCCCGGGGCCCGCTGCAGAGTCCCCAGGGACACCGGCAGTACAGGGAGTGGTCCCCGCCCTGGCTGGGCGGCAGCCGGGAGGGGCTGGCGGGTCGCATCGCCTGGACAATCCCGCGGTCCGCTCTAAACATGAGCCGCCCTGCCTTTGCCACTCGGGAATCCGAGGTCCCGGAACCTACCGAACCTCGGACGGGTCGCCTCGCGCGACCACAGCCCCATCTCTCTGGCAACGAATTTCGAGCGGCCGGATCTCCGCTCCCCACTGGTTGCTCTCGGGTCCCCCGCCCAGCCCGTCCCGCACGCGTGGGCACCTGCAAGTCACGCCTCGGTCCGCCTGGCCGGAGCCAGGGAGCGTCTCCAAAGTGGCCGCGACGCCGCGGCCGAAGCCCCAGCTGGGGCGAATTCTCCCCACGCGGGTCGGTGTCCTCGGTCGCGTGGAGACGCCACGGTGCTCCCCTCACCCGGCGCTCGCGGCGCGCGGAGCTCGCGCCCGGGGATGCGCCCCTTTCGTTGCTCCGCGGAGGCCGGGTCCGAGGGGCTGCGCGGGTGTCGCAGGAGCGTTCCGGGGTTGCAACGCCATCGTAACTGAAAAGACGCGTTTGGGTCGGTTTTTGCTCAGATGAAATATTTGAGAAGGAAACGAAAACCCCCTCGGCTGAAGAATTTCGCTAGCAGAGCGCCCAGCCCGCCGCACGCGGCGGCCAGGAAGCCGCCCGGCCCGGAGGAGCGGGGAGCGTCTGCTAATTGCAGCTTCGTTAGATTTCGGGTTGGGGAGGCTGCGGTTCGGGCGCTAATATCCGCCGCCCATTATCCCGGCTAATAAATTTGACCT
Source organism: Sciurus carolinensis (assembly GCF_902686445.1). Taxonomy (NCBI): domain Eukaryota; kingdom Metazoa; phylum Chordata; class Mammalia; order Rodentia; family Sciuridae; genus Sciurus; species Sciurus carolinensis. The sequence goes on from NC_062218.1 coordinate 158,536,758, forward strand.
ATTGTTCGTTTGTTAAAATGATGTCACCTTGGAACAGTCCCTAAGCTCCTATTTCCATGAATTAGGCCTTTATTGAAAGCCGGGAGCCAATGAGAGAAGAGAGGCTTGTTGATCGCAGCCAATGGCTGCGGCGGGAGAGGAATTAGCAGCGGAAACTCCAGGTTCGGTTCAAGAAAGATGACACAGAGCCTGTCGGGCCCGCGCACTCTTGGCAAAGTTTCAGTGCGACGAGAGGCGCCGGGCGCTCCATGGCCGCGCGGTAACGGGGATCCAGCCGCCTCCCCGCCCAGCCCGGCCCAGCCCTTCCGCCCGCCCAGGATGGAGGCGCCCGCCAGCGCGCAGACCCCGCACCCGCACGAGCCCATCAGTTTCGGCATCGACCAGATCCTCAACAGCCCGGACCAGGACAGCGCACCCGCCCCGCGGGGCCCCGACGGCGCCAGCTACCTGGGAGGGCCCCCCGGGGGCCGTCCGGGCGCCACATACCCGTCTCTGCCCGCCTCCTTTGCCGGCCTCGGCGCGCCGTTCGAGGACGCGGGATCTTACAGTGTCAACCTGAGCCTAGCGCCCGCCGGCGTGATCCGAGTGCCAGCGCACAGGCCGCTGCCCGGGGCCGTGCCGCCGCCTCTGCCCAGCGCGCTGCCCGCCATGCCCTCCGTGCCCACGGTCTCCAGCCTGGGCGGCCTCAATTTCCCCTGGATGGAGAGCAGCCGCCGCTTTGTGAAAGACCGCTTCACAGGTGAGCAGAACGGGTGAACAGGCGCCAGGCCTCGGCCCTCCCGGGGCCAGAGGCGCCGCGCCCTATGCGCTCCACTCCCGGAAACGATTCCAGAGGCCAAGCGCGGCGGAGGCCTCAGTGTCCAGGGCCCCAGTCCGCCTTGGCGGGGAGGGGAATCGGAGAGTCGCGGGAAAATAAACCGGCGTCCCGGGGAAGGAGGAAGGGGGCGGGGGCGTCTCCCGACTGGTCTGGTGCCGCTGGAGACCAGCAAAACACCGGAGTACTCTGTCCAGCGGGGCCCCGCCGGTCCACACGAGGCCTGATGGTGGCCAAGCCGGGCTTCAGGGGGCCTCATGTGTCTCCGCAGCGGCCGCCGCGCTCACGCCCTTCACGGTGACCCGGCGCATCGGCCACCCCTACCAGAACCGGACGCCGCCCAAGCGCAAGAAGCCTCGGACATCCTTTTCCCGGGTGCAGATCTGCGAGCTGGAAAAGCGCTTCCATCGCCAGAAGTACCTGGCCTCGGCCGAGAGGGCGGCGCTCGCCAAGTCCCTCAAAATGACAGACGCGCAGGTCAAGACCTGGTTCCAAAACCGGAGGACCAAGTGGCGGTGAGAGAGGCCCGGCCCGGCCCACCTGGCACCTGCCCCGCCCCGCGCGGCTGCCCGGCTCTCCCCACTTACCCGCGCGCCTCCCCGCCGCTCCCCCGAGGGCTGTGCCCACCCTCGCCCTGCCAAATTTCTTCCCCACCCGGCCGCCTTCCTGGCTTGTTGCTGTCTCCGACTCTTCCACGCCTCGGCTCCTCTTCCATCTCCATCTGCATCTCTCCTGAGTCCCTTGTTCCATCCCTGCACCCACTCGGGTCCCTCTCACCTGCCCCCGCCACACACACACACACACACACACACACACACACCCGGGCCTCCCACGCTCCCTCCCTCCCCCATTCTGGTCCACCCTCTCGGATTTCCAACTGTCCCCGAGGGCTGGCGGCCCCCTTCAGCTTCGAGTCCCCACTCCAGCCCCATTTTTATCCAAGCCCTTTTTCGATCTAACCGATAAATGGCGAAGCCATGGAGCCCCGGAAAGGGGTTCCCAGCAGGGCCTGAGAGAACGGGATCAGACTGACCCTCCGGAGGACCGCGCTGGCTGTGCACAGCCAGTTCGTCCATCCGTGGATCCCCGTGACCCTGCTGCCGGCAGGGCCGATCAGTTACACACACGCCCTTCCCTTGTTACCCCGCGAAAGAAACGGTCTTTATTGTTGGCGAAGCCGCAGTATCCGAGCGTGCAGGTGGGTGTCGGGCAGCGTTCCCTCCCGGCGCCCCGGCGGTGCACAACAAAAACAAACGATCAGGGTCCAGTCTCCCTACGCGCGGGCCTCGGCGTGTCGAGCCCCGAGGCAGGCCGGCTCTGTGCCTTGAGGTTCCTGGCTGGCCTCCGCTCCCGGGAGGGCTGGGGCCCCGCCGGTGGCCCCGCGGTGCCGGGAGCTTGACAGCACTGTCCCTCTCCCTCCCCCGGTGCAGGCGGCAGACGGCGGAGGAGCGGGAGGCGGAGCGGCAGCAGGCGAGCCGGCTCATGCTGCAGCTGCAACACGACGCCTTCCAAAAGAGCCTCAACGACTCCATCCAGCCCGACCCGCTCTGTCTGCACAACTCATCGCTCTTTGCTCTGCAGAATCTGCAACCCTGGGAGGAGGATAGTTCCAAGGTCCCCGCCGTCACCTCACTGGTGTGAGCCACCAGCGTTCCACGTCGCCACGGATCGCCGCCCCACCTGGCGGGGCGCCCTGGACCCTCAGCCGGGCTGGGGGGGAACCGGGGCCGAAAGGGGAAGGGGCCGCCAAGCTCGAGTAGGCCCCGGGGCGCGGCCGTACACAGGCCGGCCACCAAGGGGGCTGGGCCGGGCTCCGCGCGGCAGCACAATCCGAGCCCCCGCCCCGCGCCCCGTCCCGCCCAGGCCCGGGCCTGACAAAGAAAGCGCCTTACGTTTCTCCGCCCCCCGCCCGCACCCCCGGGCTGGGCGCCTGTATTATACTTTGTACTTTTGCCCAAACGTGTAAATAATAAAAAGTTTTGGCTTTTTTTCTTTAGAAACCGGCCACCTGCTTCCCCTGCAGGGGCCGCTGGAGGAGGGGCAGCCGACCTGGCGGTTGGGGGAAGCGCCAGGGGCCGGGGCACCCTGGGTTTAGCCTGGGTTCACGCCTCTCCTTTTCCGTTCCTTTTATTTAAGTCGTTTTATTTAATAAAAAAGTTAGCTATTTCACTTAACGCCGCTTTTATTTCGTTTTCGTTCCAATAATGCTCTGCGACCCCCGGCCTTGCGCGGTAGCAGCCGAGCGGTGGTGCGCGGGGCGCGTCCACTTCTGCGAGGTTCTCCGGTGTTCGCCTCAACTCGAACCCCAGCCCCGGGGCCCCGCGGAGGATGCGCAGTGCAGGTCAGTCCGTGCCCGCCGCCCGCAGCCGGGTGCGCGCGGGATGGGGAGGGGACGTGAGGAAGCCACTCGAGGCCGAAAGGTCAAAGACCAGCGGGGAGGAGAGCTCAGGAGCGACAGGCCAGGCCTGGGCTGGTATCTAGGCCACCGCCGGGTCACGTTCTCCTGGAGGGAGGAACACGGAATAGCATCGAACTTCTGGGAAGGCAGGAGAAAACACGGAGCCTTCTAACATCCCACAACCCACTTTGGACTTTCCAGCTGGGCCTCAAGGAGGCCACGGGCCTGACTCCCAGACCTGACTCTGGCACTGTGAGCGCAGAGCGGGTGCACGTCCGGGGTGTCCAAACGCCTGGGGAGCAAGCGCAGAACACAACCCCAGGGTCCCGGCTCGCTCTCGGGTTTGCAAGAGACCCCAGGTGGGGTGTGACGTCCTGTGACGTCACTGCAGCCTTCACTGGACCGGAGGGGGCGGGGCGCCCGGAACACCCGAAACCCAAAGCCTACGGGGGACAGCCGCTCGACCGCGTCCTCCCAGGTCTACAGTTGCTGGGAGGTTGGAAGTTTCGGGATTGCGAGATTGGGCGCGGGAGGCCCCTTCTAACAACGACAAGCATACACCCAAGGCGGCCGTAAAATTTTTCTCTTATCCCTTGTTTTTTTTTTTTTTTTGTTTGTTTTGTTTTGTTTTGTTTTGTTTTAATCATTGTTTCTTTTAGAAGACTTTCTTGGTTTTGGCCTCTTTTTTTCTGTCTCTCCGCCATTCTCTACTTTCTTAGCTTGTTACTCTTGGTCTTGGATTACTTTCTTTCCGTTCCTCATAGTTTTGCTTCCCTGTATGGTCCCCTCTCTATGTTTTAACTCCTCTGAGCCCGTTTCTTTGTTGTATCCTCTCCTCTCTCGGCCTCTCCCGGTCTGACTTCCCCTCCACTCGCATTCTCTCTTTCTGTTCTGGCTTCCTCCTCTCTCAGAAGCTCTTTGCCTCTGTTTCTGACTTTGTCTCTTTTTCCTTCCTTTTCTCCCTCTCTCTCCCTCCTCCAGGCCTGGCTGCCAGTAGCTCCCCACGGCCAAGCGCTTTTTCGGGGCGATGCCCAGAGGCCCCGGGGCAGCCCCGGGCGCCTCACTTCACCGCCCCGCGCCTTCCTGCGGGCGTGGTGTTTGGGCGTCTTCGTTATACGCGGGCCGAAAGACTGTGTGCACCTGCAGGGCGGAGGAAGGGGAGGGCGGCCAGGAAACACGCCCCCAAACTCTCAGCTCTCCTGCCTTCACCCCAAAGCCCGACTAATCTGGAGCTGCGACTCTGGGGATATTCAGACACACAGGGAGGAACCAGGGGTGACACGGGGCCTCGGGTTTTTTCCTTGGGCGTTTTCCTGAAATGATTTTGTTTTCTCGCCAAAAAGCCCTACGGAAAAGGTTGGTCCTTTAGGGAAGAGAGGGACCTTCTTTGCTGGCTAAGTAGTCCCTTCCTCGGGGCCTGGCGTCACTTCTCAGTCCCCCTCCGTTCAATTCTGTTGCTTCCTAATAAGGTCTACTGTTTTATTTTTCTAAGTTATTTGTGTTCTTTGCCCGGGCCGTGCTTGTGTTTCTTAGAACTCTTTGGGGACACGCCCACGTTGTCTTTTTGTTTCATTCAGGCCCCTCGCTTTGCACAAAAGGTGTCTGGCGGAGAGGTCCGCCTGCGCTCGGCGTCCAGGCAGACGAGGGGATGAGGAGCCCGTGTTCTCTGCGGCCCTCGGGGCGCCTGACTCTCCTCCACCCAGGGCCCGCCGTCTCTGAGCACTTTGCCGAGCCAGAGCCAGGCGAGGGGTCTCTTGGAGTCAGAGGGCTGAGCCCTCACGTGTGACCAGAGCGGTGTGGGCGCCCCCAGTGGGTAGGAGCGGTGGCCGAGAAGCGCAAGGCCGCGTGGCGCTTACCGCCGACTCTCGACGTGCGACAGCGCCAGGCAGCCGTTTCTGCTGGGAGTCTAAGGGCGCTCGGGTCCCCGCTCCTGGCGCGTTCCTGTCCAGATCGCGCCAGCCCTCTGGAGGCCGAGCTTAGGAGGAGTCCGGGAGGCCTGGAACGGGCTCCTCCTTAGGGATTCCCTCCAGCCTCAGGTCCTGGAGCGTCGGGAGGCCCGCGGGTGTGCGGGCTCCCAGGCTGGCGGCCGAGGGAATTGAGAGCCAGAAGCCGCGCGCGTCTAGGCAAGCTGGAGACGTCGCCTCCTCGGCTTCCCGGGGCCTTCCTCTGCCCGGGGTCCCGCGGCTCCCAAGCCACGCCCATTCTACAGATGCAGGACCAGAGACCAGAGGCAGCCTCGCACCCACTAGTCGTGCGGGCTCTGCGGCTGTACGCAGGCGGAAGGCCTGGACGAAGACGTCCGCAAGGCGGGGCGAGGCTTCCAGGCCGGCGCGGGGAGCTAGGCCTCGCTCCGCTCTCCTCGGGAGGCTGTGCAACTGGTAGAGGCCGGGATTGGGGACGCTCTCAAGAAAGGGCGCGGGGAACTTGGGGGCACCGCCCGCCTCTGCAAGTGGGAGTGGTGCCCCTTCAGCGGCTCCTGGTACTGCGAAGGCCGGGTGGGGGCTCCGCGCGACTCGCACACCCGCCAGGTTTGGCCGCCTCTCCCCAGTTTGCACGGGAAAGCAAAAAGGCTCAGAGAGGTTCCGAGACTGGTCTTGGGGCGCGTGGCCGTGGCGGCCCGACGTTCTTGTTCCCAACGCAGTCGCTCCCTGCAGCGGCGGGCGCTGCGGGTGCGTGTCGGGGAGAATGGAGCTTGGCCAGTGAAGGCTGGAGGCGACTCCTGCAGCCACCCGACTCTGGGTCCCCGGGGCCCAGTGGGGCGAAAGGGCCTTCCTGCGCCGGCTTAGGCGGTGGACTCGGTCTCCCAGATCTCTTGCCTCACAGGCTTGCGCGATGGGCCACGTTTGCCATCGGTGCAGAAATGGTGACACTTGGTCGCGGTCGCCGGGAGTTCGAGCGGGAGGCCCTGTGGCCCCGCTGCTCCTCGGAGACGGGCACTTCTCCTGTCGGCCTTGGCAGCTTCTGGAAGGGTGGCGCGCAGCTGGGGCGGAGACGCCCGGGGTCCAAGGACGCGGCGGTGAGGGATCGGCCGCCAGCTGAGCCATTTCCGCCACCCGGGCCCTGCTGTGGAAAACGGTGCGCCTGGCTTCAAGGCAGCCCGCCGGGTGCTCGGGTTAGGGGCGGCAGAATGTGGCCTCCGGCTTCCTGGAGGACTTAAATTAGTCCCCGGGCTGAAGGTTCCAGAGAACCCTAGACAAAGTGCTCCTCTCGCCTGGGCGCAACTAAAACGCTGTGGACGCAGGCAGGAGAGCCACGGCCGGGGCCAGGCGCCTGCGTGCCCGCCAAGTGAAGGTTTCTCCTTCCGAGAGCGGTTTTCCTCGGCCAAGTCCACCCCAGCAGCCACCGCGTTAGGAGGTGTCCTCTCAGCGACGCCCAGACCAGGCGCCCACTTCCTTAGTCGGACTTCCAAAGTCCTCGCGGAATTGCTGCAGCGATCCCTGCCTTTGCTCCCGCCTCGCAGGGCCACCAGTGGCAGTTCGCCGTTCAGGGCTGTTGTTCCCTTCCTGTGTGTCCCTGAGTCAGTGGCTTCTCTCTGCATCTTGGTTTCTGAAACTGTAAAAATAGTGGTTAAAGACTGTCCCAGAGAAAGTGGGGGGGGGGGTTGACTTCCGTACAGCTAGTTATCAGTTTATCATTTTAAAGCATTTAAAATCTATTCCCGGATAAAAATCTAATTAAGTACCTTCTAATGATATGGGGGTTAATCAGACGTGTCACTCTTTTGGAGGAAAGGGCAGACATGGAGCAATGACCTCCACTGTCAGCTCTCCTCCTCCTTTAACGGTATCAACGGTGGCAAAATCATTTAGAAACCAGTCCTGGCTTGATCTGTCAAACTTGTGAATGTCCTGCTATGGCGTTGGGGCCACTGGTGGTATCTGCCCTCACTTCATTTGAAACAACTGTTCTCAGCCAGGCCGGCCTCTGATTAAGGAGTAAGTTATTAAACTGTTTGGTATGCTTCCAATAGGGGCAGAGAGGAGGTGGAATGGGAGGAAACATTTGAACAGGGTATTTGAGCTGCTTTCCCGCCCCACCTTCCACCCCATCAAGTCCCCAGAAAGGTCTTGTGTTTCCATTCTACAATCAAAGTTGAGAATCTGAAAAGACAGACAGACGCAAGAGGTCCACCCTGACTCGCGCCTGCCTCTAGACTGTAAGGTGCACCCAGGGACCGGGCGGGCTGGGCGTGTGAGGCCCGAGCCCAGCACAGATCCGAACTCAGATAAGAGCCTGGAAAAGCGCCACCGCTGCGGGTTCATTAGAGAGATTTCTGCTGACCCAGACTCCCCTGATTTTAAGAAGCCAAATCGTCAAGCAGAGCGGGAACCTCAGATTGCCTTTAAAAGCCTCCAGACCTCAGGCGCTACCCACTACCTGCAAAGCATTGGCGTTGCTCTCAAGCCCTATTGATCAACGACTCATCGGAAGGGAGGCGGGAGGCACTCAAACTCTTGAGGTCCTGGAACTTGAGTCGGCTGGACACCCCTTACTCCTTCCTCCCCACTGGGGAAGAATCCATTCCTCGCCCCTGCTGGAGGAAGTAGCAGGAAAAGACCTGGCCTTCAGGCCTTCCCTCTCCTAGCTGGAGGTGGGAAGGTAACCCTGGAGGGTCCCCGAAGCAGGGTCCCCGGGGCTGAGAAGGTGGTGCTGTACGCTGGTGGGCACCAGCATGCTAAGCAACCGAGTTCGCCTCTGCTGTTTGGGCCGCCACCGCTGGGGCACTTTGGTTCCTAGGACATAGAGACTAAGCTCGGTGGGGGTGGGGAGAGAGAAAAGCTAAAACCAGGGACACAGGGAGTGTCCTGGGGGTGGGGGACACTTAATTAATGCCTCCAGTTCAAGTTTGTTGGAAGGTGCTGCTGGGGCCTCTCTGAGCAGAGATAGCAGGGGTGCCCAGTCCTCAGCTCTGAGACCCCCCTGGGGGCTGTGGCCACCTGTACCCTCCCGTGGTGGTGGTCCGGAGAGCAGGCTTTCCGTGCACAGCAGGCAGTTTGTTGACAGCACCTACACAATCTCAGGGAAACCTCGCGGTAACCCTAGGAGATATGGTCATCATAACCCCCATTTTGCAGACGAGGAAACCAATGTTCTGAGAAGCGACAGCCCTTTCAAAGGCCCCTCTGGTGTCAGGACTTTATATGGGAGCTGAGTGACTCCAGCTCATTGGCTTCTATCCACTGAGGCCCTCAAAACTCTAGTCCCTGAAGCCAGGGTCTCCTGTGACTGCCTAACGGACTTCAGGCCTGTTTGAATATTGTCATCCTTAAATTCAGATATAAAGCAGACAGTCCTGCATTACTTTTCAAATTTTTTTTTCTGGTATTTTGCTACTGCCACTATGCCCTTGTCATTTCTCTATTGAGCCTCCTGAAGGTGGTTAGAAGGTGCTGGTTCCTGTGGCTTATCTAAGGGATTCTGGAAACTTCTGCTACCCAGCCCCTGCCCAGCCCAGGCTAAAAGCAACCTCTAGTGAAACCTTGCCAGTGGCATGTGACAGCTTGTCTGTGGGAGCTAAGGACTTCCAGCCCTAGGGAGGAAAGATGGCACCTAACAGGCTTTACATCCTGCACCAAAATGCCCACAACATCCATGGGTCTTTTTATAGAACTGGGTTAAAATCCCAGCTTTGCAATTCCACTTTACCTCCGGAGTCTCGGTGTTCCCTCCTGCACCTCGGGATGTATCCCCTCCTGTTATCACCAGTGGTAGGTGAACCCTCACAACATAAATATTGTTCTTGTTTTCCTCGGAAACGGTTGCCGATTATTCTAAGAGTAAAAAGGGCTCTGCTGCACTCTGGCTTCAGTTTACTTGGGTGGCTGATGTTTAGCACAATGCAGGTGCTTAGTACCTATTCATTAAACAATAATAATAAGTAGCGTTTATAGAACACCTACTGTGGGCCAGGTTGGGGACTAAGCATTTTACGTACTTAGCCCTTGGAACAAGGCTGGAAAGCTGATAGAACCTAATATTCCATGAGAAATTTGAGGTTTGGTGATGTTAAATTATCTACTGATGTCACCTACAGTATGGGTTGGAATCCAGGTGTTCTGACTCCAGAGAGAAGAATCCTAGCAAGTGTTGAGCACCTACTGTGTGCCAAGCTCTGTACCTGAGATCTCACTTTGTCCTCAAGATAATCATATAAAACAGTTTGGAAGCCCCATTTTGCAGATGAAAAAACTGAGGCTGAGAGCAACTTCCTAGCGTACTTGCCCAAGTAGCTATGTGAACATAACTGTCCTCTAACTTCTAGTCCAGATGCCCTAGTGTGTCTCAAAATTTGGCCCCAAAGTCTCCAACCACAACCGGGTGCTCCAACCACAGCCGGGTGCTCTTGGGAGGAGAGGCGGATGCAATTAGATGGCAGGTCGTTCTTGCACAAAATGTCGCTGCTCCCAAGAGGAGGCCAGGCAAACGTGGTATTTCCTGGGCTGTCTCTGAGAGCCTGAAATTCAGTGAGTGGACAATGACAGGTGTCTGGAGACCAGAGGACACAGAGAACTCAGGGCTGAGCACGCCGAGGACTTGGGGACTTGCTCTCTGCCTGCAGGACACAGAGGAGATGGCTTGCTGGGAGCTGCTCCTTATTGCCTGGTCCCCCCTCCCCTGCCCTCCTCTCTCCTCACTGCCCTTTTGTCCCCACCAGCCTCCAGAGGGAGCTGCCTTTGTGAAGTCCCCAGGCCTTTTGCACAGGTCATGTTCTAGAGCAGAGGAGGGAAGGGACATCTGTGCTAGATGCACCTAAGATTTTGCAATCAAGCAAAGTGGACTCTTTTTTGTCAAATTTGTCGGGTGGAAAAGCAAAAGACCTGGAACCTGGAGTTATTAAAGCCAGAAAGGCAGGGTCTGCGCTGACGTCTTAGACTTGCTTCTTCCACATCAACCAGGATTTACCACCTGGCTATGTGCTGTTCCAGACCAGCTTCTCCCGCGGCCCAATTATGCTCAGCACAGCACTGTAGGTGGCCCATGGAGTCCTGGCGCCTGTCGGTGCAGTAGCATGAGGTCCCCACCTTTAGGCTTTATGGCTTCGTGTGCTTGGGGAGTGGAGGTCCAACGGCAGGCTTCCCTGCAGGAAGGCTGCTGTCCTCTGAGGAGAAAGTTAGACCTGCTCTGCCTGGAGTTTGAAAGTGATTTGTCCACGGCGACAATTTACAGAAATACATTCCTGTTACAGCATCTCCAGTCGCTGCGATTTATGACTTCATCTCCCAGATTTGAAAGCACCCCCGCATGCTCTAGCAAATGGGAAAATGTATGAACAATTTGTTGGCTTTTTTTTTTTGATCAAGTTTCCCCAAATATGTAAACTCTGAGAGTGCCTTATTCTTTTTAAATGATCATTCATTTGTCTCCAGACTCTATCTTTTGGCACAATTTATTATTCTCTATTTCAAAAAACTTAAATGCATTTTGCATATTAGCACGTAACTCTTGTTCCTGTCTCCTCAGTTGTGGAAAGGGCTGGATTGCTTTTATAAAGAAAAAAATGGCTAATAAAATTGGCCTCAGCACCACCGCTCTGCAATTCTTATGAACAGTAAAGTGGTACTTACCGTCATTGATGTTAAAAGCTATTTCTAAATTATGGTGCCATTTATTATCTCTAGTGTCCAAAGTAAGTTTAAATGATGCTTATAATTCATGTTTTACCAAATTTCCTTTTCCCCCCGAGGATACCTCTGATTAACTTATGCACATTAAAGCGCTTTTTAAATTCTTCTTTTATTGCCATTATGCTCTGAAAATCTCAGCGATTCTCAAAAATGGGTAATAAACTTGAGATAAAATGCTGCAGTTTTAGATCAATGCTGACATATCACTGTGGTGATTTCTACAGAGCTAAAGTGATAATGCTTCATATTTACGGAATATATACTAGGTTATTACTACAGTATTACCATTTTGTTCTAAGATGAAATGAGTAATTTACCAATTTATTAAACAGTTACATTTAAGTATTGCTTAGGACATTACCACCCCAATCTGTTTACTTAGCTTGAAGAGTTACCATTAAGATACCCTGTTTATTTAGGTAAAATTTGTAATCATCATGCCTTCCATTAACCAACTTATTTTTCTGCAAGGCTAATTGTCTGGAAATGAGTTTCTTCTTATTTACTGTGCTACATTCTGCTTAGCTGGCTAAAAATGTCACCCCAGCAAGAAGTGCTACAGAAATTAATAATACATACAGAGAACAGTTTTAATTAGTATAATACCAAATGTTAATAAAAGATTTATGACACCGTTAGAAAGTTCTAACAGAAGCGATCTTAACGCTTCGGGCTCAATTTGTCAAGAGAGAACAACGGCGGCTGCAGCCTTTGGCGGAGGCCAGATTCGGGTGATGCTCAGGCATTTCTGGGGGCTCCTGGGGGGACAGGCCGAGAAAGCAAGTCGTGTCTGTAAAACAGGTTGGCACCGAGCTGAACAGAGAGAGCCCAGCTAGGGGAGGGGAACTGGGGACCGGGGTGCAGGGCGCTGATGTGAACTGGTTCTCTGCAAAGTAGGAGAGGAAAGACGGGCCGGCCGGGGGCCCTCCCGGACACATCCTGGAACATCCTGGGCCTTTCTCCCACTTGGGAGCAGGTCTTGGAGAAGGAAGCTGGACGGCTGTCACGGGGGAAGTGGGTGGAGCGGAACCTGGGAAAAGGATGCAGGCGCTTCCTGAGACCTACTGTGTGAGGTGCTTCTGCACCCGGCTTCATGTCCACAGCAGGGAGATAGTGCTGTCCTCATTTGGGGGCTGAGGAAGGAAGCCCCAGGGCCACACGCTGGTGGACAGAGAGGATGTGAACCCAGGCGCCTGGAGGCCTCAGCACTCACTGACTCGCCTGTGTGAGGAGTGACCCTGCTCTTGTCTGCAGGTTTGGCCCACAGGACACAGGACCTCAGCCAGGTGAGCCTCCAGGCTGGGGGCGGGGCACCCAGAGAAGCAGTCAGAGCCCGCGGCCGTCTGCACGGGTGGTGTCCCACCTTCTGTTGGCCCACTGGCCCCACGGGGTGGCAGTCTTCCTTAGGCCTCCTCTTCTAGCTGGAGCGTGAGCAGCAAGGCAGGGCCGGGGCACCTCTCAGCCGCTTTAGGTCCTCAGTGCCGGCTTAGAGAGACTTGAGGAGCCAAGGAACAGAAGGAATGAGAAGAAACGGTCCAACCTCAGTGTGCAACGTTAGGAGAAACCCTGGCCCTGGATAGACGCACCGCAGTGTACGCGGGAAAGTGCCCGAGTCCCGCCACTCAGCCCTCGCACGCTGGCTGAAGTGAGGGGTTATTGCTGTTGCCATTTTTTCCAGCCCCAAGGGCCAGGGCTAGGAGCAGCGGGAATCCTTTGGAGAGTGAGCTGATTCTTTCCTGCGCACGTAATAAAACCTGACCGAACCAATGACTTTCCTAATGTTCTCTCCACTTCCAAACCCCCCACATCACAAGGCACTTGAGGAACACTGGCTCTTCTCTCCTACCTGTCTTGGTGCTCTCGCCGCTGTGACTAAAGGACCCCACCAGAACAATCGCAGAGGAGGAGAAGTTTATCTAGGGGCTCAGGGTTTCAGAGGTCTTAGTCCGTGGACAGCAGACTCCATTCCTCAGGGCTCGCAGGAGAGCGTGGCAGAGGGAAGCACTCACATGGTGATCAGGAAGCAGGGAGAGACTCCACTCTCAGACACAAAACACATACCCCAAAGCCACACCTACCTGCCTCTGTTACCACTGAATCCCATCATGGAATAATTCGCTGATTAGTTCAGGCTATAACCCAGTCAATTCTCCTCTAAACCTTCTTGCATTGCCTCACAGAGGAGCTTTTGAGGGACACCACATCCAAACCAGAACACTACCCTTGATTAAAAAAAACAAACAGAGACAGCAAAAGTGGGACTGCAGTTTCCAGGGCAAAACAGCCTGGGCCGCTTCTAGAAAGTGAGACAGGAAGCCTGAGACCAGGGTCACTGTGGAAGGGCCAGGAAGGCTGCCCTGAGCACCCGCCCTCAGGACGGCTCCCTGAGAAGGGACATTAGCCTGGCAGCAGACAAATGAACAAACAGATCGTGATACCCACACACATGGAATATCATTCAGCTAGTTCATGCTGCAACGCGTGAGAACCTTGAACCCACGAGGCCACATGGAAAAGAAGACCACCCAGAAGACCACGGGTGGGATTGCTCCATTTACTTGAACCGTCTAGCCAGGCACACAGTGGCACACCCCTGTGATCCCAGCCACTCGGGAGGCTGAGACAGGAGGATCATGAGTTTGAGGCCATCCTTAGCAACTTAGTGATACTCTGTCTGGAAATAAAATTTTAAAAAGTGCTGGGAATATAGCTCAGTGGTAGAGCACCCTGGGTTCAATCCCCAAAATCACCAAAACAAAGACACAGGTGAAATGTCCTGAATAGGTATATCCACAGAGACAGAGAGCAGACCGAGCTTACCAGGAGACAGGAGAAGGGGAAACTGGGAGTGATTACCCACTAGTTACGGGGTCTTTAGGGTGGTAGTTGCACAACATTTTAAATGTACTGTCACTGATTGGCACCCTTTAAAATAGTTAATTGTAGGACCGGGATGTGGCTCAGTGGTAGAGCACTTGCTTAGTATGTGTGAGGCCCTGGGTTCCGTTGTCAGCACCTAAAAAAATAAAAGAGAAAAAAGTTAATTGTAGGTCTTGTGAATTTCACCTAATTTTTTAAAAAGACATTTTAGGAGTCTAAGTGTCCAAAGCTACCTATCCCTGGTTGTTCATCTTAACAGCAGCTCTAAGAGAAAAATTGGAAATAACCATACGACCATCATTTAGAGATTAGTCACACAACACCCATTGTACTACGGCAGGTATCAACAGGGGTGGGGAAATCGATACCGATACCGGGAGACGTCCATGATGCATTACAAAGTGAACCATTTAGTGGCAAAATAATTGTAAATTCTGTCCCATTAAAACACCACACATTGGGCTGGGGTCGTGGCTCAGTGGTAGAGCGCTTGCCTGGCACGTGTGAGGCCCTGGGCTCCATCCTCAGCACAACATAAAGATAAATAAATGAAAGGAAGATGTTGTATCCACATACAACTAAAAAAAATAAAAATAAAATAAAAAACACCACACACAGGGGTGCCTCATGTACATGTAAGACAAACGCCTGCAAAGAGAGACACCCAACTGATGACCTCCGGACACAGTGGAGGAAGGAGTGCCGGCCTGAGGAGACCACCACCTTTTACAATAGTGCACTGTGATTTGCAAAGAATTAAAGTCTTTTGGAAAATAAGTGCACTTTTTTATTGGTGTTTGTTTGGGTCCTGGAGATTGAACCAGGGACACTTGATCACTGAGCCTTATCCCCAGCCCTTTTTATGCTTTGCTAATTTGCTGGGGCTGGCTTATGAACTTGGGGTCCTCCTGCCTCAGCCTCCCAAGCTGCTGGATTGCAGGCGTGGGCCACCACACCTGGCTAAGTCGATGTGATTTGAGTGAAGTCACGTCTGAGTGTGCTGTGGCAGCTCCGTGTCAGGAGCCTGAAGCAGGGCAGCGAGCTGGTTTTTCTCTTGTTTCCAGTGTATTATTTTCCATGGGATCTAAATAATTGATAAGGAGGCCCTTTTCCGTAATTAAAATGGATGTTCCTTCATGTCAACACTGATAGCTTTTCAGTAACGAGGGATTCGGCTCCCCGTGAAGTCGGGCTGTGTCTACCCGCCCGGCCATGCAGAGTGCTCGGTGGGCACTGGGGTGGTGACACAGGAGAGATGTCCACAAGCAGAAGGGCAGGTGCTTGGAAGGTGACTTAGAGAGAAGACCCTGCCTGGTGCCCAGAACCATCCTGGACCCGTCAGCGAGCGAGGCATGAAAAGGCAAGTTCAGGGCAGGAGGATTCAAGAGGGGGTGCGTGTGTGTGTGTGTGTGTGTGTGTGTGTGTGTGTTGCTGGAGACTGCATGCAAAGCCCTGGGCCGGGCAGGCTCCCAACCACTCCACCATAAGCTCCATCCCAGCCTTTTTATTTTGAGGCAGGGCCTTGCTAAGGTGCTGGGGGCCTCACTAAGTTGCAGAGGCTGGCCTTGAGCTTGTGATCCTCCTGCCTCAGCCTCCCAAGTTGCCGGGATTCCAGGTATGCACCACTGTGCTCAGCTTTCAGTTATCTTCTTAATGACATTTCCCAGTAGTCCACTTCCTTTGTCAAAATCTGCTGTCAAAACTTTCCCCTAAAGGAGTAGAGTAGGAGTTGGAACTTTCAAAAGTGAAGTTAACTTTGAAGCCAATTCATTCAACTTTGTGTTCAATAAACACAGTCCCCAGCACCAAGGAGGACTGGGGGAAGACATGTTTGCTGCACAGGATTCCCAATAGCCAATATGTGGAGGCAAACTTCACGTTCAGTGTATGAATAAATAAAGACAATGGTAGGTATATGGAGTAGAATACTATTCAGCCCTGAAACAGAAGGAAATCTTGTCATTTGTGAGAACATGGATGGACCTGGGGACATGGTGCTAAGTGAAAGAAGCCAGGCACAGAAAGACACAGTGCAGGAGGACACTTACCTGTGGAATCTCCAGCATGGAAATCATAGAAAAGAATGGTGGTCACCAGAGGGGGTGGGGACAGGGTGGGGTGACACGGTCCAAGGGTACAACATTTTAGTTGGACAAGAGGAATATGCTTTAGCCATCTCTTGCACAACATGCAGCCTATAGTTAATAATAATATATTGTGTATTTCAAAGTTGCTGAAGGAGTAGAATTTAAACGCTTTCACCACAAAACAGTGATAAGAAGATGAGGTGAGAGTTAATTGGCTTATTTAATCATTCCTTAATGCATACGTATTTCAGAACATCACATTGTACCTCATAAAAATGTACCATCATTATTTGTCAATTAAAAAGAAACACACACACACACACACACACAATCCCGCTCCAGAGGCTCCCAGCAGGGGGTGGGGCGGACAGATGTTCACCAGGAGTGCAGAGCATGCAGCTCTGGCTCGCAGGAAGGCGGAGGACAGACATCATCTCAGCGCCTGCCCAGAGGCGCAGGCGCCCCGAGATCAGGCGTGGGACAGGCCTCTGGGCCGGGCTGGAGGCTGTGTGGCATGTGGAAGGAGCGGTGGGTGAGGAGGGGGCGGCAGGCGGTCGCAGTGGGTGTTAGCCAGGGCGGGTGCGGCGGGGGTTGAGTCCCAGGGACGGTTTCGGGCGGCTGCAGGGGCGGGGTTCGGAGAGACCGCATGCAGGAATAAAGGGCCGCGCTGTGGAGGAAGGTTCCCAGCCGGGATCCAGAGGCCCTCACCGTGCCCAGCTCTGCGGTGTGCGTGGGAGGCTGGCGACAGGGACCTGAGGAGGGCACGCAAGGCGCCCCGACATGGAGGCAGGAGTGGGCGTGAGACCAGCAGGCTCAAACCTCAGCGCCGCCACCGTCTGAAGCACAGGTCGCGTCCCTGCGACAGGCCGCCAGGACACCCTCTCTGCGTAGATCTGCCAGCATATCAGCTGCGGAGCCAGCGGCGGGGAGGACTGATCCGCAGTGCAGCCAGCGGCTCAGCCACACATCTGCAGATGAACGTCCCAGGAGCACAGGACTCAGAGCCCTTCAGCTGGGGTCTGAGGCCGGGCCAGGGCTGTGGGGTCAATCATGGAAGCCCTCCTGAAGGAGGAGACCCTTGAAGAGTGAGAGAGTCACGACCAGTCTGCATGCATTTCCAAGCAGACTCTTGTCAAAGAGGTGGGGGGCGGGAGGCAGCCGAGTGACGGATCTGGCAGGAGCACCCAAGACCACAGATGCCCTCGCCTGCCGGCCGGCCAAGCCCACCACCCCTCTCCCTCTGGCTCCTTTCAGAAGTCTTGGCTTTGAAACTGTCAGCCGACTCCAGAGAGGCAAGGGCGACTCGGGTGGCCGGACCTCAGAAAGGAGCCAGTGGGTGACTTTGGGAAGGGAGCCCCCTCCTGACAGGCCACCTCCATCCTCAGCTCCTGAGAACAACTGGGGCCAGGGCTGATCCAAAGTTTTCAAAGGTCTTTAGAAACAGGATCACTGAGTCATTAAAGATTTGTATCTATATATTTGATTTCTCTTAAAGGTCTTCAATGTTCAAAGAACCCCAGGAACATCCCTCTCAAAAAAAAAAAAAAAAAAAAAAAAACTTATAAATCTGATTGCAACACCCAATATTTCCTTTAAGGAAAAAGGTCAAAGGATTTCTTGTTCTCCCCAAAAAGAGGGAGGCTTTGGGGGAACTGCAGAAACTGACTGCGGAAGTCACACTTCCCTGAAGGCGCCTGCAGGCTGCCTGGGAAGGCGGAAGGCTGGGAGGACAGGCCTGTCACTCACTGACCAACCCAGCCACCGGGCATGCAGTTAGCAGGGGACTCTGAGTGTTCGGTCCCAACAGAGAAACTACAGCAAAAGGGAAATCCAGAGGCCGTCCCTCCAGCTCTGTGCTGCTCTCCTCCCTCTGCCCAGGTCCTCAGCGCCTCCTCCCTCCTGCCGGGAGCTCCCAGAATTTAAATGGGAGCCCAATCCCCCTATGAGATCCCACAGAGCGGGAGCTTAGCTTAGAGGGGGCCCTAGCCTTGAGTCCAGGGCCTTCTAGGAGGAAGAGGGAGGACACACGCACGCGCTCTCACGCTGTCACTCAGGATGTCCCCACTGCTTCAGACCCTGCCCACTCCGGGCCTGCCCCTCAGCCTGCCCCTCAGCCTGCCCCTCAGCCTGCCCCTCAGCCTCAGCCTCTTCTGTGTAATGGATTCAGACTGAGGAGTCAAATGGTGCTATTAGCAACAGGAAGTGGCCAAGACCCTCGCCCAGCATGGGGCGCCACCCTCCCACCTGCTGAGTCCTCCATTCATGGGGCAGTGCCAACCTACTGCGTGACAGAGGGCCCCTCGCCAGCGCTAGAGTGCGGTTTATGCGCCCCTGTTGGGGCCAGCCCCTGCGAGGGACCCCGGGGAGTGAGCGCCTGGTGGACTGGGCTGGGCTGGGCGCGGGCAGGACCGCTGCTGCTGCTGGGTTGCCCCTGGGCTCTCCCCGACCCCCTGCAGCAGGGCATGCTGGGAAGGCCACTGTTGCCTTCCACAGCGATGCACAGGGAGCTAGCGGCCTAGTACCCCAGCATGTGGCCCGGTGAGAGGCATGTTCTGACATCTCCCCAGGCTCCTGCCCCCAAGATTGAGCTCCAGCCCCCCACCCCGTGGGAACAGCTGGACCAAGCCCCCTTCCCCTCCTGTCTTAGTGCCACTGTGTGCTGGATCCCACCAACCGCTGAGTCTGCTTTGCAGGGAGGCTGAACGGGAGGAGAGCGCTGGCCACACAGAGCCGTCTGAGAACACCACCTACAACCACAGCAAGTTCGCATGGTTTAACCTTCATCCTGGGCACACCGGCTTGGTACTGAGATGCCAGAGTCACACACTGGTCTCTCAAGCACGTCCATGTTGTGTCCAAGAACAACTTGACGTTTCCCTTTTCATGTATGTCTTCCCACCCTGATGGACGTCTGCCTGATAAGCTGCCGCAAGGGAAGCTTCATGGGTTCAGCCTGACCCTTCACACGGGCTGCAGGCTTAGGAAAGTCCCGCCCTGAGGTTGATGGTCTCCTGCTGCCATCTGAAAATCCTTAACGCCATTTTTTTCCTCCTTTTTTGGTGCTGGGGTTGAACCCAGGGTCTCATGCATACTGGATGAGAGCTTGCCACTGAGCTACCCCCAGCCCTTGGTAATTTCTGAAGAAGGGATTCTACATTTCCCCTTTGCGAGTTATATAGCTGGTCCTGCCTGTGTCCTTCAGATGACCCTGATGTGGGGCATTTTCCCCAACCCAGGTTTCCTTCTCTATAAATATGACAGTGAGAATAATTGAGAAAGAGAATATTATCCAATAGACCAAGATAAAAAAAAATTAATGATGTATCATGTTGGCAAGAGTAAGGAAAACAGGGAGTTTTATACAATGTTCGTGGCAAACTTAATTGTTAAAACTCTCGTAGTTCAATTCAATGATAAATTTCCTAACTTAGAATATCTGTTCCCTTTAACTGAATGATTTCACAAACAGATTTTTATCCAACACTTACGTTTACTCTAAGTAGTCTGTGCAGGGTAATTCACTGCCGTGTCACTTAAAAAAGCAACTGGAGCCGGGTGCAGTGGCGTACCCCTGTGATCCCAGCAACTCAGGAGGCTGAGGCTGGAGGATCACAAGTTCAAAGCCAGCTTGGGCAATTTAGTGAGACCCTGTCTCACAATAAAAAACAAAGAGGTCTTGGGTGTAGCTCAGTGATAGAGCACTCCTGGATTCAATCCCCAGTATTGGAAAGAAAAAAATAGGAAAAAAGGAAGGAAGGAAGGAGGGAAGAAGGGAGAAGTAATTGGTTGAAAAATGACTGAATGAATCTCATTAGGGACTGATCTTATAACATAGACTCCCTGTGTCATGAAATACCATGTAAACATTAAAAAATAAAAACACTGACATGTAACTGTCTCCAGATCTATCGTGAACAGCGGGGTACAGAACCGTGCGCACAGTAACTTGTATCTGTATAAAAGGATGAGGGGGCAAACTACCCTTTACGTAGACATGGATCAACTCTGGAAGGGTGGGTAAGGAGCTGAGGTCCCGAGGCTCCGGGAGGACGCTGGAGAGTGGGTGATAGTCATGGGAGGGCAATAGGTTTTTCACTGTAGTCATTGGCCTTTATCTCTAGTTTCACTTTCCATACTCAACCGCAGTCCAAAAATATCAAACAGAAAATTCCAGAAATAAACTCATGAGTTGTGTGCCCTTCTGAGAAGCATGATGACCCCTCATGCTGTCCTGTTTCATCCCACCTGAGGTGTCAGTCGTTCCTTTGTCCAGTGTGTCCATGTTGTATATGCTGCCTGCCCATCGCTTGCTCAGTAGCCGTCTTGGGTGTCGGATTGATGGTGGCGGTGTTGCAAGTTTGTATTTAATTAACCTTCATTTGACTTCACAGTGGCCCCAAAGTGAGAGAGTAGTGACTCAAAGGCGGCACCGGGTCCCGAAATGTGGCAGGACGGATCAACTCCGGTGTGTGTGGCAACACGGCAGGTCATGGGAACAGACACCTCATCAGTGCGCGGGGTTCAGAACCACCTGCATTTTCAAGCACTCACGGGGGGCGTGGGTGAGGGGAGACCCTGCACTTACGCCCCTTTGGAGTATTTGAATTTTCTTTCCTTTCTCCGTGTGTTTCCATCGATTCCAAACACTCAGTACTTGGCGAGGGTGCCAGGCGGCTGAGCTGCCCTCCTGCTTCAAGCTTCCAGTTGGGAGCCGGAGGACTCGAGGGTCGCTGGGGCTCGTTTCTGGATCGCCGGGATGTCAAGCTCACCTTTCCCCCAGGCTGTCATCCTAGGGCCCCAAGTGATGATTTGTTTGAATTCAGAGCCAAAGAAACCATCTTTATTTCTCTTGATGAATTCGTATCTCTTCCCTCGTTTGAAAATGAGAATGTGAGGGACAGTATCTCCTTTCCTGCCCCCCTTTCGGCCCCAAGGAAGCACAGAGGCAAACCCTAGGCTTTGTCGCCTGTTGGTCAAGTGAGCTATCTGTGAGGCATCTTGCTGTCCTCTGGACTTGACTTTCCAGTTCTCACACCTGTTCTGGCTTCTTTACTTGTATTTTAAGCTGGACTGGTTTTACTGCGTATAGGCTGAGACAATATTTAGCATCTCCAAAGGATGCTTTTCCTCCCTGCACTTCCTCGCCCCCTTGTGAGACCAGGTGGTGTCCTTGCCTGAAGGAAGCAGTGTCACAAAGAGGGGTGAGGAAAATCCTCTGGGCTTCAGAGTCCAGGACCTGAGGGACAGGGCCCAAGTCCTCGGTAGGAGAGGAGGGGCCGAGCCGAGAGCCTGGAGGCCGCAGCTCCTTCTTCTCAGGCTGGTCTAGAGGGGGTAAAGGAAGCGGGGATAAGAGGGGAGCAGAGAGCCCAGACTTCCCGGAGAAACCTGTCCCAGAGGGACCCTGTCTTGCTCCCCCCACCAACGCCCAGGGAAGTGGCTGTGCAGTTAGACAGAGGGGCGTGAGACCGAGTCCCAGAGGGCACAGGGACCATGCAAAATGACTCCCATGTCCCGAGGAGGGGAGTCTGGAGTTGCTGAGAGACAGCGTCTGGAGGTTCTGTGGTTGGAAGGAGGGCCAACATCCTCTATGGACGAGAGACCAAGCTGAGGTGGTCATCACCCCAGATGCCAGCACGCAGGCCCTTCCTACCCTGTGGCCTCCAGAACTGAGACTGAACTCAGCTGAGACCAGCACTCTGCTCGTTAGCAGAATAATGCTCGTAAAAGAAACTGAGTCGCTTGGAGACAATAATTATATATCTTGCAAACCTGAATTTGCAAATGTTAATTCTCTGAGCCCCTCAAAGGAACTGAGCGGAGAGACAAGTCAAAGCAGCAAAAAGTCTTATCCTAAAATGAATCCTTTCTAGATCTTTCCATCAGAGGGAACCCCAGGACACACTGCCTCCTTGGGAGCCCCAGGATGGACCTTCTGGTAAGGACAGATTCTTTATTCTTTTTTTAAAAAATGAGTTCTAATTAGTTCTAGATTCTTTATTCCTGAGACACAGCTAGACCTGCCTCCTTTCCCACATTCTGCAGGATCAGGAAGTCACCTGGGTCTCTTGGCACTTCTTCCTCTGCAGCCCAGGCTTTCTGAATCAAATGGAGGAGCCGGCAGCCACCAGGTACAGGAAATGGCCTGGAAGCTTCCCAGATGCTGCAGCAAAGAAACAGCATTTTAACCAAGATTTTTGGCTTCAGTAGTTGATGTCATCCTTAAATGCTGTTTGGAAAGCAAATGAATGCTTGTCTGCCCCTGAAAGCGTCCGCCGGCCGCGCTCCCCAGCTCTGTCATCTGGTGTTGTCATCTGTCCCGAGCTGTCGTACCAGTCTGACCGTGCGTTACCTGTCTTTCAAATGAGCATAAGAATAATTTCTTCGTGGGGGACTGATGCTGAACAGATGTTCACAAAGCCCCCTAGGATCACCGTGACAGGTCCCTCAGTAGGACTGAGATTGTTGTTATGTAATAATTTTTCCTTCTAGTTTTGATTAAAAAATGATACATGCGCATCTATGTGCACAAATGTGTCAGCGCTAATGGGGACATGCGCATTCGGAACGGCTCCAGACGCATCGGCAGAGAAGGATGGCCTCCCCGAAGCAGTGCTCCCTGGCAGCACCAAGGACAAGCACAGAGGGGGAAGAAAATCTTCATTAAAAACCCACAGCAAGAACAACATCAAGGCGTTCGTGACCTTTGGGTGCCAAACACCTGTGTGGAGGGCGCCGTAGCCGGGCAGTAAGAGGCTGCGAGCTGGCGGTGCCCTAGTCTCTGGTGCCCTCTGCTGTAATTCGAGAAACAAACGCTTCTTCAGGGAGCCATAAATGTCTGCGCCAAGGAAGGAAAATGAACTGCTTTCCTTCTCTCCAGCTTCCACCTGACCGGGTTCACTTCACGTCGTAGTTGGCCGCACTGCAGTTCAGCAGGATGACGGTGGCCAGGACAAGTCATCTCATGCTTCAGGTGGCCCACACAGAGGAACCACGCGGGCTGCTCTGACGGCCACACGTCGTATGCACGTGTAGAACCCTCACACTGACCCGCGACACACGCAGTTATCACGTGTCAAGTCAAAGTTGCCACTTGAATTTGGTCCTACTACTGCTTTGAGTTTGGGGGTTTGGGAACCACGATTCTCCCTTGCCGCCTGGGAGTCCTGTTCCAGAATTGGGTTATCTTGGAACAGAACCTCAAGTGGACCCAATGCTAGCGCTCCCAGGGACTGAAGCAGTATTTTGGCGACATCTTCTAAGAGGGTAGCCCGAGCCTGATTTTCTACGGCCCTGCACTGTTGTGTTCCAAGAGTTAGTCATTCTAAAAATTTCCTTTGATTCCACTTTTTTGCCCATCAAGCAACAAAGTGCTTGGAAGGGCCGTGCTCTTGGTTGGGTGGCCTGCGACTTCCTGTCACACCTGGCCCTGGCTCAAAGACCGAGTGTTCATTTACTCTGTAAGTGAAAAGGATATTTGCCCATTAATTTCGACTCCGGCGCTCCCGGCCCCATATAAGGCACAGTTAATATGATCTCACTTCAGATGACACTCGGAGGAACAGGAAGACAATTTGTGGGGGAAAGGAATAAGAGGCAGCGCGTTTAACGGGAATGTTAATATTTACTCGTTGCTGCGCTTGGTATCTGGGAGGCTCCAAAGTCGCTAAGTGGGGATTACATCTTCAATTAAGTAGTGGCAGCGGGGGAGTTAGTGATGTTTCACAGAGGGAAACTGCCGAAATCATACTTTAAGGAGAATAATTTTTTTAAAAGCTCAAAAAAAAAAAAATTGAAAGAAAAGCCCCAGGGAAAAAAATAGAGGGAACATTTCTGTTTAGGGAATCCTAATATTTTGGCTGAACACATTATGTAAAATTAAATACTATTTTAAACCAAGGAGATATAATATCTAATTAAGTTTTTGTGGTTGATGGGCTGAGAGAGGATTGTGGATGTTACATCCATTGAACTAAAAGAAGCAGAAAAATTAAATAACACTGTTCTGGAGTGACTTTCAGCCAGACTTACAGGCAGGCTCCCATACTCCATCTACTCTGCCCACCTACAGCTCACTGAAGGCATGAGCAGAAAATGAGGATGTGTGCGGTGGACCCATTAAATCCCAGCACCGCCCCAAGGAGCCGCTATCAAGAGTCGTCAGCCTCATTTCAGGGCTGCGACTGGGTTTCTGAGAAGCCGAGGGACTAGCTTCTGGGGTCACCTGGATGCGAAAGCCCAAGTGAGAAAATAACGGAACCAGTGTCCTCATCAGGAACTTGGGGTTCAGGAGAATTTCAGTGGAAGGTCTTTGCCAACCAGAGACGTAAGATGAGTTTTTCAAAGATGTTGATTTGTAAGATCAGTTATTACCTAAAGGCATGCGAAGCCAGATGATCGTCTTTAAAGGGAAGGAACCAAGAACTCACCCGTGTTCCAGGCACAGGGACGCACCTGGGGTCCCAGCCACTTAGGAGGCTGAAGCAAGAGGAAGCTTGAGCCCGTTCAAGATCAGCCTGGGCAACAGAGTGAGACCCCACTGAAAGAAAAGAAAAGGAAATTGCTATGGGATTGATATGCAGGCAATTTATTTAAAGGTTACCTTGAATACTAAGCTTTCTCAAGCTGAGTAAAATAAATGCCAAAAGGCAACCTGGACAGAGACAGGCGTATTTCCATCATGTGCCTTTGGCTTTTCTGTCTACTGTTTGGGACGTACAATAAAGAAATGGGCTCAGGCCAGGGATGTGGCTCGCTGGCAGGGCGCTTGCCTGGGGGCCTCTGCTCCACCCCAGCACTGCAAAAAGATAACCAAGCAAAAGGAAAGTGGAAAAAGATTTAAAAAACGAACTCACCATTTAAAAAAGTTTACACTTCCATCATACCTATTTGGTCCATAGCTTCTGACAAAAAATAAGAAGGGCCATATTTAATATTTGAGGGGAAAAGAGGAAGAAAGGACTTGCAGGACAGATACCTTCGTACAGAGCGGAAGGAAATTTGGTCAGAAGGTTATTTGAAAGTAGAATATTCAAATTATAATCTGGCAGTAAGGAAGTAGTTTCAGTAATTAAAAATGAGAAATTGAGCTTCAAGAAGTTGCTCTTTGGTGGTCATTTTCGTTTCAGTTGCCACAAGTGAGAAGTAAGTTTTAAAAATAGATCACCAGGGCAGAGTGAGTGTTTCTGACCGGCACTAGCAGGCAGGATTCTAGAAATTCCAATCATTTAACAAATTGCACCATTAAAAGTCATAATGGGTCTAAAAGCCATTCTTAAAAGAACTTACTAAGTAATTTGACCTACATAATCATCTTGTTAAATTCATTTGATATCATGAGACAGTTAGTGAAATATGTATAGTATATTACATTAAAGAGAGAAGTACGCTTCAATTGGTATCTGATGTGCACTTTGCAATCGCAGCTATTAGTTGTCTATAAAACTCCTAGACATGATTTGATTTGATTTGATTACTGTTATATCATTTTACTTTGTAACATATGGGGGGGAGGAGATTACAGGTCTGCTCTTGCTTACTAGGAAATATTTAACGAGGGATGTTTTATTTATTAGCATAAAGAGACACAGTGGATTATTGGGTGATTAAAGTGATGATACAGCTGCCGTACTTGTCAAAAATAATAGCTCTAATTCAATAGCAGGGCGACAGTCAGTCTCGGAGTCCATCCATGCCCAAGCCAATCGCCTCTGCAGGCAGGACGTTGCCCTCTTGAAAGGATCTTCATAAATTTCTGCAATTGCACATTATCAAAAACAGCAGCAACAACAAACCCACAGAGCGGTTTCTCAGTTGTAGATTTACTTTCTAACTACATGAGCCCCTATGTTTTATCTTTTGCATTTCTAACACCCCAAATCAATAACTGAGAATGATATTTAATGTGGCCAATCTTTGTGGGAAACACAATATTTTCATAAGAAGAAAATTCAATAAAGGAGCAAAAGAAGAAAAGAACTAGCATTTATTGAGTGCTTTCTGGAATATCAAGCACTGTGGTATTCAGAAATATTGTTAGACTCTCTTACTTAATCCTACATAAAACTGCAAAGTGAAAAAATTTATTTTTAAATGTCAAAGTGCACACGTATTTACTATTTTGTCCTTTGTTTTCCTTTGGTTCATGCAGTTTAAGTTCTACAGGTAATTCGTACCATCAAAAGTATTTCGTATCTGACTGGGAAGGAAGATTTGCTAGTATCACTTATCAATGAAAATACTGCAATGACAGCGTCCACATCTTATCTATTTTTAACTCCTAAAAGAATACTTGATTGGAATTTCATTCTGCACATAGTTAGGCATAAGATTTATCTTCCCTATAGTACTGACTTTTTGATAATTGTTGGAAATTAAAGAGCTCATAAAATCATAAACTATAACTTAAATCATCCATTTGCTCTTCAATCTATGTCATTTTTATTATTTGCATTTCAAAATGCAAAGTTGGTGATAGTTCAAGGTAAAACATTATAAATTCTGATTTGTTTTACATTATCAGCCAAGATAAGGACTAGATCCTTTCTTGTTTATTCTCATCCACTGGAGGCTGAAATCCATCAGCCCGGCGGAAACCTTTCCGAGCCCGGGAGCCGTCTGGATTCACAGCGCCCTCTGCTGTTACTCCACAAGTTGATTGCGTTCTTCTCACCTGCCAGAGGGAAGGTGTGAGCTGGGAGACAGGCCTTCCCCGGCCAGGGCCGGGAGGTCAGAGTTGAGGGCTCAGAACTTGCATGCTGACCGCGAGCCCAAACGCAGGCAGGCTGGAGACCGTGCTCACTGGCGGAACCCAGGACCCTCTCCTGGTCCCCAACTCCCACTCTTGGGTTCCTGCAGCCTGCCTGCCTCCGCTGAGCCTCCAGCAGGCACCTCGCGCTTAGCGATCACGCTCCACCTTGACCCCTCGTGCCCAGCCCAGCGGGACTGAGCGGTCTTCTCGCCTCTGGTAGTGGATCACCGCTGGCCCAGCGGCTCAGCCGCACGGGCCTGGGATCTCTCTCTTGCAATCACTGGGCACGGAGGAGCCCTTCAAATATCCACTAATGACGGAGGAGGCAGACACCGAAGCCTGTGGCAGCAGGTTGATTGGCGTGGAAGATGGGAAATGCCTCTGAAGGACAAGGCCTCCCGTGGAAGCGGCTGCCCTTCATCCTGCCAGCCGCGTTCGTGGCCAGCGCATGATGGGTTCACAGCTTCAAAGCAGCTCGCTGGCCACGGGTGCCGAGTCTCGCAGTGTGGCTTGCTGATGGCGACATCTTCCTTGTCCTGGGGAGCCCTGGGCCAGGGCTGTGGCTCAGCGGTAGGGCACTTACTGAGCCCTCAGGAGGCTGGTTCCATCCCAGCACTGGAGAAAAAAATAGTTCCGCTTTTTCCTTGTTCTGGGAAACGCTTTGGCCACTCTTCTTTATCTTTTAAATGGACTAATCAACATATTTTATAAGGAAAAGTATTTCCTAAATTTCCTTGAATATTTCAGTTGAGCAAGTACGCTGATTTAAAATCTGTACCAGTAATACACATTTTTGTTTTTCCTTTGGGTACCTGGAATTCAACGCAGGGGCACTTGACCACTGAGCCACATCCCCAGCCCTATTTTGTATTTTATTTAGAGACAGTCTCACTGAGTTGCTTAGTGCCTAGCATTTGTTGAGGCTGGCTTTGAACTCATGATCCTCCTGCCTCAGCCTCCCAAGCTGCTGGGATTACAGGCATATGTCACCACACCCAGCTACTACTACACATTTTGTCCACATGGATGTCACTGAACAAATTAACTGGTTGGAGTGTAGGTCAGGGATCAAGCCCTTGACTAGCACAGGAGCACCTGGGACCAATCCCCATGTGCCCACACACACAGAATAGCAATGGCTAATCCCAGCACTCGGAAGTGATTTACTAACATTTTGTGTCCTTTCTGTTAGATTCTGGGCTAGCCCATACTGTGACCTTCTCTCTGGTCACTTTCCTTGTCTTCTTTTTAAAAGCTTTCTCAAGGTATAATTGACAGATGTTTATAATTTTTATAAAATTACATAAATGGTTCTATTGGTCTATATGTCTGATTTTATGTCTGTACCATACTGTTTCAGTTACTATAGTTTTGTAGTATATTTTGAAGTTCTGTTGTTCTTGTTCAAGATTGCTTTGATTATTTAAGGACTATTTTTTTTTTCTATTTCTATAAACAAACAGGAGGGTCATTTGAATTTTGATAGGGATTGCATTGAATCCATAGATCATTTTAGATACTATGGAAATTTTTAAGAGTATCAATTCTTCCAATTTATGAACATAGAATGTCATTCCATTTACCTAAGTTGTATTTAATTTCCTTTCATATTTGATAAGTTTCAGTATGAGTCTTTCACCTCTATTTGTAAATATTTTTCTTTTTGTTGCTATTTATTTATTTATTTGTCTATTTATTTATTTATTTATTGGTACTGAGGATTGAACCCAGGGGCAACCCACTGAACCACATTCCCATATTTTATTTTGAGACAGGGTCTCACTGAGTTGCTGAGGACCTTGCTAAGTTGCTGAGGCTGGCCTTGAACATGTAACCCTTCTGCCTCAGCCTCCTGAGTCACTGGGATTACAGGTGTGGACCACTGAGCCAGTTTTTATTTTTATTTTAAATAGGATTGTTTTCTTAATTTCCTGAAGATGACATGATATCATGTAGAAAATCATAAAGATTCAACAACAAAACCTAGTTAGTACTAATAAACAGATTCGGTAAGGTTGTCCATTCTTTAGAATTTTCTGCACCATATGTCACCCACGAGTAGAGATAATTTAACTTATTTCTGATTTGCGAGCCTTTTATTTCTTTTGTTTTTCCTTTTAAAAATGTTGTCTACTTGCTCTGATTCTATGCTGTTATGGCTTGGATATGGAGTCCCCCCAAAAGCAAGAATGTTCCCAGGTAAAATGGGTGGATTGTGTGATCTACTGGGTCCATGCTAGTTTGAATGGATGGGGTGGTAGTTGTAGGCAGGTGGGGCATGGCTGGCAGAGGTGGGCCACTGGCAGTGTGTCCTGCAGGGGTGACCCTTCGCTGCCCGCTTCCACTCATGCGTGCTCTCTGCTTCCTGGCTGCCAATAACAAAGCAGCACCCCTCCACCATCCCTTCCATCATGATATTCAGCCTCATTTTGGGCCCAGAGCAGCGAACTCAGCTGACAATGGACTGAACCTCTGAACCAGCGAACCAGCGTAAACCTTTCCTCCTCTCAGTTGTTCCTGTTGGGTCTTTTGGTCCCAGTGATGAAAGACTGACCAACAGTGAATGTTAACAGAAGAGAGGAGAGTGGTAGGCTGGTCTTGGCCACATCTTAGAAGGACCACTTTCAGTTTTTCCCACTGAGGCTGATGTGAGCTGATGGCTTTTCACAAATGGTCTTTACCAAGTTGGGATAAATTGCTTCTGTTACCTATTTTGTTGAGAATTCTTTTTCTTTTTATCATGAATGGATGCTGAGTTTTGTCAAACGCCTTTTCTGCATCCATTGAGAGGATCATGTGGCTTTTATCTTTCTTTCTGTTGGTGTGGTTATCCCATTGATCACTTTGTGTTTGTTGAGACCATTCTTGCATCCCGGGAATAAATCCCACTTGGTCATGGTATATAACCACTTTATGTCCTGTTGAATTTGGTTGGCTAGCGTTTTATTGAGGATTTTGCATCTGTGTTCATCAGGGATACCGGCCTGTACTTTTAGTTTCTCATGGTGTCTTTGTCTGACTTTGGGATCAGGATCATGCTGCCTTGTAAATGATTTTGGAAGTGCTACCTCTTCCTCTATATTTTGGTAGAATTTAAGGATTGGTCTGCATCCTTTGAATGTTTGGTAGAATTCACTTGTGAATTCACGTGGTCCTGGCCCTTTCTTGTATTGAGAGATTTTTGATTAGTGATTCAACCTCTTTATTTGTTATTGGTCTGTCAGACTTTGTATTTCTTCTTTATCCTTTCATCTAGGATATCAAATCTATTGACATGTAATTATTAATAACAGTCCCTATGATCTTTTGTTTCTGAGGCTGCCATTATGTCTCCTCTTTCTTTCCTGATATTATTTATTTGAGTGTCACTTTTTTCTTAGTCTAACTAAAGGTCTATTGAATTATTATTATTATTATTATTTTTGAATCTCAACTCTTAGTTTTGTTGATTTTTTTTTTTTTTTCCGGTGCTGGGGATTGAACCCAGGGCCTTGTGCTTATGAGGCAAGCACTCTACCGACTGAGCTATCTCCCTGTCCAGTTTTGTTGATTTCATCTGTTATTTTTCTATTCTCTACTTGATTTATTTCTACTCTAACCTTTACTATCTTCTTCCTTCTGCTAACTTTGGGCTTAGTTTGTTCTTATATTTCTAGTTCTTTGAAGTGTAATGTTAGGTCTTATTTGGGAACTTAATTTTTTAATATAGGCCTTTACTTTTATGCACGTTCCTCTTAGTGTTGCTTTTGTGGCATTCAATAGACTTTGTTTTTCAGAGCACTTTGGGGTTCATTGCAAAGTAGACAGCAGAGGCCCCCCCGCCGCACCCTGCCCCACACACTGCTCTATGTGCTGTCCAGAGTAGTGCACTTGCTGCAGCTGGTGAGCCTGCACTGACATCCTATCATCCAAACCCGTAGGTCACTTTAAGGTTCCTCTTGGTGTTGTACAAGTTCATGGGTTTTGACATATGTACAAGGTCATGTATTTGCTACTATAATTTTTTTTGGTGGTGGTGGGGTACGGGGGATTGAACCCAGGGGTACTCAGCCACTGAGCCACATCTGCAGCCCTATTTTGTATTTTATTTAGAGACAAGGTCCCACTGAGTTGCTTAGCACCTCGCTAATCTGCTGAGGCTGGCTTTGAACTTGAGATTCTCCCACCTCGCCTAGTCTCCTGAGCCGATGGGATTACAGGCGTGTGCCACCGCCCCTGCCCAGCTTGCTCCTATAATATGTAGTCCCACTGCCCTAAAAATTCTCTACCCGTTTACTCCTGTCTCACCCTCAATGCTGGACATCACTAATCTTTCTCATTCTGCTGCATTTGAAGCCTCTTTTCTGTGTATGCGTGTAGGTTATTACAGAACTGGACACATACCAGACAGTTTCATTTCCTCTTTTGTTTTCTTTTTAAACTTTTAAAACTTTGTGTGAGTTAAATCAGAACTTTAGGTAAACAATCTTTTATAGAAGTATATTTGGAATTTTCAGGCTCGGGGGCAGGGGCAGGGGCGTGCTAGGGGTGGCTAGGAAAACCTGGAAGAGAAGAGAGAAGTGGTTCAGCCAGGGGCGGCGATGGGCAGCGGTGACTAGGTCTACAGGAGGCTCTGTGCCTGGTGGCAGGGTAGAGCCGTGGCTGGTCACCAGGGTCAGCAGATTGGAACGAAAGTTCGCTGTGGAGCAGGGGACAGTGAGGACAAACGGAATCTCATGAAGGCGCTGGAGCCACATCTGTTTTTCAAAGCCTCCAACCTTGATGCCCTGGGCACCCGCAGAAGAAGCGCATCCCTCTGCCACGGTTGCGTGTGCCGGAACCCTGAGGAACGGAGGGAGAAGATCCAGAGGCGAGGAGCCAGCAGTGGGGGTGGCGAGCTGAGGCCCCCGCAGGCACCGCTGGCTGCTGGTCCTCCCTGTTCCAGGCCTCGCGCAGCTATTCCCCTTGACGAGTCAGCCTGGCAGTTAAGGGAAGGGGACCCAGATAGTGCGGCTCCGGCGTAGAAAACCACGTCCGTTCCTCCACCTCGGCTAACCTTATTTACCTTCCAAACAGGGCCAACAGCACAGTCGAGTCGCACCTTAAGCTCTCTCTGTCACACATTAAAGGCACACTGACTGGCTTTCAAAATGAGGACGCAGTGCAGGCCCGTCTTTGGGTTACTTCTTGCTGAGTCATATCCCAGCTTTGGCACCCTGTGATCCTTTGAGTTGTAGCTTTTCATTCAGCTTTACTGGAGGCCATGGGAGGATGAAGATGCAACCCAAGAAAACGGCTGTGTCCTAGATAGATCCCTCCTCAGCCCGTTGTGTGCCGCCAGCCCAGCGTCCCCCTGATGGTCAAGTCCATCATCCCAGCTAGGGCAGAAACTCCCATGGTGCCTGAGGGTCTGCAGCGGCCAGGCAAGAGTCTCCCCTTCCAGTTTAATGGCAGCACCACTGTGAGCCTTGGTGGGACCATTCTTCCCTGGGCACTGAGACCTCTGGACCTGCAGAGCCTGGAGTTAAGACAGTGGGAAGCAAAATAAGCCACCAGGGAGGACGAGGTGGAATCGGGCGGCTCTTCTCACAATCACCACCTGCCCTTCGTTCCTTGATCTTCACGAAGGCTGACTGTGTCTGGTCATTGACTTAGCGTTGTCCCAGGCCAACAAGGCGTCTCCACCTAGCTGAGAATGTGGCTGAATCTTTCTAAGGCCGCTCCACCAATCTACCAGGCCAGCTGCTTCAGGGAGACAGTGAACAAGGACCCAGGGGGTCGACTAGGCATGAGCCCATTCCTGTGCTTCAGTTGCTGTAAAGTGAGTTCCTTCGCCAGAAGCAATGCGTTATGATACGCAGATAGCAAAAAAGTGTGAAATCCATGGAGTTTGGTTTTGGCAGGGAAAACAAACATGTATACGAAGCATCTATTCCAATCGGAACAAAATGCCATTTCTTCCAATAGGGAAGTGACCTGATGAAAGCCATCTGGTGACTGGTCGGTCCCCTTGAGGAGTGAGGACTCTTTGGAATCTCCTCGTTGGTCGTTGCTGTGGAGGGGTTGGGCCGTAGAAGTCCACTTTGGTAAGACCTCATCTGTCTTCCATTTCTGCCATTTTGACCATTTCTTTTTTTCCCTCATGAGTTTTTTGGGGGGCTGGAGTTGTGGCTCAGTGGTACAGCACTTGCCTGGCATGTGTGAGGCCCTGGGTTTGATCCTCAGTACCACATATAAATAAATAAACAAAATAAAGATCCATTGAAAAAAATCATTAAAAAAAAAAAAAAAAAAAAGAGTTCTGGGGGCAAGGACAGGGGTTACTGGAGAAGGAGACTGACCCAAGTTGACAGAGCAGGTCCTCTTGTCCACATGATGATTGAGAGTCTTCTCTGCTGGGGCTGCTCTTTGATAAGCAGTCGCAGGAAGTACAAATGCCTTAACACACGGTCCCTTTTCAGAAAGGAATTCCCCAGACTTTGGCACTAATTTTCTTTCTTTCTTTCTTTCTTTTTTCTTTTCTTTTCTTTTCTTTTTTTTTTTTTTTGTGCGGTGATTGAACCCAGGGCCTTGTGCTTGCGAGGCAAGTTCTCTACCAACTGAGCTGTCTCCCCAGACTCCAGCACTAATTTTCTAATCATGCTCCTTCCAAGTTTCTGACCATTGTCCAAAGTGAATTTCCACCCATGAATCACTGCACATTTGGACCCCTGGCTATCTCCATTTCTGGGGAGAATGGAAGTCCAGGTATACTGCTCCAAGGTTTACCCTGAGAGGGTGTCCCTTCTCATGGCCTTTCAGGGTCAGAGATGATGTGTCGGTTATCTATACCTAACTAACCACTCCAAAATTGATAACAATTTTCAAACAACAATTTTCAAATAACAATACTGTATTGGTTTCCTGAATCTACCACCTGGGCAAGGTTCAGCAGGGATGGCTCACCCCCGTTCCACGCAGTAAGTTGGGAAATGATGAGGGTCTGTCAGTGGGACTTACAACTTGACCCATTCTGGCTGGCAAGTTGGTGCTGGCGTTTGTCTGAGGATCAGCTAGGACCGAAGGGCATTCCTGTCCATTCAGGCCTGTCCAAGGTTGCTCAGGCATGCTCACACGGCCGTGGGTTCCTAGAGTGAGCGCCCGGGAACCTTGGAAGTTGAAGAACACCACTTCAAGGCACCGATTCAAGGACAAGGTACACAGAATCTTTCTTTCTTCTTCCTCTTCCTCTTTCTCTTCCTCCTCCTCCTTTTCTTCTTCTTCCTTCTTCTCCTTTTCCTTTTTTTGTTTTGATACCAGGGAATGAACCCAGGGGTGCTTTACTGCCGAGCCACATCCCTAAGTCTTTTTTATGTCTTTTATTTTGAGAGAGGGTCTCACTAATTGCTGAGGAACTTGCTAAGTTTCTGAGGCTGACCTAGAACTTGCAATTCTCCTGCCTTAGCCTCCTGAGTCACTGGGGTTACAGACCTGGGCCACTCTGCCTTGCCTAAGCTTCTTGATGAGGGTCGGTTAAGGGTACAGAAGAGCATGTAGGACAAGAGCTGTCACTGGGGCCTTCTCTAGAAATACAGTCCATGGCAGTGCAGGTTGGGAGAAAGGAACAATAAAGTGCAAGTATTGGCCTGGGCATCTGGGCCTTTTCCCATGAAATGTCCTGTGTCTTCCGGATTTGCCTGAGCCTGGTCTATATATGCCCCTGCCATCCGGAGAGGAAGTGCTTTTGTGCACACCTAAGTTCACGACTGGATGAGTCTGACACCCAGTTCATGGTGGGCATCTCAGGACACATCTCGGGACACGCGCCTGGAGTCAAGTGTCCAGTGCCCGTTGCTGCTCAGTAGTAAACCATAAGCTATTTCTCAAAAGAACAGTTATCAGTACAGGATGACATAATGTTGCCCCCAACCCCTAAATTTGGGAACAGAGAGTCTCACACAAGTTCAGAATAGGCATCACTTACTTGGTCTAGCTACTTCACAATGCCATAGAGGAACAAGCCCTTTTTATTTTCACATTCTGCCATCTTTAGCCAACTGGCTTTAATCCTTTTTGTTGTTGTTGTTGTTGTTGTTGTTTCATAGACATAAAATAGCTACATCAACTCCAGAAATTTTGTTCCATATAGGAAAAGAGGAGAGAGGGTAAAAGATTTTTTTGCAGCTCTCCTTCCATCATATTCCTATCTGTCTTACCCAGAATGCATTGCCTAGTCACCCTAACCATGAGGGAGCCTGGGATTTGGAGTATTTAGTTTTCCAAACTGTATAGGAGAAAACCAAAGTCAGAAATGGGTGCCGAGTGAGTGAACACACAGTATCTGATGTAAATATTTCACACTCAATAAAATTATATAGAATGGCTGGCATTTATATTTGGCATTCAATAAAATTATATCAAACAAATATTATCCATATTATATTAATAATGGCCTCTGAAATGTGGCTTTTGAAATAATAATATGCAAGTGACTTTGGTCTGCTGGGAAATTTTAGAAACTTAGGTTAAAAGGCAGTGGTCCTCTGTATGAGGTCCTAGGTTGGATCCCCAGCACCCCAGGGGAAAAGGCCGTGACCTTGCTGGGCATGGTGGTGCTCCCCTGCAGAGCACCTGCTCCACACGCTGAGGCCCTGGGCTTGATGCCCAGCAGCTCAAGACAAAACAACACATGCGCGAAGGCCCTACGCAGAGCCAGAAATAATGCAAATGATAGAATAAACATAAGATGGTCAACGGGGTGGAGCAGAACAGGAATTACAGGAAACCACAAATGATTGAGAAAGATCAAAACAGAACTTGTGGAGATTTAGAAGAAAATCTCTGAGGGGAGAGTCCTGTTGAATGGGATTAATAGCAGATTAGATAACAGACAAAAAGATCTCGCAGATACTATTAAAAATGATCAGATATGAAACATTGAGAAAAGAAAGACTAGAAGAAAGTGAACAGAGGACCAGCAAGCCGTGGGATAACTGGCATAGCCTGATACATGTGCGGCTGGAATCCCCGAGGGGCTGGCACAGGGGTCCCTGTAGTGCAGCCACTGGGGAGGCTGTGAGGGAGTCCCCTTGAGCCCAGGATTCTGGACCAGCTGGGCAACACAGCAAGAGCCTCTCTCCTGGGGTTGGGGGGAAATCTTAGGAGACACAATAAAGGATAGAAAAACATTTTAACTAATAACAGCTCCAAAATGTTCTAATTTGATGGAAACTATATATATTTACAGAAACTTGGTTCAGGAAACTTGGTGAACCCCCAGACAAAAGAAACATGAAGGGAACCATACCAAGATGCCAGGATCATACTGCTTAAAATCAGGGATAAAATCCTCAGGGGTGCTTACTAAGTCCCATCCCCAGCCCTTTTTTATATTTTATTTAGTGACAGGGTCTCATTGAGTTGCTTAGGGCCTCACTAAATTGCTGAGGCTGCCTTTGAACTCTCAATCCTCCTGCCTCAGCCTCCCAAATTGCTGGGATTACAGGTGTGTGCTACTGCACCCAGCCCAATAGAAAATCTTAAAAGCAGTTGCAGGAGGTCGGGGACGGGTGGGAGGCATGTCATAGGAACACATATACAAATGACAGCTGTCTTCCTGTTAGAAAAAACGTGCAGACTCAGATGGTGGGCAACATCTTTAAATTACTGGGAAAAAATCTACTGAAAAAAATTCTAAAAACGTAGGATTTTTTTGAGGGGGGCGCTTTTTTTCCCTTTTGGGTAGGCATGTTACAGCAAATCTATGATCCATACGAAAGTTGGTGTGGGAGTTCTTCAAAGTTAAAAACATTTGCTCTTCAAATGACACTGTTAAGGGAATAAAGAGACAAGTCACAGACTGGAAGAAAATATTTACAAATTGAAGAGATGATAAAGGACTCATATCTAGAATTTATACAGACCTCCCAAAACTAATAAGCAGAAACAAATAACCTGCGCCAGGGGTTGTCACTCAGTGGTAGAGCATACGCATTAAAAAAAAAAAAAACCAGGGGAACGCAGGGCAAAAGATGAAATCAGACACCTTAACCATGGAAGATGAGTGGCCAGTAAAATAAACACACAGAGATGCTCGCCTTTGCTAGTTACTTAATTCACAAGAATTAAAACCACAAGACACCTCCACACACTAGACTGTCCAGAATTCCCAAGTATCAGCAGGGACGTGTAGGAACTGCAACTCTCGTGCACCGCTGCTAGCAACGTACAGTGGTACAACTTTGGAAAATAGCATGACAGTTTCTTAAAAAGTTAAATGTAGTTAAATTATTAAAATATTGCATTGTACTCCAACCCTAGAGAATCAAATTTGCAATTTTTCTGGAGTTGTCAAATAAAATAAAACTGATACTTGAAAAAAAAAAAAGTTAAACGTAGATTTCTCAGGTGACCTAGTCTTTCTTTTCTATATATTCATCGAAAAGCATATGCTTACCAATGAACATTGTCCATGAATATGCACACAATTTTTTGGGGAAATTTTATTTATCTTCATTTACTTTTAATTGACACTTATGATCTATTTATGATCGACAACATGATGGTTTGAAACACGTACACATTAGGGCATAGCTATTAATCATTAGCGTTGGCATGTCCTCACATATTTAGATGTGATGTGGTGTAATATGAAATACAGTCATACAATTGTCCTTTAGTGTTCACAAGAGATTAGTTTTAGAACTGATACCCTCCCCCTCCCCCCGCTGCTGCCACCCTACAATACTAAAATCCAAAGATGGAAAAGCATACATGAAGCAAGACAGGCTGCATCTATAACTGTTGAAGGTGGGCATTTATTGTAGGATTCAATTTTTGTTCATATTTAAAATTCTCTCAGAAAAGGTGTTAGAAATGAAGAATTAAAATAAAACCTGGCATTTAAAAATAGTATACATGTTTACATAATGGAACACTACACAATTCCTAAGAAGAATTCAGTAGGCCTCTATATATTCCTAAGAAGAATTCAGTAGTGGAGAGACAGCTAAGACACATGAAAAAGGAAAACTGGAGAACATTATATAAAATGTGACTACTTCTATAAACAATAACAATGCATTTATAGGTACATGTATTTTAAGTATCTGCCCTTACACTGTGCATGTAAAAGGGCAGGTACTTAACTGTCTTAAACTTATGTTCCACAAAAAGTATTTTCAGACATCCATATGGATATATGTACAAAGATGTTTATTAATGCATGACTTCCCCCCTTATACTAGATGATTGAACCCAGGAATCCCTCAACCCTTTTAAAATTTTTTTTTAAAATTTTGAGACAGGGTCTTGCTAAATTGCCCAGGCTGGGCTCAAACTTTCCATTCTCCTGTCTCAGCCTCCCAAGTAGCTGGGATTACATGTGTACCACCATGCTCAGCTAGGCATTATTTCTAATAGCAAAATTATGAATAAAATTTCATCAATGCAGTGAACTTTTGAATTATAACATATCCATATTATACTAACTTGGTCAAATGTCCAAAACATATTTTTGAGTATTAAAAGCAAGTTATTATGTGAGTCACCCATATAAAAAAATATACACCCCCCAACATACTACTTTTCTCTCTATATATATATACATATATACATACATTCAAAAAAGTAGTCTGCCTGAGAGCTGGGGTTGTGGCTTAGTGGTAAAGTGCTTTCCTAGCATGTAGCTAGGTTTGATTCTCAGCACTGCTTATAAATGAATAAATAGACAAACAAACAAATAAATAAAAATAAAGGTACATGGAGAACTAAAAAAATAGTAAAAAAAAAAAAAAAAAAGTAAAGTCGTCTGCCTGGGCATGGTGTTGCATCCCTAATTCTAGTGATTTAGGAGGCTGAGGCAGGAGGATTGCGAGTTGGAGGCCAGTCTGGATGACTTAGACTCTGGCTCAAAAATCAAAAGGGCTGGGGATTTAGCTCAGAGGTAGAATACTTCTGGGTTAAATCACCAGTGAGGTGGGGATGTTTGGAAGGAGATTCACACAACTATTAACAATGATTATCCCTAGGGATTAGAAAGAGAGAGATGGAAAGAGGTGTAGTTTTACCTTTTCAAGTTGTACAGGTCTATATAATTTTAAAGACAGTAAGCATTCACTGTATTTGCAAATATGAAAAAGTGCACTTTTTAAAAAACATCTTGATTCTTTGAGTTCATACCCAGATTAGGTGCCTGAAATGTCAAAACAAATGTGTTTATTTAAAAAACATTAGCAATGGCTCCCATATGGTTCAGGCTCTGTATAGAGCTGGGCTCAAATAACTAGGGTCCAGAATCCAGGGAGCAATTACAAAGCAGTTCCAACTTTCACTTGCACAGGACATTAGGGTCTCCCCCTACATTCCCTGTAGTGGTCACACTTGCCCTTTCGGAACAGATCCTGTTCATCCTCTTCTCCTTCCCCTTTCCCAACTTTCCTGTTTCTTTAGGTAGGTATTCTCACAAGTCTCAAGATTTTCTTTAGCAATTGTTTCTATTTTGCATCTCAAAGGATCCAAGAATCTGGGTAAAGACTTTTCTTTAGTTGGGGGCTAGAAAAAGGTGAGGAAGTCCTTGGACCCATTCACGTATCCATGCTGATTTCTCCAAATTTAGGATTTTAATTGTTAGTATCAGATCACGTGCATT
Source organism: Sciurus carolinensis (assembly GCF_902686445.1). NCBI lineage: Eukaryota > Metazoa > Chordata > Mammalia > Rodentia > Sciuridae > Sciurus > Sciurus carolinensis. The sequence continues at coordinate 158,575,916 of NC_062218.1, forward strand.
AGAGCTTATCATTCGAAGGGGGAAGAGGGAGTAGAGGCGTTTATTCCTCAGAGTACTTCTTACATTTGTTTGATAGGTTGAGGTATAAACGGTAATTGGCGGTTTCCTCCAAGTCCCAGGCTTGGGGACCGCGGGGGTCGTGTCAGCTGCAGTTTATGCAGATCCCCAGGCGCACTCCCAAGACTGGACTCGGCCTCGTGCGCCTCCTGCAAGTCCTGCTTTCTCAGACTGCGCCTTATCCGAGGCTGCCCTCCTGACCTTCCCGCATGTCGTTTGCTCTTTGGAGGGGACTGACTCAGTTCCCTTCTGGCCCCCAGTGACGTGGAGATGAGAACCTGGGCTCTGGGGACGTTTCCTCGGGAGGGGCAGAGCCCTAAGACCTGAGCAAGTCTGGCCAGTAGCTACATCATCTTACTCAACAAGAATAAGCCTCGATCTACTCCGCCTCCGGCACCTGAAGCTGTAACTTTGGGGAAACGATTAACTGAGCCCAGGCCTTCGGGCAAAACAGAAGTCCCGAGGTGCCGGTGACCCCAGGAGGCCTGGGGGTCCCAGAGGATGGAGCGGCGAGAGACTGCCGTCGCCATCTTGCAGGGTGGGCTGCGCAGGCTCTCGGCGCGAGGCCTGCGCGCAGAGCGGGAGAGGACGTGGAAGGGTTGGAGGTGGGAGCGCGCGGTACGAGGGGCCGGCGCGCGTGCGCACGAGAGACGGCGGCGGAGGGGCGGTGCACCGTACGAGTGCGCGTGCTCAGTGGGAGCCCGCGAAGTACCTGGAGGAGGTCGGGGGCGAGGTAGAAAGGAGCAGAGTTGAAGAGCGCTTGCGCAGGAGCGCGACCGTACGGGGAGGGGGGCCTCCCGAGTACGCGCGCGGAGGCGGGACTTGGAAGGCTCTCGCGAGAACTTCGAGGACCATATATATGCGTGGGGAGCCCGCGTCCTTTCCCTGGCGTGATTCCGTCCTGCGCGTCTCTTCTCTAGGGCAGCAGCCTATTTTCCGTCCGCCTTCTCTCCCACCTAAGTGCGTGCTACCACCCCATGGAAGATTCGATGGACATGGACATGAGCCCCCTGAGGCCCCAGAACTATCTTTTCGGTAACTGCTTGGGGGGAGTGTTGAAGCGAGGCCGCACAGGGCCTTCTGGCTCTTGGGGGGCCGGGAATCAACTGAGGCCTGGGCTGGTGGAAGGGGCTGAGCCGGCTGGATGCCTGCGAAGTCGGAGGAGCTGCCCGGGCCCTGGGGGCCGGGCGATGGGAGGATGCGGGAGCTGGGGGAGGTGGCGGCGTGGAGGGGCGGGAGGGAGGAGGGCCCCAGGCCTAGGGCCTGAGGTGATGCGGAACCGGCCGGCTGGACGTTAGCTTTTCCCGGGGTGGGAGACACAGCCCCGGGCATGATTTTCCTTTCTAGGGGTAAGGTTGTAGGCCTGTGGTTGCACGGTGGCATTTTTTGCTACCGGGCCCGCGGCGGGTGGCCTGGGCGGCTGTGTGCGGTTCACGGCTAGGCCTGGGCCGCCTTGGTGGAGGGAGGGCATTGGTAGAATCTGCCGTTGATCTGCTGCTCGGTCCCGAGCTTGGGGCCGAGAATTATTCGGGGTGCTTCGGCCAGTTACCCGGGGAGGGAGGCGCGGCGGGGCGTGAGCAGGCCGCTACGGCTGGGAGCACGTGGTTGCCACGTGGTTGGGGGAGGGAGGAGGTGTGGGCTTCACATCCGGGGCTCACTGGTGTCTTGTCACCCCAGAGCCTGGGGTCCGGTGACTTAGATGATATTGTTGAATGGGAAATGTGGGGTGCAGTGGTTGGCAGTGCCAGGATTTTGGAAGTCTTTGTTTAATGCTTACAGCATCGACTGTGATGGTAGTTCGCATATTTAGAGCCTGCCTGTTTTTCAGTGCGGCAGATGGAGTTAGCCCCGTGTTGCAGGCGACGATACTGAAGATCATAGAAATGATTGAACGGTTGTTGCAAAGAGAGTGACAAAAAAATTTGAACCGAGATCCTTTACTCCAAATAATAGAAATGAGGTTTACTTCGGGGGGAGAAAGGGCAGCAGAGGCCAACTTTAGTGTGGCATTAAGACCGAGTTCAGTTAATGACTTGAGGCTACTAACCAGTACTTGGGGACTCCTACCCGACACGTGGCTCCTTTATTCAGCACACACACTTCAAGAATTCAAATTTTAATTGTAAAAGATTTTGTGTCAGATTTTAAAGTAAGTTCAAGTCATAATTTTATCTTTAACCTTGATGAGATGCGTTGAGATAACATTTAAGAGTCTATGTACCAGTAACTCTTAGAGGATTAGTAGAAATTATTAGTTTCATTCTGACAGTAATTAAAACAATTTTTCCATTCATGGAGTGGGAGTGGATATGTGCACTACATGGGAAGGCTTTATTCCTAGTCATTTTGGATAGTGAAAATTTCTCAATTTATATCAAAATGATTTTTGGCAACTACTTCTGTTGGAAACTGGAAACATCTTTTGGATCTATTGCCAGAAACAATGTCTGAATTTATGTTTCCATCACGTTCTATTGCTTCAAAACTGGAACATTAACCACTGTTACAAATTTGGGGTTTTTTCCTAGTTTTACTTTTTTGGTTTTAATTTTTAAGCTGTTCATATTGGTGTTGTGCACCCACTCTCATTTGTAAATTTCCTCTTCACGACGTTTAGGTCTGTAACTCAGCTTTTAAGACAGTGGGAAATCATCAGTGTTCATTAGGTTAGTTTTTAGATACCAGGTTCAGATACAAATGTACTAAATCGTTGAACCAGTGACAGTAGGGTCTATCTTTTGTTGAGAATGTAATTGTGTAACAAGAAAGTTGAGTTTATAAAGTATTTATGGCTGTTACTTGGTGTTTGCAGATAGAATTCATGGAAATCCAGAAAGAGCTTTTCCCTTCTACAGAGTGACTAGAGTAGTGAAAAAGTAGTTCAAAAGTTCACAAGCACCTTTTGGATTACTAATATTTTGGTGTTGTTTTTCTCTTTGTTTTATTTGCTTTTTTTTTTTTTTTTCCTGTGCAGGTTGTGAACTAAAGGCTGACAAAGATTATCACTTTAAGGTGGATAATGATGAAAATGAACACCAGTTATCCTTAAGAACGGTACTTAAACTTTCAAAATAACCCATTTTCAGCTTTCTATTAAGTGGTTTAAGACTTCTTTGGCTTTCTTGTCTGCTTTTAAGATAGTATTTTTATGACTAGGTGTTATATATACCTCATCTCCATAACTTTGATAAAGAACTTGGCATCTTTGCCATTCATGGGTTTCATGTGAAGTCCAGTCGAAGTAGTTATTACTTGACTTCAGTTGCATTATAATGTTATATATAAGATTACTGGGCGGCAGTAATCTTTAATGTCTCCCACAGACTGTTTTATAAATTAATGTTTGCCAGATTGTGTGCAACTGAAACAATACTGCAGATTTGTTTTTCATTGATGGTAACGATGAAAGGGTTATACCTTTTTTTAAAAAAAATGCAAAATAGATGGGACTTAACCATAAAGCACTTTTTTTCCCCCTTTAAACAGGTCAGTTTAGGGGCTGGTGCAAAGGATGAATTGCACATTGTTGAAGCAGAGGCAATGAATTATGAAGGCAGTCCTATTAAAGTAACATTGGCAACATTGAAAATGTCTGTACAGCCAACGGTAAGGGCACTTGAAGTTTATATTTTATGTAGGTTTAAGAACTGTTGCTTTATGGTAGTTGTTAAAGAGTGTTTTATTTGGTTCTTTAAGTAGACAGCTACATATGAATGTCAGCTGTTTAATATGGTTACAGCTGCTTCTCTGTCAGGTGGAAAGACAGATTTATTGGTTTGATTTGGTTATGGATTTGCCCATACTGCCTAGTGTACAAACATTTTCTTCCCAATGTTTAATGGTTAAAATTTTGCTCCTTTTAGGTTTCCCTTGGGGGCTTTGAAATCACACCACCTGTGGTCTTAAGGTTGAAATGTGGTTCAGGGCCTGTGCATATTAGTGGGCAGCACTTAGTAGGTAAGTTATTTGTATAAACTGTATTGTGCTACTTATTCGGGTACTTCGTTCCTTCCCAATTTGAATTTTTCTAAAAAATGCTTAGTTCTAGTACTACTGTCTTCCTTACAAGTTTAAATGAGAATTTAGTAATTTGTATCCGGAAATGCTTAGTTTTGCTTTTAATACTTCTTAATGAACATTTGCTCAAAATGTCCATTTTAACAAATTTCTGATCCCTATTTGCTGTCTTTTTAGTGAAATCTGTTTTTTTGATAGATAATATAGCATATACAGCATATTTACCTCGTTTTTTCTTGAGTTCTTTTTGGAGTTTTATAGTGTGTAAATCTATTTTAGCTGTGGAGGAAGATGCAGAATCAGAAGATGAAGAGGAGGAGGATGTAAAACTCTTAAGTGTGTCTGGAAAGCGATCTGCCCCTGGAGGTGGTAGCAAGGTTCCCCAGGTAGGGATGTAACTGTACTATAATTGTGTATTACAGCCTTTGGTTTGGTGATAAGATATGTGTGCATATATCATTTATTTATTTATTTATTTTAGAAAAAAGTAAAACTTGCTGCTGATGAAGATGACGACGATGATGAAGATGAAGATGATGATGATGAAGAGTAAGTAGTATGCTCTTGGAAACTCCACAGCATGATTATGTGAATGAGAAGGAGTTTGTAAAATTTATCAGTCACTCTCTAGTTTATAATTGGATAAAAAGGGGGTGAGTGCTTGACTGAGTTAGACTTACATGAGTGGAGTTAAAAGAATACTGGTATTATTTCCCAGTAAACTACAGCTGTGCACTGACTCTTAGAAAGGGAGTTGTTTGTAGCATTTCTCATTTGACAAGGCATCTTTCTCCTGATGAAAATCCATTGGATACAATATTAAGGCTGGTGTATTTTGTGCTAAACATAAACATAAGTGGTTTGGATGAAAGAACAGAGTCTAGTTACATTCATGGTATAAGTTATCTAATGATTTCTTTATACCCAGAAAGGATTTTGGTCTGTTTCTTTGGTTCCTAATGGACAGAATAAGATTCTAAAAGTGACATTTTCTTGGGAATTTAAAGTTTGCTTGGAAGTAAGATTCAACTTGTTTGCTGTGGTAATAAGCCATTACGTGCACACTGTGGAATAAAGTGCTACTCTTTACTGGTTTTATGTGACGATATCAGTAACTTATAGCTTGAATACTTGAGTCTGCTTTTCCCTAAGTTTGCAGATTGGCTCATGTATTTATTGAAAACTAAATGTAGATGGAATGAATCTTAAGAAAGACTTCAAGAGAATGTATACTAATGATCAAATCTGGAAATTAGGCATTTTAGTAACATAGCCAAGCTGATTTTTCTGGAATTAATTCTCTGGGCATGTCAGTGAAGGGAGAAAATGAAAAAAAGCTGAAAGAATTGTATGCTTAGAACTTCAGAATACATGTATATTGCACTTAGAAATGAGCTGCATGTTTGCCATTATTTTAGGAATATTTACCATCAGATTTAAAATAACATCCCAAAAGAGATTTAGTGTGGTCGTATCAAATTTACCTTTGTAAAGATTTGAGTATCCGATGGCATATTCACTGAAACCCAAGAGACATAGTTCCTTCCAGGAAGGCTTTGGAGTAGGACCTGATTATGTTGGGACTTATAAAGTTTTTTCTCTTCAGAATGCATATGATGACTGATGTGACCATGATTAAGAATTTGCATTCGTGCCCTTCTGGGTCTCTTATTTCTGAGTAGGGTATAATGGGGAACTGAAGTGCAGCTGCCTAATTCAGGCTAATAAGGAAAGTATGAATAGCAGAGATAGTTAATGGATATCCTGAGAAAAAGTTTCTACTAAACCTTTTCTTCCACTAGTGAAATGGTAACAACCTGACAGATGGCAATGAAAATGTAAAGGTGATGACCAAAGGTTTGTTAGTTAATTTTGAAAATCTAAAATATAATCCCAGGTTTTTTTTTTTTTTTTTTTTTTTTTTTTTTTTTTGTACCAGAGATTGAACCCAGGGAAGGTTAGCCACTGAGCCACATCCCCAGCCCTTTTTTATATTACATCTAGAGACAGGGTCTTGCTGAACTGCTGAGACTGGCTTTGAACTTCCACATCTCCTGCCTCAGCCTCCTGAGTTGCTGGGACTACAGGCATGCACCACTGTACCCAGCCATAGTCCAGAATTCCTAAAACTCAAATGGAAATCTGTGGTCCTGGTTTGAGGATAGAGAGTATGGTAGGGGCCCATTTGACTTGTTAATGTAAGAAGGAATGTCTGAGTCTCTTTAACATCCTCTTTAAGTTTGTGTGTGTGGTTGACCTTCTGTGTCTGGGTTCAGCTATGATCAAAATTATTCAGAAAATATAGCTTGCTTCTTTTTTTTTCCCCCACACAAGAGATTTTATTAAGCAGATAGGCATAGTGTCTGCCCACAGGGTGAGAGAAGAGAGAAAGCAAGCAGAGAGATAGGAAGAGAGACCTGTAGCTTCTTTACTGAACGTGTACATAGACTTGTTTGTCATTCCTGAAGCACTACATAAAAAATTTTGTGCTGGAAATGGAACCCAGTACACTTTGTAGATACATAACTCTACTTCTGAACTACCACCCTTGCCTCTCAGTATACTATGCAGTATATATATATATTATATTATATATATATATAAATTATATATATATATTATATATATATTATATTATATATATATTATATATATATATAAATATTGTACTAGGTATTATAAATAATCTGAATGACTTAAAGCCTATTGGTGTTGATTCCCAGCAGTCCTCCCAAAAAAAAAGCATATGGGAGGATGTTCACAGGTAACATGAAAATACTGTGTGAAATTACAGAATGGACTTCAGATCCCTGGATTTTGGTCTGTGAGGTGGTCCTGGAACTGGCCTCTGCAGATTATCTTATAGATTTGGTTATAAGTCATGTGCTGCAAAACATTAAATGACAGACTGCTTGTACGATGGCCCTGTAATATTGCCTAGTGACATAGCAGTCTTAGTTTGTGAGTATACTTAGGCAGGGTTGAAACCTCCTAAGAACATGTTTCTCAGAAGGTATTGCCATTTTAGGCAATGCACAACTGTATTAATGTGGTCCTTTTAAACATCACCTTGTTAAAATGGTTCAGGAATATCTGTACTTATAAAGCTCTTGATATTAGAAACTTTGTAACAGAAGCACTTGCAGAGTTTAGATTCTAAGGCTAAAGTTTTATTTTGACAACACTATTAAAAAAAATCACTTGAAGGACTATATTCATGTGTGGTTTTAGACATGTTACTTGTTCCCAACTAACAGCAGGATTTCCCCCAGTACTTGGAAAAAATGGGCAAAGATGCTGCTGATTTGAATTTAGACTACATGTGGAAAATTTTGGCCTGTACATTGAATTTGTGAATACAAACGTGAATTACTTCCGCTCTTATTTAATGCAGACTTCTTGTAGACTTTAATAATTTGATTCCCTTTTTCCCCTCAGTTCCCAGTAAGTCATCACTCATGTTCCTCAGCTCTATTAAGCCACTAATGAATTTTGTAGATTTGCCTATTTAGATATTTCACATATTGAATTGTGATGTGATTTCTGGCTTCTTTACCTTGAAGAAGGAGGATGTGTCAGTTGTGACTTTATCTATTGGTTTTTATACATTCATCAGGATGAGCATTTAGGTTATTTCACTTTGGGCTGCTGTGAACATTAGTGGACACTTTGTTTTCCTTGGGTACACACTTTGAGCTAGGTCCTATACTGGGTTTAGCTTGAAATTGCCTAGCTTGTTTTCTAAGTGTGGCACTTCTAATTTATGCACATTCTAACACTTGCCATTATTTTTGCATGTAGTCATCATCATGGTGTAAAGTATCTATGGGTTTGTTTGCTTTTTCTTGATGCCTAGTGATGGTTATCTCTGTGTTATTTACTGACCATTTGTATGTATTTGATGAAATGTCTGTTCTGGTCCTTTGTCATTTAAAAAATTTGTCCTGTTCTGTGGGTTGACTTTATTCATGAAGGTGGCCAAAGCACAAAAGTTAATTTTTTAGGTTCTAATTTTCACTTGTGGTTTGGTGTCAAAACTAAGATACTATGCCAAATCCACTGTGCTGAAAATTTATCTGTTCTGAGTTTTATAGTTCAGCTCTTATACTTAACTACTGTTTGAAATCACCAAATGGCATCAGTTTTTACAAAATAAGCCAGCTGGAGTTCTTAGAACTTGGGTTAAGTTTATGTAATTAGAATCCGTTGCCATTTGATTGATAATAAAGTCTGCTGATTATTCAACCATTCCTACAGCAAAACAATTGAACAAACCATCATTTCCCATCCCTTGGAAACCACAATAATGCTTTTTGTTATAAATGAAGTAACAGTGGTTATCCTTTGTTGACCTGCTTATTTACCTAACATTGTATCCTCAATGGTCATTCATGTTGCAGCATGTGGCAGAATTTTTTTTTTTTTTTTTTTTTTTTAAGATAACATTTTGTGGCATGTATAGACATTTTCTTACTCCACAGCTGTGGATTCCTATAAGTAATAGTACTGGAGTGAACCAGGGTTCTCCAGTCTTAGATCTTGCTTTTTCAGTTCTTATATCAGTTCTCCCCAAAGATTTTGAAAGTTCTTAATATCTTGGCTTATTTTGTTTGTAGTGATGATGATGATGATTTTGATGATGAGGAAACTGAAGAAAAAGCTCCAGTGAAGAAAGTGAGTAGATAAAATGGTAGCAGGTTATCAAAAGCATCTCATACAAAAATGATGGGTTTTTCTTTTTTTGAGTGCTTTTCACTTGATTTGTAGCTTGAGTGAGGTGGTCTCATACCTGATGGAGATGAGATTGATTCTCAGTTAGTGCTTTGCTGAACTCCCGCACTCCTGATACTTGGGATTGAACCCCAGGCCTGTGCATTACCAGAGATGCATCCCTAGCCCTTGATTTTGAGACAGGGTTTCACAAAGTTTCCCATGTTGGCTTTAAGTTTGCTGTTCTCATGCCTCAGCCTCCCAAGTTGCTGACATTATAAATAGGTGCTAACGTGTCTGACTAAACTTAATGATGAGAAATGGATGGTTTTTTGGTTTTATTTTAAGCTATGTGTGGCCTACAATTTGTTATCCCTTTACAACCTTCCTTGTGTTAAAAGGCTAATTTTTTAGCATGGTGTGGGGTACTTTATTTGTATTGGCTTGTCTACTGTGTACACAGGGTGACACTAATTTCTAATTGCAGTCTGTACGAGATACTCCAGCCAAAAATGCACAAAAATCAAACCAGAATGGAAAAGACTCAAAACCATCAACACCAAGATCAAAAGTAAGTGACAACATACACATAAAAACAGGCTTAAAAAATAGTTCAGAAATTGTACTGTGGAAAATATGGTCTGTCACAAATCTGATATCTAAAAGAATTAAAATATGCTCATTGTTCTGGGTACACTATACTGTCTGGAGGGATTATGTATACTGTTTCTTGCAATACATCTATGTGTTTAGTGTATCAGCATAGAGCAGAGATTGGCAACCCCAGCTGCATAGTAATAGGGAGTTGAAAAGAACTCCAATGCGTAGGCTCTGCCTGTGGAGTCAACTGGGGTGGCTTCTAGGCTTCAGGGTGCAGGGATCTGCCTTGCTTCATTCTTGGGAACCCTTTTATTAGTTGAATGTATTTAATACCCTCGTAAGGATATTTCGTGCTTAAAGGAATGACTAACAAAATAAGCGTGTGGCATGTACTTAAATAGCAATTCTGGTTGTGTACTTGGTTTTATAAGGATTATAAGAATAATTCAGGAAATCTAGAAGGTGTGTTTTAGTTAAGCACTATTATGACCTTTGAAATTAACTTTTTTCCACAGGGTCAAGAATCCTTCAAAAAACAGGAAAAAACTCCTAAAACACCAAAGGACCTAGTTCTGTAGAAGACATTAAAGCAAAAATGCAAGCAAGTATAGAGAAAGTGAGTAAAATGATCTTAATAAGTTTAGAATCTCAAATCATTATGTCTGGGTGTGGTGGCACACACCTGTGAGGCAGGAGGATGACCAAGTTGGAGGCCAACCTCAGCAACTTAGTGAGATCCTGTCTCAAAAAAGTAAAAGAGGGCAGGGGGTATAGCTCATTGGTAAAGTTCCCCTGGGTTTACTCCCTGGTATACCCCTCCAAAAAAGCACATTTTTCTGGGGGTTTGGACAAACTGTTCCTTTTTTATCATTTTAATATACTCAACACTCTGCTTTGAAGTTTTTTTTTTTTTTTTTTTTTTTGCTTATGTGAAGCTTGTGTGTGTATGGTGGTTGAACCCAAGAGGCGTTGAGCCACATCCCCAGCCCCCAATTTTTTTGTTGCTGTATTTTGAGACAAGGTCTCCATAAGTTGGCGAAGGCTGACTTCCAACTTGGAATCCTGCCTCAGCCTCCCGAGTCACTGGGACTACAGATGTGTTCCACTATGACTGGCTTGTATTTTCCACTGAAAAACAACAGGCCCGTTTTTTTGAGATGCATTTCTGATCTTAACCGGTTAAAATAAAATCAGTGAGAGCATCTTTCACATACTTCAGGTTATGTTACGCTGCCCAACCAGCAGAGGGCGTAGGAATCTTCAGTACAGTTGTAAACAGCTGGAAAAGTAGAGACTTTGGATTTGCCTGCTAGGTGTTAGTTTGAAAATAAAAATTCGACTCAACATTTTTCTAGTACATTGAGTCATTTATTTTCTCCTTTACACCAAGTTGTTCGCAGTCAGTATACATAGGTATTGTCTTCAATCTAGATAACAAATGGGCTTACATATAATCTCCTTTAATCCTAAGCAAAAGAAACATGAAGAGGATTAGCTCTTTTGTCTTGCTGCTTACTTGACTGGGGACTGAAACTCTCGTTAGTGAGCTCAGGATTTGTGTTCTATGGAATAATTGGTTTAAATTTCATGGAATCACATTTGAGAGAATCTTTAATTCTACAAATGATATATAGAGACTCTAGTTTTTGAGAATAATGCAGGTGGTGAGGAGGAATTGCCACCTCTTTTCCCATGTTTCTCCTGTGCTCTGTAGGCTCTACCTGGCTTCAGAAGATATCCTTAAGCAGTGATGAGTGGATTGGAAATTAGCATTGTAGTACCAGAATGTATTGTTTTGCTTAGTCAAACACTGTAACCTCTTAGCCTTCCTGGTATCACTGATTTATTTTTATCCCTTGCATACAGTGCTAAAATGATGCCCCTCCCCTCCATTTTAATGTGGTCCTATCTCCTTGGTTTAATTGCAGGCACATTGAACAGCCCTGGGCACTACTGGTAAATTAAGCCCAAAGATGGGGAGAAAGGAAAAGGAGAGACAAATATAGTCCATACTGAGTATCATCAACAATCCAGGCTGAAGTCTTCTATTTTAATCTCAATCCCCTTTCCTGATTTGCCACCCACACCCACTTGCAGGCTGGAAGCAATCTCTCTTGATTTCCTAAAGCACTTTTGACTGCTGTGAATTCAGTGAACCTTATATTGCTCTTACTTGTGCATATGCCTCATCATCTCTTGGACCATGTTTTAATCACCTTTGTATCTCCTCCTTAGCTGCTCAATAAATATTTGAATGAATGAAATAAGGATGTATGTGACAATAATTTTAAAAGGGAAATTATTATAGTGAGGTTTTAATTATCTAGGTGATAAGCAGTTAAGTATCTTAATACTTGATAGCTGATTCTGGCATAGTCCCTTTGGCATTTGGAAGCTTCTCAATTTTATAAAATACATTAAAAATACCCAGGATAAAGAAAACAAATTAACTTAGAATAGGCAAAAGTGTCTAATGTAGTAAATGAGATAATCATAAAATATTTCAGGGTATTTAAATAATAGTGTCTTAAGAATTTTGGTGACAAAGTTTGAGGTATTGCCGATGCTGATAGTCTTTCTCATGTTCATAATTGGTATAGTTAGAAATTTGTTCCTATTCAGCTGTACATATTGAATATTGGTGTACAAGTTACTGTTGTGCTAACCTAGGTTTTAGGTAAATATTAACTTTTTTAAACGGTTTTGATCACTTGGTCATAGTGTTCTCAAAGTAGGGGGTATGTATATGTATGTTGTATTTGGTTCAGGATGGAAGAGGAAGATAAAACTGCTTTGTTATAGGCAGCCCAGTTGCCATATTTGCATACCTGTAGAACATAGCTTATGTCTCTGATGCCTAGAGTGACTGTTGGAGACTTAAACCATCAACAAACCTGTTACAAGATAACCTCATGTCTTTCTGGGCCTAAAAATAACAGTATTTTTAAAATGAAAATGTTGAAGGAACAAGAAATAAACTGATACATGTAAAAGAACAGATCTTAAAAGGAATTTCCTAAAGAGCTCTAAAGCAATATGTTTCTGTTCTTATTTTTAATGCTTTTTTCTCAATAGGGTGGTTCTCTTCCCAAAGTGGAAGCCAAGTTCGTCAATTATGTGAAGAATTGCTTCCGGATGACTGACCAGGAGGTAATGATTTTCGGGGGATGTGACCAAATCCAATTTTTTCATTGATTCGTTAGGATTATCCTTTTAGTCTCTTTAAGTGTTGACTCCTTTTAAAAGCTTCCTAACTACAGACAATACTTAAATAAATGGAAACACATAAGAATTTGCTTGGCAGAGATTGAGAAGATAACTTTTTAGTACATTTTTTTCTTTTTGTTGCAGAACTATTTTGATACTGTTTGGCTAAAGGAAGTAAACAGGGTTTTCTTGATGCTGTTGCCTGCATGGGACAGTCTCTGGTCCATTTGCTTTCTTGGAACTTAGTAGAGAAGAATGCTTCCTTTGTAGATGGCTAAACATGAGAATCATTTCGCTACAGTCAAACTAAAGGGTGAAATTTGGAAGCAAGAGGCTTATTACTCTGTATGTTCTTAGCTTCAGTTCAGTGTTATTTTTTATAGTTCTTCCCCATGAAAGTACTTTGTTAATAGAAAATAATTTATGTATTTTTGCTGGGCTGTGGATGGACTAGGGCCTCATTCATGTTAGATAAGGTGCTCTCTAAGCTACAGCCCCTGCCCTTTGATTCATTTAGTGTACTCATTTTCACTTAACTCAGCCAGTTGCAAAGGAAAATGTAAAAGCAGTCACCTAGGGTTGCTAGGTTTTACATATGTGTAAAATAGATCCTGTTCAATGAACTCCCTGTCTCATGTATTCAGTATGGAGGAAAGTCAGACACAAACCTCTAGGTACTGAAAGCTAAGCATAAGAGACATTTCTTCAACTGTTGGGAAACATGAAAATGAGAGATTTTTTTTTTTTTTTATTAAGAAAAATCCATGTTGGAAGCAGTGGCACATGCCTGTAGTAATCCCAGCTACTTGAGGCTGAGGCCAGCCTGGGCAATTGCAAGACCCTCTCTTAAAACAAAAAGTAAGGGCTGGGGATGTAGCTCGGTTGGGGAGCACCTCTGAGTTCAGTCCCCAGTAGTGGGGGCGGAAATCCAAGTGAAGGTGTCAAGACAACTGAAGTTTCACTGGTCTTCCATATTCTGTGTGAGCTTTTCTGTTAGCTCTCTACTACCCAAAAGTATTTTCTGACTGAAACCTGAAAGCATGTTTTCAAGTGCCAGGAAGGAGTTTGTGCAGTAGTAAATGATAAATAAATGTCAGTAGTTTGATTTACTCTTAACTGGTTGAGAATCTTTTATTTATTTGAAATGTTGGGATCAGAAGTGTTGTAAATTCTGATTTGGAGGAGGTGGTGCTTTTGTACTACTAGTTTAGAAGTCTTAGAATCATTTGAGCATCCCTAATCCAAAAGTCAAATTTTTGAAACCATTTGAGCTTTGTGTCAGTACCCAAAAAAACATTTTGGGTTTTGGATTTTAGATTGAGGGATACTCAGCCTGCATTGAGAATTAAAATATGAGTTAGTTTTACAGCATAGCTAGAGATATAAGCAATTGGTGTGTATAACTTCCCTTTGCTTGTGCAATATTTTTCTTGTGGAAAAGACTAGCTTATGAGAGGGTCATTAAGGCTAATTGTAGTGAACATTTTAAAAAGTATTATGTCAGGGGTGGTATTAGGTGCTTCAAATCAGATAAAAAGTCTGGTAGTTTATTAGAATGTGCATATTCTATTGAAAAGTTTGGAATGTCAGTGCTGTAGGAGCTATTATGGTGTAAGTGGAGCATGTCCTTTAAGGAATTTTTATAAGCAAATCAAAGTACTTATTAAGGAAATTCAGACCATCAGGGAAATCTAAAGAGAAGTAGTTTAGATACATCTAGTTTATTTCAGATAAATAACAGATTAATAAATGTAAATTTTATTTGGTGACTCTGGCCACTCTGATCTCTGGGCCAGTGAAGTTTGATTAGTATAATTAAAGAATCTCATGATTGAGTCTGAATTAAAGTATTTGAAACTTATATCTGAGTATAAATCAACTTGTAATTAGTTCTCAATTACCTACAGTGTGAACCTTTTTTTGTGGCAGAATGAAAAATAGATTTTGAATCGTGCAGAGAGACATGGTTTAATTTATTGACGTCTGTGAAGTGTTGTGGTTCTTTAACCACAGTTCTTTTTTTCTTTTTTTTCCAGGCTATTCAAGATCTCTGGCAGTGGAGGAAGTCTCTTTAAGAAAATAGTTTAAACAGTTTGTTAAAAATTTCCGTCTTCTTTCATTTCTGTAACAGTTGATATCTGGCTGTCCTTTTTATAATGCAAAGTGAGAACTTTCCCTACCGTGTTTGATAAATGTTGTCCAGGTTCCATTGCCAAGAATGTGTTGTCCAAAATGCCTGTTTAGTTTTAAAGATGGAACTCCACCCTTTGCTTGGTTTTTAAGTATGTATGGAATGTTATGATAGGACATAGTAGTAGTGGTGGTCAGACATGGAAATGGTGGGGAGACAAAAATATACATGTGAAATAAACTCAGTATTTTAATAAAGTAGCACTGTTTCTTTCTATTATTTAGCCTTTTTATACTTTGTCAAAGAAGTAAATGTACATAATTGTTTAATGTTATCCTAAAATCCAGTGGGAAAGTACCTGTCAACCCTGCCAAATATTTTTCCCCATGGTAAACCAATTTTTCATCATGAACATTTAGTGATCATTCCTATCCAGATCCTGATAATTTACAACCAAAACTATTAATCATGTTTCCAAATGGTGCATCAGACCTCCCATCGACCTAACTTTGCCTCCCAGAGGAAATGTGGTATGTCGAAACAGCCTTTGGCCTGGCTCCAAACAAAATGGGTGACTTAATTTTGCCCAAAATTGTATGGGAATGGAAGAAAAGTTAACTTGTCACATGAAGATATCAGGGGTGGATTCTCAGCACTCAGCTGTTCTACCTTAAGCCTAAGGTGGACACTATTGTGTCTGCCTTCTTATAGGGTATGTACCTGTGACTGCAAGGGACGATGATATTGAGCCTCTAAAATTGTCTTTGGGTGGGGTGTATCAAACTTGGTGCTGCCTTGCCTGCTTTTCTTGCAGACCTCTAAGTGTACCCTTGACTTCTGCCGTTAGAATGTGTTTCCTTACCCTCCGGTTCTCTGAGGTTCGGTTTCCTTGCCTGGGTCCTGGGCTGGTGTCCCACTTCCTTCCATTTATGCTTTATTCTCTTGGATGCTTTTCCTCATTCCTTTTTGTTTACACTTTTAAGACTTCTCTTTTCTAGTTTTGTTTTTTAACTTCCCAAGTGGTGGTTCTTTGGATGTAACCAAAACCTAGATTTCGAGGGAGGTTGTGATTTTTGAAGTGATGTTTTCTGACTCACTTTCCTCATTTTTAAGGAGGGGGAAAAAGTTGAGTGAAGTACCAACTCCACCCATTCCCAGTTTCCTTGTCTCCTCTAGTCATTGAGGTGGTGGTTCCTCCATTATTCACTGTAGGACATCTCTGTTGCTTATTGTAAGAGGAGATGGTAAGTGTTCTCTGCTGGAATATGCTGCCATTTTAAAGAACATTTGTGTAACTTGGGTTTGAAAGATGACCTATACTTTCTTTTTGAGACTGGATCTGCTCTTTGCTTGCACTGGCCTGGAACTCCTGCTACCATTGAAGGAAAGCAGTTGGCCTCACTGGTTGTCCTCTTGGTCCTCATTAAATCTAATAGATCCATCCTTGAAAAGGTTGCAAGCAAGGCTTGTCTGCTCATCTCAAGTCACCTGTAGTACTACTAGGTAGCCAACTCAGTGTGACAATCTGGAAATTGACTCCCTTCTAGACTTGGGAAACTACTTTCAACTTAATCTTTCTATAGTGGAAACTATTAGGTGATATTTAACATTTAGGTCAGTGTAGTTTAATTGATTAAAAGCACTGTATAAGGAACTTGGAGAAATGAATTTGCGTGTGCGCATGCTCGGGTTTGTACCCATTGTTTTGAATGTTAGGCAAGTGCTGTATGCTAAGCTTTTTACCTAGTCTGAAATTTGTTTCCTGTAAGTATTGAAATTTTCAAAGTCCAATAAGAACTAACTCTTTCCTTTGTTTTCTGTTACTAAAGTAGATAAACTGGTTTATTTTGCTTAGAATTGGGAATTTATAGGCTATTTACCAGGAGTAATACTGGTTCAGGAGGGTCTGAAGTTTACTTTATGTATTTTTGAGACAAGTATTTCCCTTAAGCCAGTCTGCTGAATATGAATGCTTCTTAATGAGCTTAGTTTTTATTTTTAGCAAGTAAGCCAGAGTCCCCACTTTGAGAAAAATGTGTAAATGTTTGGTTCTTTTACCAATTATAATGCCTTGTCTTAATCTCTGAAAGGAACCATGAATTTATCCTACATAGATTATTTGTTCAATCTACTGTCAAGTTTTGGTGCTAAAATTGCTCTTTTTGTCCCCTTTTGCCATCACAGACCTTGGCAGAGTTAGCAGGAGTTAGATTTGCTCCATACTGTCCTTGCTTGATTGCTCATTACTAGGTTCCATTAAGTCCTTTATCCAGTGCTATACCCTGAATGCCTGAGAGTTCGTGTGTAAAAAAGGTGACCCTTCCATAACTGCAGTCAGTTAACAGGTTTGATCACTGGCTTACTTTTTAGTGTGATGAGATGTCTCAGATTAGATTCTTCATGTTCATTTTCTTAGGCTTGGAATGTGCTGTTTGTCTACTTTAAAAAATGGCATTAGGATCCTAGTTGAGTTGCTTAATACTGGGTTCTGGTTAGCAGGCTGTGATTTGGAGAAGCAAGGGAGAAAGTCGTAGGAGCACAGAGAGGGGCATTGGTGCACCAGTTGGTTGAAGTCAGGCTTTTCTTCAGGTTATATAAGGGCAGATCCTGGGTGAAACCTGCAGAGCTTTACCTTCAATCTCAACCAGAGAACAGGCCAGATTGTGTACATGGCCAATAGCATGAAATTTCTTACTTGGAAAAGCTACCAACCGATTTTTAAGTAAAAAATACTAGTCAGATACTAGTTCAATGAGCAATGAGTAGGAGCAGTAAGCACTGTCTAGGGCGTGGGGCATTTGTTCAGAATTGGCCATGAAGAAAAGTTGAGGGTCACAGATGTATTGGGTCAAAGATAGTGGTCTGGATTCTAGGGTTAAAGTTACAAAGTCTGGCTACCCTCTAGCCAGTTCTGCACCCAAGTGCTGGTCCTCCTTGACTCACTGACTTGGCAGTAGAGGACCGGACCTGTGATGCCATGACAGATTTCAAGTTGCTCTGTGCTAAGGGGCTTCTTGATCTGTTGGAGACATCCTGTGTTCTTGGCAAGAACTTCTCCAGCTTTGTCTCAGTGTCTGTCTCCTGAATCAGCAGGTTTCCTCAGATGGAGAAGTTGCTGTGTGGCAGAAGGCATAGGGGACCTAAACATGAAGACACACCCTCCCAAAGTTCTAGGTGCTTAGGGATTTGTAAGAAAAGTCGCTTAATTCTCTACTTCCCTGACTACCATAGAGCTGGAGTCGAATGCAGGTGAGCAGGGCCACACAAAGCTCGCCACCTGGTCCACCTACCACACTTGCCTAGAGTGGACCGGGGACTTAAGTGATCCCCTTGCTGCCACTTTAAACTGTTCTTCGTTTTTTCCTTAGTAACTGATGGAGTAGCTAGATTTTGATCTTCGGCTTCCAAGCCCTCTGGATGAATTGTTAAGTAGTACATCCTTACCATGAAATCCCGAGTGGATGCAACAGCTGCAAATCTCAACAACATACTGTGTGGTTCCATTCATGTGAAATTGGAACAGGGACCAGGGTGGGAAAGTTGCCAGAGATGATGGGTATTTGTAGATATATTGGTCAAATCTCTCAACTCTCTTAAAACACACAGTAAGAATACTAATTGTACAGTAAACGAATGTGGGGCACTTCCTTCCGTCTGAGGGTCTGATCACTAGGCATCATTAAGTACATGGCCTGTTTACACTGTCATTCTCCTGGCTGTTCCTACCTGTTGCCCAGCCTTTTCTATCCCAGGCACTTGACGTCTTTTCCCTGGAGTGTTCCTTTGCATGTCTGGTTGTCTATCTTTGTGTCTTAGCTTACATGTTAGAGGCCTTTGGACCACTACAGTTACTGCTGTTCTTCATCTCATCACATTAGTTTCTTTTGGAGCACTGATAACAAGCTAGAATTTATCTAGTAGCAGCTAAGTGCTTTTTTACTGCAACCAGGCCTAATGACATAGTACTAAGAGCCCAATAAATGGTGATGGAATCAATCGACTACCAAATTAGTTATACATATGTATGCTAAGTGCCATGTGAACACATCAAATCCAGATAGGATCCATTTAAGATATGCATATGGCAAGTAGGTTATTGCTAGGGTGCCACTACACCTGTGTGAAAAGTTTGAAAGTGAATGGTGGAAAAAAGGAATAAACTAAATTGGAGTCAAAAGATTCTGATTAGGTGCTGCTTCAACTCTAAATTAGGAATAGTCTTCCCCACTTGAAATTGTGGAGACAACCTAAAACCAGAATTAGTTAAAAACAGCTAAAACATTTGGAATCTTAGTATATGCCAGAATAATTTCATTCATACTCTGACCTGGTGAAAGTTCAGTGTTCTGAGCCATATTTTGTAGACAAGGAAGCGGTCTTCGATTGCTTACTGGAGGCGATGGAAGCAACATTCAAATCCAGGACCTGGGACTGTGCTACTGGGAACTGTTGTCTGGACATATTTGTGTGGTAGAGGAAGAAGGACAAAAAGTTGAGAAAGATCACGGAACCTTTTAGGACAATAGTTTTGTACTCCTTCCATTAAAACTTGACGATATTAGTAGTAGTACGGTCTGGAAGTATGAGTCTTAGCCATAAGTTACTAAACACAGGTCTTGGGAGGCCAGAACCAAACCTTGACTCGGATATTTCCTAATAAAACATCAAAGATGATGGTGATGGCTCAGGTCCAGTGGGAGCATTTCTGTCTGTCTCCGGGTCTTTTTTTTTTTTTTTTTTTTTTTTTTTTTTCCTTTTGGTACTCGGGTGAAACCCAGGGGTGTTTAGTCACTAAGGCACACTTGTGGCCTTTTAAAATTTTGTGACAGGGTCTCCCTAGGTTGTCCAGACTGACCTGGAACTTCTGATCCTCTGCGTCAGCCTCCTGGTGGGTCATTTCATCCTGTCTGGATTGGTTTATCTCCAGAACTTGGGATGTTAGTAATTTCTCAAGTCCAGTTCTGGCAGAATGACTGCATAAATTCAGCCCAGCAACTTGCAAGGACTTGGCATTCCCTTGGTACCTGGTGTTATAAAGGTTTTCTGTACTTGACTAGAGTGCTGTTTAGAATAGCCTCAGTATTGAAAAGGAACTTAAAATAACTTGAAGGGAGGCCTGATATTTGGAACACAGTATACTGATATTCAGCTCTGTGGCTTCAGGAAAC
This sequence comes from Sciurus carolinensis, assembly GCF_902686445.1. Classification (NCBI taxonomy): domain Eukaryota; kingdom Metazoa; phylum Chordata; class Mammalia; order Rodentia; family Sciuridae; genus Sciurus; species Sciurus carolinensis. The sequence goes on from NC_062218.1 coordinate 158,595,806, forward strand.
AGCACTGCTTGACAGCACCTACCTAGTTTATTGTGCTTGAGTGAAGATGGAACTCTCAGCCACAAGGGTTTTAACCACGCAGTCCAAACTCCTGAGTTCTTCCTTTTGAGCTTGTTCTCTAGTGTCTTTCCCACTGTGACCTGTTTTATTTTTCCTAGTCAGGTCTTGGTGATTGCAAACTCTAACGGGGGTGTGAGGCAGACTTGTAACAGGAACAGCTACATTTGGGGTTTAGTGGGCACCGGCCGAACCAATCTTTGGAGAAGGATTCTGCCAAAGGAACCAGGCCGCTTATTAGCACACAAATGGAAGCAAATCAGCCCGTTGGGAGGAGGCTGGAAGAGGGCCTGGAGTGGTCGCTGACCAGAGTCCTGCTGGCTACTCCCTAGCGTGTAGCCCGCACAGACTGGGATTGCAGTGACGCTCTGGAACCGCTAGGTGGTAGCCATGTGTTTCCAAAGCCAGCTCGCCTACGCGAGAGCCCAGCTGGGATCCCGAGAACCGACCCCCGAGCCCTGGAGGGGGAAGAGGGAGAGACACCCCGGAGCCCTCCCCACTTACGGCGGCAGGGAAAGAAGAGAGGAAGGCGGCTCACTTAGCGTGGGCTTTCCGCCCGGAGGGTGGCTGGGAAACCACGGTCTTGTGTGGACTCCGGGCGGTGAAAGCGACCTCCCTCAAGTGGAGCCGCCCCGGGGGCTGGGCCTGACCCGCCCTCTCCCGGCTCCCCACTCAAACTCTGGTGGGTGTGAGTGCGAACGGCGAGTGTGGGCGAGTGAGGAGACTCCGCACCTAGCTGCCTTCTTGGGAACCGCCGCCTATCCGCTTCTGCCAACGTTTGCGCTGTGGTGCGGGTCACTGCGCCCAGCTGCAAAGCTCCGACGGCTTCCAGCGCTCACCCGCTCCAGCCTCTCCGGTTCTGCCCCTTCGGAGCTGCGGGTGCCGTCGCCGAGAGGGAGCACCTCCCCTCCAACCCGGAGCCGCCAGGAGAAGGAGGCGGCGGCGGTGGAGAGGCCGCGGCAGGCAGGCGAGCAGGCAGGGCCGCCTTTGATGTGGGCGCGGCGCACCCAGGCGAGCTGAGCGCCCGTCCGGCCGCGCCCCGAGGGGGGAGCCCCGAGCCCCGCATCCTCATTGTGCCGGCTCGGCCCGGGCCCGCCCCCGGCCCCCCGCCCCCTCGCCGCCCGCGCGTAGAAAACGCCCCGGCCGCCGCCAGTGGTGGGAGGCGGCGATGCGCACGGCCGGAGAGACGCGGAGGAGGAGACATGAGCCGGCGGGCGCCCAGACGGAGCGGCCGTGACGCTCTCGCGCTGCAGCCGGGCGCCCCAGCCCCGGAGCGCTGAACCCCGGCCTCGCGCAGTGCCGCGCCCCGGCCAGAGAACGTGCCCCAGCTTTTCTCCCGGTCGCGCATGCAGCCCCCGGAGTGAGCCGGGCTCCAGCATTCCGCGGACGCCTGGACGGCTGCCGGCCGCCGGACAGCAGTGAGCAAGCTTCCCTGCACCGACCGGGCGCCCCCTGCACAGCGGCGGCCGCCCCGCAGCCCCCGCGCCAGCCCGGAGGGCGCAGCGCTCGGGAGGAGCCGCGCGGGGCGCTGATGCCGCAGGGCGCGCCGCGGAGCGCCCCGGAGCAGCAGAGTCTGCAGCAGCAGCAGCCGGCGAGGAGGGAGCAGCAGCAGCGGCGGCGGCGGCGGCGGCGGCGGCGGAGGCGCCCGGTCCCGGCCGCGCGGAGCGGACATGTGCAGGCTGGGCTAGGAGCCGCCGCCTCCCCCCCGCCCAGCGATGTATTCAGCGCCCTCCGCCTGCACTTGCCTGTAAGCGCCCGCGCGGGCTGCCCACCCTGCCTGACCGTCCGCCCGCACGTCTGCGCTCCTGACTCCGCCTGGGGTCTCTGTCCGAAACCCCTTCCCTCGAGTCCCACTGACCGCCTCTCCATCTCTCTCCGCAGGTGTTTACACTTCCTGCTGCTGTGCTTCCAGGTACAGGTACGTGGGTTCTCACTGCCCCCCAGCCTCGCGGCAATGCCGACCCCCCCCCCCGCCGGGGCCGCGCCCCCTCCGGGTGCCCCACCCTCCTGGGCGCGGATCCCAGTGCACCTGTTCCCAGGGCGCGAAAGGGCGGTTCCGCGCGCTCCCTGCGCCGCTGGCGGATGGGCCAAGGGCAAGGGACTCTGCTGTCGCTCGCAAGCCGCTGTGGGTTGTCGCAGCGCCTGTCGGCCTTGATTGGGACGAGATCCCGCGGAGCCAGTGGGCTCAGCCCCAGCAACGTGCCCGCCCCCAAGACCGCTGCCCAAAGTCAGCGAGGAGTTGGGACTTAGGGATTTTTCTCTGCCAACTGTCCCTTAACATCGCCGCTCGCTCTTTCAAACAAAAAGACTCCTTTCAATTGAGTGGATTTGGAGTCCAAGGAGAGAGCTGTAGTTGTAAATTACTCTGTGGTTTCAAAGGCGTTTGCATGATGGAGAAGGAGAGCAAGAGCGAGGGCACCGTCGAGAGAGGGAGAGCGAGCGCCGGGTCTGGGTCGCGGCAGGCGCTGGGCGGCGGGCCTGAGGGCGGTTGTCTGCGAGGCCGCTCCGGGACAGGCGGCGCTCCGCACGCCCTGGCCCAAGGTGCTGCAGCCCGCCGCTGGTTCCCGCCTGCTCCGCGTTCACTCTTGCTCTCCGTGAATCAGAAGAGGGCTTGGCGCGCGGCCTGGAAAGCACTTGCTAAAATCTGATCTGTTACTTCAGCAGCTTTCAGACTCGGGAAGGTCTTGGCACGCAGACAGTTGGAACGCGCTGGCTTCCAAAGCCGTGGAAATGAAGGAAAAGGGGGGCGGGAGGGAAGAGGGAGCTGACTTCAGCCCCGATTAGAACCAGACCAGGGCTGCCTCAGCATGGTGGGTGGGGGCAGGGGGAATAGGAAGCCCAGCTGCGGAGCCCCCACCCACCGAGAGCGCAAGGGAGGGGGGTCTAGGGGGAGCTGGACGCCGGCCCAAAGAGGATCATCTGCCCCTTCTCCTCTCCCTTAAAGGCAGGTGTCCCTACAGGGTTAGGGAAGGTGCATAGGTCCGGCCTTCTGGCTTCTGGAGATGCCCAAAGACGGCCTCACACTGGGAAAGTGCCGTTCTCCGATTTCTTGTACCAGGAATGTCGTGTGCTGAGTGCTGGTTGGTGAGACTCAGCAGCCACTTGCGGTGGTGCTGGTGGCAGGTCTCTTATCTCCCTTCCTGCTCCTGGGAGAGGACTGGTACCCTTGGGATGGATGTGAACTGGGGGCAGCCAGTTGGGGCTGGCAGGGCGGAGGCTGGAAGGGTGGTTGGAGGGACAGACTGATGGGTTCTTTCCTCCTGCTGGCCAGGCTGGGGTCCCCAGTGACTCCTTGAATCAATACAACTGGAGTCAGTAACTTAAGACTGGCTGTTTGCCAAAGCAGATGTGACCCTGTGTGGTGGTGGGGGTGGGGGACCGGGTGGGGAATGGTTGGTGTCAGAGAGTGAGAGGCCAGTGCCAGGCATGGCCTGCCTGGTCTGCAGCTGAGTCCCCAAGCAGAGGGCAGGCCCAGGGTCACTGCGGAGGTCTGCCTATCTGGCCTGGGCAAGAGCTCTTTTCTGGAGCGCCGTACCTGGAGCTGTTGCCGAGGAGCCGGCTTGGAGAGGGGCCTTTGGACACGGGTGCCGAGCTTCAGGGTGCATCCCATTCTTGTTCTTCTTGAAGTGAGGCCCAGGAGGGGCTGCTGGGTGGTCTTTGTCTTCTTCAACGGGAGTGTGAGGGAGGGAGCCTTGGCTGCGTGTCCCACCTCCACCTCTGGGTTGGAGCTAGAGCCAGCCTCTGAGGAAAGGGCTGGAGGCCCGGCGGGGTTAGGTCAGCCTTGGCAGGTGAGGGGCCTCCTCTCCACTCCCCTCCTTCCGCCCCTCCTGCCTTTGCCCCTTTGTCCCCTCCAGCATCTCCACGTCTAAGCCAAGCCGGCTGGTTCGTGTGCCTTGGAGTACATCTAAGAATGGGATTATGGGGGGAGGGGTGTCCTTGAAACAGTGCACAAAAAATCGTGCCCAAGTGTGCTGTGTCTGAAAGAGGGTGCTCAGCGACCCACAGATTCCTGAAAACACCTCAAAGGTAGAGTAGTGGTGTCCTGGGGGTTCAGGTAAGGTTGGTGGGCTCACAGCCCCATTTACATTGCAGGGGCAAAGGTTGTGCGGCCCTTAGTGGTCAAAATGAGGGTGGGCCCCTGTTGGGGGCAGTGGAGGTGGTGTTGGGCGGTGCTGGAGAGTGTACCCCAACAGTGTCTGCCGAGGCTGCGCTGACCGGTGGGCCAGGCCTGGGCCCCAGCTCCATAGTGCCCTGTCTGTGGCTCCCTGGGATTCTTAGTTTCATCCTTTGTAAATGGGTGACCTGGGTTGGAGTGATACGTGACAGGGGTGAGAGCAGTCTTAGGACTTCTCATCCCCCAGGAAAGGGGTGCCTGCGTGTCCTGCCCTCCCCTGCCTTGCTGTTCTGGGGGCCTGGTCCAGTCTAGGAATGGCTCTCCCACCGCACAGGCCTCAGCCCCAGTCAGAATGGGCTCCCCCCAGCCACGTTTCCCTGAGCACATTCAGTGCCAGACACTGTCCTCGCCGCCCTCACCCGAGGCCACCCTGGGAAGCGGGAAGCTGGGAATTTAATAAGATCCCTTCATCCCTTCTCCCCAGGACTTAGGCACTGTGGATAGCTCCAATCGGAAGAATTTTAGAAACGTCCTCGGGAGCAGGTGGCGTGACCAGTAAATTGCTTTTCTGCACTTGGCTGAGCTGTGACAAGGACACGGTCGGGCCTTTCAGGAGGCTCAGCGGCTCCTGCCTGACATGGTCCCCACCGCCAGCGCAGCTAGGTCCCCGCCTTCCCCAGACAAGCCGGGCCTGAGCAGGCGGGGTGGGGGAGGGGGACGCTGCGCTGGTGGTCCCTTGTCCCTCCCAGCCCCTGGTCCTTCCCACTCCGCCACTTCCTCTCTCACGGCAAGAGGTGTTCTAGTCTGGGAGTTTCCTTCCACTTCCTCTCGGTCCCACCACCTGCCACACCGAGCCTCCTCCATGGGCTTTGGACTCTTCCTTCCAGCTGGGCTAGTATGGAGACACCAGGGACAGTGTCCTTTGGGGCAAGAGGAAGATGGAAAACTGTCCTATTGGGTGGCACTTTTATTTATTTACTTTTGGCACTTTTAATTTCTTACAGCAGCAGCATCTGTCCATTCAGGCAGGTGTTCACTCGACAGCTGCTTGTGGGGAGTCTGCTTCTTGCTGACCTGAGAATAAGCCCTAGAGGGCAGCTGGCCCCAGCCTCTGTGCCCAGAAGGGAGATGGCCAGACCTGCGGGAGTTTGTCCACCACCGCTCCCTGCTCTGCGGGACAGGGCACATCTTCCTCCACTAAGGAGATGCCCGTCAGAGTTTCAAAGTGTCTGTGGCCTCGGGCAGCTGTTTCCAATCTTCCAACCACTGTACAGACAGCGGGGTAGGATGGAGTGATATTCCTACTTCACAGATGGAGAGTGCGAGGCAGGGATTTGCTCCAGGTATGGCCGAATCCCAGCCTCTGGATGCCACTAGGGCAAGCTGACTTCCAGAGAGACCCCTGGCATTGATCAGAAAGATCACTGTGGGGAAACGGTCCCAGCAGGCAGGCTGAGGGAGGTGATTCTGGGCTTGAGGGCTCTGGACTTTGATGCTCCGGGGACTTGCTGCCAAGAGGGTCCCAGAGGTAGAGGTGGGTGTTTTGTGGGGTGGGGTGGGGGCATTCAAGACTCTCCTTCTAGCCTCCTTCCCAGGTGGAGGGGAGAGAGGCAGGCACACTGCCAGCGTTCCTGATGTCCCAGAGTGTCACCTGCTTGGCGATAGGAGGTGGATTTTAAAAATCTGTTGTGGTTGGCACGGCCAGCATCAGCAGGCGCGGACGGCGTGTGCAGCCTTCACCCTCCTGGGCAGCTCTGTGGGTGCCGAGGCTCCCGGAAGGAGGCTGGAGGGGTCAGGGAAGCCCCTCCCCTGCAGGACTTTTTGGCTCTGACCTCGTCCTCTGACAGGAACACCGTGGGTGTGGAAGGTGGGGGCGCGGCCCGTCAGGCTGACGAGAGAGCAGCAGCCTCCGTGGCCCCCGCAGGCACGGCGGGCTCTCAGGTGCAGGTGCTTCTCGGGGCGTTTGGGCAGAGCCTCACAACCAGTTGGAAGTAGGAATTCCAAGGGGAAGGGCCAGAGGCCCGGGGGCCATGGTCGCCTGCCTTGGATCCCACAGCCAGCGAGGGCAGAGCTGGATACCGTCCTGGGACTGCAGGCTCAGGACTTGGACTCATTAAGAGTCGCCAGCCTGGTTCCAACCATGGCTCCGCCTTCTCTTTGCTGTGTGACCCGGTGCAAGTTCCTTCACCTTTCTGGGTCTTAGTTTCTGCATGTGTAAAATGGGGAAAAACAAAGCAGTGAAAACAAAATGAAAACAAGCCCTACTTCCCGACTGGAGCCTCCGGCCCTGTCAGCTTCAGCCAGTCCTTTCCTAGGGCTGTCGCCTCCTGGGCACTGCGGTGGGGATCGACTCTGGGCAAGAGCCCTCCGTGGAGCCTCTGTGTGCTCCGGAGTGTCTGCCGGGACCCTGGGCCGACCCCTGGAGGAGGTGTGCCCAGCCCCTCTGGCCTCCGCGTGGGCCTCAGCCTGCTGGTGGCACTTTGGGCCTGACTGTGGGGTCTGTTCCAGAACACCAGCAGATGGGTGGGCCGCCGGCCCTAGTCAGGCTCTGCCGTCTCAGGGGCCTTGGTTCAGCCCCATTTAAAACACTGCTGTCTCAAGAACAGGGCCAGAGACCAGCCACACGCCAGCTCTGGCTTTGTTACTGACTTATGAAGTGACCTCCCTCTGAGCCTTGGTTTACCTGCCTGTGTCTGCAAGGTGGGTGGCAGCTTCGGAGGTGCTCGAATGCCTGGGCTTGGGTCTGAATCCCAGCTGTGCTGCTTTGCAGCTTGTCAGCAAACATCCCCTGATCTCCAGCCTTGGTGCCTTGGTGTTCCCCATCTGCAGAATGGGGTAATGAGAAGCACCTACTCCTTAGGGTTGTTAGGGGTGTTGGAGACAGAGCAGCTGGCACCGCGGCTAACGGTAGGTCAGTTATATGCTGTGTGTCCACGTCTCAGGTACACGACGTGCTAGACAGCCAGCACCTTGCTGGCAGGCCTCCTCCTCCAGGCTTTGGACTCAGGTCTGCGTTTAATTGCCATTCCACCACTCACAGGCTTGTGACTTGGGGCAGCATCTTTAACCTCTCTGAGTCTCTGCTGCCTCAGAATATTATAGGGCTAACACTACCACTCCCCAGACCTGTTGGTAGGAGTAATGGAAGCCCAGTCCTGAAACAGGTATGCAGTAGGGCTCATGTACGACACTTCCTCATTAGCAACCCATGAACTCTTATGGGACACTGCTGTCTGTGGCTGCACTGGCTTCGAAGGGTCCGGAGCAGACAACCGGGCTCCCTGGGTGGACACCGGCTGCCTTACCTGCTAGCCCCTCCGGCTCCCATGGCATCGTACCCTGGAAGCACAGCGCTTTGTCCCTGTTCTCTGCTAGAACTCACAGGGACAGAAGGGAGCTCAGGCCTTGGATCCAACCCCCTGGGTCGCTCCCATCTTGGCCCCTCAGTGGCTCTGTGACTGGGCGAATTCAGGGCCTTTCCATTCACGTGGCTCCTTGGGGCTGCGGCCAGGGTGGGCTGTGGTTCCCCAGGGGAGCCCTAGGGGCAGTCCCAGGCCCATCGTAAGTGTGAGGTAAACGTGAGCTGTGGTCCTTGCTTGGCTCTGGGGTGTCTTGGGCCTGTGGGGGGCCAGCATGCAGTTCTTGAAGTCCAGGGAGGGCTGACCCTGCCGTGGCACCGTGACGCCTGGTTCCAACTGGCGTGGGGGTGGAGGACCTGGATGAAGCTTCCCTGGCGGCTCTCCAGGTGCCCGGGCACAGGGCATCAGCGCCTCTGCCAGCCCTTGGGATTTGGAAGAGACCAAGGCTGGTGCTGGGGAGCGGGAGCCCACGCAGCTGTGGGCACCGTGCTGAGGGCCTGAAGCCCAGCCACCCCAGAAGGGCTGGCCAGGGCGAGGCCCTGTTGAACCTCCGGCAGGGAAGACCTGGTGTGGCCAGGGTTCCAAGCCCGTCGGGGGGCACAGGGACGGAGGCACTGGAACAGACCCTGTGGGCATCGAATGCCAGAATGCAGGGCTTGCTCATTATCTCGGGCACGAGTGACAGTTCTCGGTCCCGGGCTTGAGGGAGGTGGGACTGAAGCCAGCATGGGCTGGAAGCGAAAAGGGAGGAGGAGAAGCAGGCTCAGGGCTTGACAGGTCTGCCCGTCCCCAGGCTGGCTCCGGGCGTGGCCGCCTGCCCCCCAGCACCCATGTCTGGAAGAGGCTGTAGGAAGAGGCTGATGTGTGGGGGAGAGGCTGGCCCTCGGACCCGCCCCCATCCTGCCGCACCCCGCCATGCTGATGGCATGGCCCTGCCAATCAATACATCGATAGCTCTGGGAGCTTAATGGACAGGCTGGGGTGGGGGAGGGCCCTTTGCAGCCTTGCTTGCTCTCCAGGCTGGCTTGGGTATGGGGAGTGTGACACGGGAGAAGCCAGACACTTGGGCTGGGGTGGGGGTGCCCATCTGAGCCAAGCCAGCTGGGGACGGGCCGCTGGGTCTCCCCCTCTGCTTTCTGCTCAGGAGCGCCAGCTGCCAGGAGCTTCGTGGGTTTCAGAGTCAGAGATGGACTCGGACCTTGGCTCACTCACTTTCCGTGCTACTCTGGGGGGTCCTTTGGCCTCTTTGTGTCTCCGTGTGTCCCCTGGAGCACGGGGATAGCCATCGTTCTGACCTGCTTGGATCACATGGGGAGTAAGGACAGTGGCTGGCACATGGGCGTCCTGGGTCCTGGCACGGAGCACAGGCCCATGAAGCGGAGCCGACGTGAGATTTGCTCTCAGCAGCAGTGGTGATGGACAGGTCGCCATGGTTGGCAGCAGCCCCAGGGCCCGAGTCCAGGCTGCTCAAGGAAGAGTTTGGGGAGCCCGAGTGGAGTGGGGAGAGCAGGGGCTCCCATCCCACTCTCTTGCAAGGAGGAGTTCAGGGTCTCCAGCCGTTCTGTGGACAGTCTCCCTCACCCCTCAACTCGGGCTCTGTTCAGAGCCAGCTGCTGTCCTGGAATGCAGTCACCCCCACTTATCCTTGGGGGATATGTTCCAAGATCCGCAGGGGAGGACGGCCCCAAACCCCAGGTGCAGGCATCATTGTACTGGGACGGTGGACTGATGGCTGAGTCGGCTACGGAGTGACCAACTGGTGGGTAGTGTACGTGGTGTGGATACGCTGGACAAGCAGGTGGCATGAGGTTTTGTCATGCTACTCAAACTGGCGCAGAATGTAAAACGTGAGGAATCGTTTATCTCTGGAATTTCCCATTTAATGCTTTTGGGGCTCAGTGGACCAGGGAGACCATGGAGAATGAGATCCAGGACGAGCAGGGAGCTGGGTAGGGAGGAGCCCAGGGGAGCAGGTGAGGCGCAGTGGCGGGCAGCGAGAGCTCAGGGCGCAGGGGAAGCCGGTCCTCTCCTCACTGACTCTGTGACTTAGGACAAGCCATGTCACTTCCCTGAGTCTCATGTTCCCCACCCATAAAACGGGGATAATAAGCAAACCAGCTTCTGGGGCTGCCGTGGCGATTATGGAGGGCCGTTCGCAGAGGGTGGTCCCGTGCTCAGCATGTCGCGGCCGTTTAAAGAACACACGGAAAGGAAACCGAGGTTGCTGTTGTCACTGAGGTTACCGTTCTCCAAGGTCAATAATACAGACAAACCCTGGTTTTCACAGGGGAAAGTGGAGGAAGGACAGCAGGCGGTCAGTGATGCAGCTGGACCGGCAGCCTGGGCTGGTAGTGCCCTGCTGTGGAGCAGGTGATCATGCAGAGTGCGTGTGACGGGGTGCAGGCTGGTGGAGGTGGCCACATGGCCTGGGAAGAAGTAGGAAGCCACCAATGTGCCTTTCAGAGCAGTGAAAGGACAAAGGTGGCGTTGGACCCCCAGCGGGGTGACGCTGTGGTCATCTCTGCAAGGTGGCCAGCCCTCTTTGACCCTGCAGGGGGTCCCACCATCTGCCTAGGGAGAGAGGCTGGTCTTAAGCAGCTGGGTCTTGAGGACGCCTGGATGTTGTCCTGCAGGCGTTGGGAGCCAGGGCAGGGCTCTGGGCAGGGACTGTCTCCCTGCGTGCGTTCCGAGCCACGCTGGGTGGGTTCCCTGCGCCCAGGCTGGCATCTCCGTATCTTTGGCAGACCTGGGCCCCTGTGGCCTCTGTGCAGTTCCTGGGTTGAGAGTATTTCCACCACCGTCAAAGCCTCAGGACCAGGGAAGGGGCAGCGGGCTGAAGTTGGGGTCTTGGGCTGCCAGGTAACCTCACGGTGGGAAAAGCTACTTCCACGTGTGAGGTGGGGGTGCAGCGGGCCCCAGGCCCCTCCCTCCACCTTGTGGGAGTTGTGGGATGGGATTGTTTGCCTGGTGACTTTTTGGCACCCCTGAGGACTATGCTCCTGGAGGGTGTGAGCAGGCAGGCGGCAGCTCCGACTGTCCGGGGAAGGCCCGCACCAGGTTCTGCTCCGGCACCGAGGCCAGTGACCTCCACCCAGCTAGCGGACAGGCAAAGGAGCCATCACTGCCCGGAAGCCCTGCATGCCTGCACTCTGGAGGCAGAAGCTGGGGCTCTGCTCGCCTGCCCAACCCTGTGGCCCTGGGCAGAGGCCTGAGGTCCCATCTGTGCACAGGACTCAGCTGCTGGGGTGGTCAAGGGAGTCAGAAGAGAAGCTGTCTGGGGGGCTTCTCCGCGGAGGCCAGCAGGGCTCTCTGTAGCTGTAGAACATCCCTTGCAATTCCCATGGCTCAGGAGGCTGAGGTAGGAGGATCACATGTTCGAGGCCAGGCTCAGCACTTAGCAAGGTCTTAAGAAACTTAGGGAGACCCAGTCTCAAAATAAAAAATAAAAAGGGGTGGGGATGTGGCACCCCTGGGTTCAATCCCTGGTACCAAAAAAGACAAAACAACAACAACAAAAGAACTTCCCTTGCCATCCCCCGTGTTTGGGTGGTAAGAAGTAGGGTCACTATTGAGCCCCAGGTGTCCCTCATTTTTGGCCATAGCCATTTGGTAAGCATTTGCTGATGGCCTGCTGGAGGCGGAGCTGAAACCCAGGGGTGAACCAGGCAAGCTTGACTCTGGGGACAGCCGCATGTGCAGAGAAACCCCCCCCCCAGTTTTGGAGGCGGGGGCCAGGCAGGTGCCTGAGGCAGGTGACAGCTAGGCTGAAGGACGCGGGCAGCCCTGAGCCCGCCAGAGGCCCTGCCCAGGAGCCTCGGGGCTCTTGGACCCTGTTTCCAGGAGAGGCCACCCCCACCCCCTCCCTTGGGATTGCTCAGGCCACAGGGTATGGCTTAAATCAGGAAGCTGGCAAGATGGATTGTTCCCCCCACGTCCTGTGGAAGGGTCACCTTCTAGCCCCTGCTGACCCAGGGTCACCCACGCTGCCTCTGTCCAGTGGGCCAGGGAGAAAATCATTAATGGGAGGCCAGCTTCTGGGGCAGGGCAGCTCCCCTTGGGGACCCGGGGTGAGGAGATTGGTTTGACCTCTGGTCGATAAGGCCTCCTGTGAGCAGGAGGGGCGTTGGGCGGGATGCTGGCGCCTGCCCTGGGGAGGGCCAGGCAGGCCACGCCCAGCAGTCATTCCAGGAGGGCTGAAGTCCGCGGGTGGGTATCTTGGGACACGTGTCCTGCAGGAGTTCCTCTACCCTGAGCATCAGGGCGGGAGTGAGGCAGGTGGAGATGAGGAGGAGCCCGCGTGTCCCTGGGCTGCCTGACTTGGAGCAACAGACTTAACTTTTTTGGGTCTCAGTTTTAAAATCTGTAAAATGGGGGTGAAATGCATTCCCATGACATTGGGTCGTGGGAACCCTCAAAGGCAATTGTGCCTTCCCAAACTGTACCCTGGTTTGTCAGGCTTCCCAGGTCCTCCTGGGGCCACCCTGGCTGGCACCTGGGAACACAGCTCTGAGCACCTACTGTCTGCTACTTTTTATATTCATCCTCCAGCACCCTGTGGGGTGTCGGCAGCAACACCCTCATCCCACATAAGGAGACGGAGGCATAGAAAGGACAGGGACTTTCCTTTGGTCCCCTTGCTAGAGAGGGCTTGCATGGGGGCAGGTCCTGATGGCGCTGGGGCCAGGCAGGGCCCAGCAGGGTGGCTGTCCTTCAGAGCTGTGCACAGGAAGCACGGTCCTGGGCCCCATGCCTGGGTTAACTGTGCGTGGCCTCTCCTGGCTGTCCAGCTGTGGCGCCTGTTTCCTCGTATCTGTTTGTGGGACAAGGCCCCGGCGGGAGGACACTGGGAGGCTCGGTGCTGTGGGCCCACTTAGCACGGTGCGGTCCAGGTTGGGGCAGGAGATGTGCAGGTCAGCGTGGGGACAGACACCTGCGCTGGGTGTGGGCTGTAGCGTGAGGAAAACACGTCCCTGGCCTGGGAGCCCTGAGGCGATGCTTCTGTCAGCCAGGGTCCCACGAGCGCCAGCGCGGGGGTGGGGCGTCCCAGGAATAGGGTCCTGCGAGTCTCCCGTTGTCAGACACGCGGGTTCTCAGCGCAAACCCGGAATGCCGGCGGGTTTCAGGACCGCTCAGCTTCGTGGTTAAGGTGGTTTGGTCATCACATAGTCAGCAGGACATGGGAAAACTTGTCATGCTAAGTGACACGCCAGGACTCCACGTCTTGGCAGTGTCCACTGTCCACCCACCCATCCACCCATCTGTCTATCCTCCAGCGAGCGTCGGGTGTCCACGCCTTCGGTGCTGGGAAGGAGCTGCAGGCAAGGAGGGGAGCTGGGCCGTGGCAGCGTGCGCGGTGCCACCCGTCTGTGGGGGCAGGCGGACAGGGACCAGATCGGTGGACGGCACGTCGGGGCACGTGCTGCAGAGAAGCCCAGGGAACCTCAGGTGTGGGGACTGGCGGTTGAGGCTGCCTCAGGAGGGCGGCCCAGAAGGGCCTGTTTGAGCAGAGATGCGGGTGAAGTAGGGACGTGCCGGGTAGAGATGGGAGAAGCGTGGCGCGGGGGAGAGCCGTGCGGGGCCCTGACGCGGGCGCCAGCATGACGGGCGGGGAGGGAGCGCGGGAGAAGACGGCTGAGCATTCGAGGCTCACCTGCAGGTCCTGGAGGCCGCGTGGGAGCGGGCCAGGTGGACTCTACAGGAGGGCCAGATTTGGTGGAGGGTGGATTAGCAGGTGGCGAGAGGAGACCAGATTAGCAGGAGGCCGTGAGGAGGCCAGTGCACACTGTCCAGAAGAGAGGCCGTGTCTCGGGTGGAGACTGGAGAGGTGCGTGTCGGTGCGACCAGAGGAGGCTTCCTGGAGGAGGTGGGCAGACCGAGCTAAACCCCGGGAGATAAAGGGAATGTAGATGGGAGATCCGACATGGAGTTAGTGGGGGGACCAACAGGGATGGGGAGGAGCCTCAGCATCGTCGCCTGGTGGAAGAAGTCACGGCCTCTGGCCTGCTTGTTCCCAGCTGGGGACCTGCCAGGCCGCAGTGCAGCTCTCCGCCCTCCCCGCTCCTCTGGATGCCTGGTCGGTGCCTTCCGTGTGCTCGCCGTGTCCTCACGGCAGGCTGCGGCCGGTAGGGGCTCTGCTTTAACGTCTTGCTGAGGAGGAGCTGGCGGCAGGCAAACCAGGACTCCTTGCTTTCCAGGGCTGCAGCGCAGGGTCCAGCAGCTTCAGGGTGTGTCCACCGAGGCTGGTTCTTGGCTGGGCTGCTTCCTGGCTGGGCCACCTTGGCCCTCACCTCTGAGGACTGGGGTGGCCATGGCAGGCCCGGCCCAGGGCCCACGTGGAGGCGGCCCTTGCCTTTGTCATGACCGCGGCTGGACCACTGTCCCCTTCCCTGTCAGGTGCTGGTGGCCGAGGAGAACGTGGACTTCCGCATCCACGTGGAGAACCAGACACGGGCTCGGGACGATGTGAGCCGTAAGCAGCTGCGCTTGTACCAGCTCTACAGCAGGACCAGCGGGAAGCACATCCAGGTCCTGGGCCGCAGGATCAGCGCCCGCGGCGAGGACGGGGACAAGTATGGTAGGTGCCAAGCCCCTCCTCCTGCACCCCAGGCTGCACCCCAGCTCCGCAGTGCTGGTGCTGGCGGAAGGTCGCGGACCTCGCACTGAGCCGTCTGGGCCTTGGTTTCCGGTGTGCTGATCCCAAGGCCCCCGCAGGGTCCTAGCCGAGCGTGGGAACAGCAGGTGCTGTGGCCAGCAAATGCCCCGGTCAGCGGCGGTTGTTGGGAGCATCGGGAGGCCCTGCAGCAGGTGGCTGCCCCTGAGGCTGCTGCTCAGTCCGGGGCTCAGGCTGGGAGCCGCTGGGTCAGGCTTTGTGGATGCTGCTGCTTGTGGGGGAATCAGCCTGGTGGGTGTGTGAGCATGCGTGAATGTGCACATGCGCACGTGTGTTTCAGGCTTGAGCGTGTGGACGCTCAACACGCTGGACTCTGGTCTTGCTGACCTGCCCTTGACCCTGGGACGTCCTCGTCCTCCTCCGGGAGTCTGGGAGCCCTCATGCCCTCCCCGTGCTGGGAGCAGGAGGTGTTCTGTCCCCTCCGCTTCTCAGGCCCCAGCACAAGACCCTCAGCAGAAAGCGAGACAGACAGGGTCAGCACTGAGGGGTCGGCCAGGACGAAAAACACTCAGCGTGCAGAGCGGTCACTTAGAGTCGCCAGTCGGGAAGAGCTCGGCGCCACCTGGCCTCCTGGTCCTCGCCCTCTTGGAAAGCACTGCCCCATGGGTTCCTGCCTTCTCGGGCTGGGGTCCCCAGAGGAGTCCAGGCCCACTGGAGTGGGGCTGGGGGTGGCCGTGCAGGAGGCTGGGCCTGCCATCCTGGCCTTCCTGGGCCGATGCCCCGCCTGCCCGGCAGGCCTGCCCATTGCAGTCAGGACGTGACAACAAGACAAATAATTTCTTGGACCCTTTATCTTGGACACCATTTATTTTCCCTGAGCCCCAGGGCAGGGCTGACCTCGTGGTAGGGCCTGGTGTGGCAGCTGCAGCGGCTCTGGGGGCTGGGCCGGGCAGGCCAGGCTGGGCAGGCCGGGCCACGCTGGGCCTCACTGCGGGGCCAGCTGCCGCTGCGTGCGCCCCATCACTCTTAGCTGGCTCCCTGGCCCTCCCCTCCTTCCCCTCTCCTTGCCTGGTTCCGGCGCCTTCTCTTCTTTGTTTCTGTCTGTCTCTGTCCCTCCCTCTGTCCACAGCTTCACTCTGCCCCGGTCTCCTGGGCCCTCTGCTGGTCGCCGCACTGGGCCCCTTTGCAGATGCCGGGCTGGGCTGGGCCAACCCAGGTGGTGGTTTTCCCTGGGAGCTTCTGTCCAGTGGCTGCCAGGAAGGGGCAGCTGGCCGGCCAGGCAGGAGGAGGTGCCCTCCTGGGGAGTCCCTGGAGCTCTTGCTGGCCCCTCCAGCCTGGAAGAGTTTGGTGGGGGCCAGACTCTGGCCTGAACCATCTGTCCACACTCTGGGACAGGAGGTAGGAGCTGGGGAGGGAGAGGAGCCCAGGGGTGGCTGGCCTCTCACTCTGAAGCCACCTGTCCCCCCATTTCCTCCGCCTGAAATGGGAACTCAGGCGGCCTTGCCTGCTGTGTGACCTCAGGCTCTTTGCCTTCTCTGGGCCTGTTTCTCTTCTGAACACTAGAAGGCTTGGCCTTTGAGTAGGCTTCTTTAATGTTAACACGCATGCGAGTCTCCAAGAGGTCTTGTCCAAATGCCGGTGTCCACTGGGTGGGTCTGCAGTGGCCTGGGCCCTTGGGTGGGACCGACAGACCCCATCCCTGCATCGCTAGAAACTCGCTTGTCCTTGATGCTTTCCACCGCTGCAAACTCTCGAGCTGAATCCCCGTCTCTCAAGGAATATATTTATGTATTCCTCCAAGCCCCCAACACCAGGGTGACCAGGGCCCTTGCGGCTGCTGCCGTTCCCTTTAAATGTCCCATTAGAAAAGCAGATGAGGGGAGGGACCCCATCTGTGAGCCCTGGGAGAGGAAGGGAGACAATGGGCCAACTGAGGCTTCCGATCCAGATGATCGATACAAATATTATTGGAAGGGTGATTTATGAGGCCTGGGCTGCAGGAGGGGCCCGCCTTGCCTGGGGGAGGGGCGACCTGGGCCCAGGGCTGTTCCGGAACCTGCTCCCTCTTCTCAGGACGGGGTTCGGTGGGAAGAGCGCTGCCACCGGGGACTCGCGAAGCCCACGTAGCCTCACGGCCCTTCACAACGTGCTGCTGGGATTTCAGCAGCTGCCACGTCGGAACAGAATCCCTCTGAAGGCCTGGGATCAGCAGAACCCACCGACACTGGGGCAGGCGTGAGAAGCTGGCGCCCTGGGGCCCTTCCTGTGCACCGGGTGCAGGGTGCAGTCCCCCGTCCAGGCCTTTGGGGAGAGGTGCAGCTGGGGTGGCCCTTTGGGAGACCTCTGTAGGTGTCATTGGGGCTCTGCCCCTGGGTTCTGCAGGAGGGTCTCCCTGTTGCCCCTAAAGCTTTCCCAGTGCTCTGGGGGCCCCCGGTTGCTGTTCCAGGAGCAGAGTGCTTTCATAGCTTTGCTCGAGGGGGGACACAGCCGGCCAGAGGGCTGGAGGCTGAGGAGCAGTGTAGCTGGCAGGCAGGGGTTGGGGAGCCACCCTGGCCATGTGGGCCACACCCTCTCTCCTCCTTGCTCTTGGTCCTGGTCCCCTCCATCTTGTAGGCTTGAACAACAGGACCTGGTTCCTGCCGTGGCTCTTACTGAGCGGCCTGGGAACCTGGGGCAGGTGTCTCTGGCTCCAGACTCAGTTTCTGCTCCGTGGGGGCCAGGAGTCCCTGATCTACCTGCTTCCCAGGTGGACGGGCCTGAGCCAAGGTGGTGGAGGGGCGGAGCCGCCAGCTCTGGCAGGCGATGGGCAGTGGGCAGCTAAGGGGTGGGGCTGGGCTCTCAGCGGGCAGTCCTGGGGCCGCGGAGCCCACACAGGGAGAGGTCAGGGGCCCCGGCCATGGAGGGGCCTGTGGCAACCCTGCTTCTGTGAGTCCTGGGATTGGCGACTCCAGCCTTACCTCATTTGTACAAAGGTCTTCTCTATTTGAGGATAAATAAAAAAAAGTTTAAAACCCCATTCTGCAGCAGGCCAGCTGTCCCAGCCAAGAAGGCCCAGAGCAGCCCCAGGACAGGCCTGGCAGGCCAGGAGAGCGGGCCAAGGACGGGATTCCACGCTCTGGAATCCAAAGCCATTGGAACCTGGGCCCTGCCACTTATTTGCTGGCAGACTGTGGGTCCCGGTTAGCCTCTCTGGTCCTGTTCTCTGGTCGCGGGCATGAGAGTGCCCAAGGGGTGCCTGTGCCTGCAGATTAGGCCCTGAGTAAACAAGACCCAGTGACCCAGTGACCCTGGGGAGGCCCCCGCGGGAGAAGGAGCTTCCTCGTCCCTCTGTGAGGCTCGGTGTGTGGGGTGCAGGTGGTTCCGAATGGCAGGGCCTCAGACGGAGCAGGAAGGGGGCCCAGGAATGTGGGGTCCGGTGGGTTCTTTGCTGAATGGGTGGGGTGGGGACCTCTGTCCCTGTGTCCCCATGCTGGGACTTGCTGGAGGGCTCATGGTCTGACTGGGGTGGTGGAGGCTGCAGGGTCCCTGCTCCGAGTCCGACCCCTGTCCATTCTCCACCCACCAGTCGGAACGCCTCTCTGCCTGGTCAGAGGTGCTGGGTCCCTTAGACTGAGAGCCCAGGTCAGCCCAGGCCTGCGAGCCCAGCGCCCACGGCTGCTCCCGCCACCGCAGGGCCCCGGCCACTGCTCCTCCAGCATGCGCTCGCGCCCCAGCCTGAGGACGCTGACCTCCAGACGGCCGTGACCGTGCCTCCTCCTCAGGCTTCTGTCCCGCTGCCCTCCTCAGGGGTCCCCATCTCCGTCCTTCAAGGGTGTGCTTCTTCCGCGTGCCATGGCCGCCAGCTGGCCTGTTGTCCACTTGGTTCTTGGCTCCTGGTCTCTCTGGTTGGGTGTGTGCCCTGCTGCCCGCTGGGCACTGGTGTCCACTCTGCTCAGTGCCGTAGCCCCTTGCGCAGAGCCTGTCACAGAGGCGCTCAGGACGTGTCTGAGCAGGTGACGTGTGGGTCCTGTGTGCGCCTGGGAGGGGGGGGGTCACTGTCGCTGCGGCACTGGGCCAGCGGCCTCTTTCCCACTGGTGGGGTGCGCGGCTCAGTGCTTCACGCGGTGGGGTCCATACGTGGCAGGTTGGGGTCCCTCCTTCCTCCTCCATCCTTGGACTGTGCCTTGGGGACGTGTCACCTCTCCTGACCTTCACATCTCAGGCTTCGTCTCCTGCCCTCTGGGCTCCTGTCACACGACCTCTGTCCCCAGTGGGAAGTGTTCGCCCGTGTCTGTCCCCTCCAAGGCTGCCGTGGCTACTAGAGAGACGGCTGGGGTTAATGCAGCTTCTGATCAGCCCTATTGATTTTCTTCCCTGCTCCTTTCTGGTGAGCCCACGTGGCCTGCACTCTCCTCCAGGGACTTCAGGAGAGGCACTGGAGAAGGGGCCTCAGCGTGCGTGCGCGTGTGTGCCGGTGCATGCGTGTGCATGTGTGTGCGCACGCGTATGTGCGTGTGTGCATGCGGGTGTGTGCATGCGTGTGCACACGTGAGAGCGTGCACAGTGGGGAGCGTCTCCGGAAAGGAGGCCTCTGCCCTCCCCTGGCGGCCTCCCTTATCTGCACCTGGCCCACCTCCAGAGAGCAGGCAGGGAGGCTGACCCAGTGTGACCTCCCAGTGCCTCTGGGGTCAAGGGCATTCCTCACTGGAGGACGATGCCAGGCACTGGGCCGGTAGTTTGGTCAGCACTGGAACTGTTGTGGCCGGATGGCTGCAGCGCCCGTGCCCTACGCGGGGCCCCAAGCCCGTGGTCCTGGGGAGCGCGGCCACCTCTGGCTCGTGCTCTGTGGCCGCCTCTCCGGGTCCTGTCCCCTGTGTCTCTGGCAGGACTGTCCCTGGCCGCCTCTCAGTATCTTTCTCTTCCGTTTCCCACCCGTCAAGCCCAGAGTGTTCCAGGCGAGGTCCTGGGTCACCGCGGAGCCCGGCTGGGAGACCTGCCGGTCCCTGGGCCGCCTGAGCCCCTGCTCTTTCCTGTCACCGCAGGCCGGGGCTGTGTGGTCCCTTGTGCCTGCATCCCTGGGTCTGGATCTGCAGCTCGGGAGCTGCTCTGCTCCAGCGTAGCCCCACTGTGTGACTCTGGGGGCCTCAGTTTCTTCTTCTGGAAATGCATCACAGTTCCACCTCAGAGGCGGGTAGAGGCCAGGTGAGGCGGTTCGGTCTCCAGACGCTCAGCCTCCGACACCTGGCAGATGCTCCACCACGGTCAGCGTCACTTTTTCTCACCATTCTCCTTGGGCTTGTAAGGAGAACGGGGAGGGAGACCAGGCGTCATTCTAGAAAGCTCCTTCCCTCCGGCCCCTCTCCCAGTGCGGGCGGGCCTGGTCTTCAAGCCTGTGCCTCTGCACGTCCTGCCCCAGCGTGGCCGTGCCAGCTGCCCGGTGCTGGGCCCTGGGAAGCCTGCTCTCCGGCTCTCCTTTCCGGGGAGCTGGGGCAGGGGCTCCAGCCTGAGCCCCTGGTCTGTGCAGCGCTCCCGTCCCCAGGCCGTCTGGCCATGGTCCAGTCCTGCCCCGGGTGCCCCTCAGGGCTTCCCACCTGCATCTTCCTCCAGGTCACCCTAGGGACCCCTCCGTCCTCAAGGTCACTTGGAAGTGGAGGCGGGAGGGGTGGGCCTCTGCCTCTTGCTCTGATGGCCTCTCTGCCCCCCGAGTTCTGCCCACCGAGTGAGGCCGAGAGGAGACCCCACCCCCACCCAGTGCTGTTACTCGCTCTCCCCGGGAGGACGGTGCGAGGAGGGGAGGTGGACGGCAGAGCCGCGGACTGCAGGGGCAGCCTGCCTGGGTGTGAGTCCTGACTCCATCGCTGTGGCCCTGGGGACTGTGAAATGGGGATGATGGCCAGAGTCCTAACCTCTCGGTGACCCAGGGGGACTTAAGCACGGAGGCGCATCCCCAGCCCTTCTTCCACTTTGCTTGGAGACAGGGTCTCGCTGACTTGCTTAGGACCTCACTGAGTTGAGTTGCTGAGGCTGGCTTTGAACTCTCAGTCCTCCGGTCTCAGCCTCCCAAGCTGCTGGGTCACAGGTGTGCGCCACGGCGCCGGCCCTCACACGGCTCTGGTTAGGGTTGCTGAGGGCTCATGAAGAGTGCCGAGCACGTCAGAAGCTCTCCACGAATGTGAGTCACTATACGTTCTGCAGGAACATAGATAGAGGCCGTGCAAGTTACCTCAGCCTGGTTCAGAGAGGGACAGGGTTTCTTCCTTTCTTGCACAGCAAGGTTTTTCATCTTTGCTACTGAGGATGAGTGAGTGGGACCCCAGGATTCTAGCAAGTGGCATGAGTGATAACCAGGGACCACAGCAGGAGAGAGCAGAATGGTTAAGGGCATTGACTGTGAAATCAGAGGCTGGGTCCAAACCCTCACCCTAACCATCGCAGCCGAGTGCCGTTGGGCACATCCTTTCACCTCACTGCATCTCCTTTTTAGCTTTTTTTTGGTACTGGGAATTGAACCCAGGGGCACTTTACCACTGAGCTACATCCCCAGTCCTTTTTCTTCTTAATTTTGAGACAGGGTCTTGCTAAGTTGCTTAGAGTCTCACCAAATTGCTGAGGCTGGCCTTGAACTTGTGCTCCTCCTGCCTCAGCCTCCTCAGTTGGTGGGTCACAGGCACATGCCACACGCCCAGCTCTCTTTACTTCTCAGTGTTAGGTATACTTCCATTGCAAGGCTGTCCGTGCACTTTTTAGAACTCCTTACTGGTCGTTTCCCATGAGCCAGGCCTGGGATAGGGGCCGGAAGTCACAGAGATGAGTAAGTAGATAGGACCTTGTCCCCATAGAACTTACCTTCTTGTAAGTGGGGACAGACAATGAAAGGGTAAGGAACTGTGCTAGCTTTCCATCCCTGTAACAACACACCTGAGAGAATCAACTTGAAAAGAGGAAAGGTTTATTTTGGCTCAGTTTGGGAGGTTTTGGTCTGCTGCAGTTGGCTCACTGCTCTTGGGCGTCTGGGAGGCAGTACGTCCCAGCAGGAGTGCAGGTGGAGGAGGCCGCTTACTCACGGTGCCTGGAAGCAAAAAATAGAGGCGGAAGGGTGCAGGCCCCAAGTTCCCCTCCACAGCACACTCCCCCTGACTCTCCTCCTCCACTGCCCCCCCCCCCCCCGTTACAGGTTCTGCCACCTCCCAACAGTGCCAGGGACTGGGGACCCAGCCTTTCTTCCAGGGGCCTTTGGGGGGCCCTTATTTAAGCAATAACACAGGAGAGCGCTGTGGAGTGTGGTGCAGGGGTTTGGGGTCGGCTGGACGGGGGAGGTGGCGCCAACATTACCCAGCGTGGTCAGGGAAGGCCTCTCTGAGGAGTGACGTGTGAGTATCATGAGAGGTGCGGAGCCCCTATGAGAAACTCTGGGCAAAGCAGCCTCCAGGCAGTGGGAACAGCAAGTGCAAAGGCCCTGAGGCGGGAGTGTGCTGGGGTGTTGGAGGAGGAACAGGAGGCTCAGCAGCAGGTGGGAGGAGGGGAGGCCGGCAGAGAGCAGGGTCCAGGGGGGATGTGTCCCAGGGAAGAGTTCGGGTTTTCTTCTAAGTGGGTTGAGGATCCCTAGGTCTTTAGCAGGGAAGAGCTGTAATTTAATTGATAGTTTTGAAGGATTCCTCTGGCTGGTGTGTGCAGGGGAGACAGGTGGGGACGAGAATGGCAGAGGAAGGCGCCTGTTGAATTGCGCAGAGGGAGGGGAGAAAGATAATGTCATCGGCCCTCCACACGGCCTGCTGCAGGCCCCATGAATGGAACTGAGCCCAGGCTTCTGACTTCGGAGAGCTGCTTCCTGGGGACTGGGTGATGGGGGGGTGACGCTGGCGCAGACCTGGCCTGGGTGGAGTCTCCCTCTCGCTCCCAGAACTGCTGCTGCTATTACTCCCTGAAGACTTTACATAATTCTGGCCTGCGTCCCTCATTATGTCATGTGCTCAGTGAGTCTAGGTCACTGGCTGCCGCTGGGGTGGGGGAGGGCGGGAAGAGCACACGCTGTCTCCCTGGCGTGGTGGCCGCCAGGCGCAGACCCTGTGCTGCGGCGGTGGAGTGCAGTCCAGCGCGGTCCAGCCTCAGCCCTGTGGGCAGCTCCAGCGGAGGCCAGGCCCCTGCCGGCGCCCTGGCTGCCAGTGGTGGGGGTTTGCTTGGAGGCAGGTCTCTCCGCAGCCGGGACCTCGTCCCTGAGCTCGGGGTCCTGCACAGGGGGCAGCCCTGCCGCAGGGTGGCTCGTCTGACCCTCGGTTGCTACTCCAGAAAATGGGCACCGGCACTCCGGCGGGCTGGCTGGAGGAGGTCCAGAGGGGAGCCCTTCTGAGCCCACGGCCCAGCATGTGCTGGCAGGAGGCAGGCAGAGGGGGCCTCCCCTGGGACTTACTTGGGGTGTCCTGGGTTCCAGCCCCGTGGTCCCAAAGCCTGGAACGGCCAGGCCAGAAACAAGAGCCTGGGCCCCGGGCACTTCCACATGTGCTTCCTGGTGGCCGCTGTCCCCAGAGGCAGGCCGATCAGCGGCCCGACCCGGGTGCAGGTCCTAGGCCACCCCGGGCGCGCGGCGGTGTTTTCCACTGTTTTTTTTTTTTTTTTTCCTTTTAGGAAAACAGTTTGTTTTTTCAGTTTTTAGGGAACTTAAGCCACACTTGCTGCCTCCCCTTCCCATCCTCTGAGAGTAGAGCGACACCAGGTCACATCATCCTTGCAGGCACTGGGAAGAATCAGGGTGGTTCCATTTTACAGGTGAAGAGACTAAGGCCTGCGGGCCTGTGGTCAGCATGGGCCTGCGGTGGCATTGGCCTCCGTGCGCCCCAGAGCTGGCGCTCCTGTGCCTCTGCTGCCGGGTTGGAAGCTCCTGGGGTTGTCCTGGGCCCCGTGCCCTCACCGCGGCCAGGACGGAGCTTGGTGAATGGGCAGAGCTGCCGACCTGCCCAGCCCCGGGGTGCCAGGGCCTGCACTGGAGGGCCGGTGCCCCGCCCCTGCGCCGCGCCCCGCCCCCTGCATCACTCCCCGCCCCCTGCGCCCCTGGCCCCAGTTCAGGTTCCTGGCCCAGCGCTTCCTGGGGGAGGTGGAGGAAGAGGGTGCCTCCCTGCTCCCAGAATTTCTGAATCCTTGTTAGATCTTTAAATTTTATGTAGATTCTTTTTTTTCCCCTTGGAAAGGCATTTTAATTAGTAATGGTGTCAAAGGAGCACTGAATTAATTATTGGAAATCCTGAGTTCCACATGGTTTCAGTTTTCACAACAGGGTACCAGGGTCTATATCTGTGATTTTTTTTTATTAAAATCATATCGAGTGTATTTTAGGGGCACTGAGATACACATTTTGTGGCTCCAAGGATCCTGTACACAGGAATTTGGGGCTGTGATTTTTGTTATAGAGAGCAAGTCCCTTGTCACTGGAATTAAACTTTTGTGGGTGAAGGAGGGGCAGGTGTTGGGAAGCAGAGGGTCAGGGAGGGCAGCCTGAGAATTACCACAGCCAAAGAAAGCAGCTTTCGGGGGGAAGTGGTACTGGGGGAACCAGACATGGGGGTCAGGTCCAGCAGGCAAAGAGAGCTCAGAGAGGTTGTGTGACCTTCTCAAAGTCACACAGCACCCAGATGGGGAAACATGTGGACTGGCAGAGGGAGGGGGATGGTCTGGACACAGCATGCCTTAATGGAGGAATAGTCACCCTTTGGCTTCTTGACCCCCATTCAGTCAGGGGTTTAGAGGTGCGGTACTGGACACCCACAGGGAGGCCGTGTGGAACATGGGTGGTTTAGCATGGTGTGCTCCACCTTGGATGAGGAGGAATCGGTCCTGATTGGGACTTCTGGCCCTGGGGACTTAGTTGCCCTTTAGCTTTGGCGGCCTGGAGGGAGGGAAGTGGAAGATCCTGAACCCCCTTTCCCTGGGGCTGTGCCTCCTCCTGGTGTCCTGCTACATCAAGGGCAGAGGTGCCACTAGGCACCAGCAGGGGTTCCAGATGTTTGGGGGGGGAGGGGGGACTGCCACCTAACTTTTGGAGGAAATGGCTTGAGCCCCAAAGTCGGGTGTGTGTGTGTGTGTGTGCGCGCGTGCATGCACATGTGTCTGCTGCTTCCCTCTCTTCAGAGACTGCGACTTCTCAGGGGTATTTGTACAGCTGTCTGAGATGCTTTGGGGAGTGGAGTCGTGGGACTCCAGAAGAGGGATGATGAGGAGGAGGGAACATGGGTATTTAGCCACCAGGGACAGAACTCTGGCAGGAGCCCTCTGAGTCCCAGGAGGGAGCTGAGAGGCTTGAAGGCGGATCAGGTGCCAGCAGCGACCTTCTCTCCTGGGGCGGGGTGTTTCTGTGGGACCTGTCAGAGGCCTGCCTCGGGCCTGATTTGGGGACGGAGGGACCAGGGATAGAGTCAGGGACCAGGCTGCTGAGCCTTTAGACTAGACTTTAAAAACTGTCTTATTCTCCTGCCTTCCAAGCCCAGCTCCTAGTGGAGACAGACACCTTCGGTAGTCAAGTGCGGATCAAGGGCAAGGAGACGGAATTCTACCTGTGCATGAACCGCAAAGGCAAGCTCGTGGGGAAGGTGAGTGACGGCCGGCGCTTCCTGGCGAGCTGGGAGAGTGTGTCTGGGTCCCGACGGCCCCCTATGGAAAGCAGACCGTGAGCGTGCATGTGCGCGTGCGCGAGGGGGCTCAAGTCCCCACGTCCCTCCCTTCGCCCTTCTTGGGCTGGCACCTGCGGGAGCCGGGCCTGGCGGTGGCTGCCACTCCGGGTTGCAGGCAGAGCCGGGTCTCCCGGCGGGTGCGAGCCCTGGCTGGCTCAGCCGCGAGAGAACCGAAGGGGCTCCACAGCGTCCTGCCTCCGTGTCCCTGACGTCTGGGGAGAGGGACGGCAGGCCAAGGGCTGCGGCTGCGCGATCGTTTTAACAATCGCCAGGGGTTCACAGCGCCGCCCAGCAGCGGCCTCCGGAAGCCGACCGCCTCGTCAGCGCTGGGCCTCACGGTTCTAGCATTTCAGGAAGATTTTATTACTTTGGAACTGGCGGGAGAGCTGCATGTAACAAATTAGGGCCGGCGCGGTGGCCCAGGCGGGGCGCGGGTCCTGCGGTGCTTCGCCGAGCCCCACCCCTCTGCGGGCTGCTGGCCTGCGGAGGTCCCACGCGCTTCCCCTGGGCTTCAAGGGGAAGGTGCCGCTGGAGTGGCTCTGTGAGGTCGTTCGCGGTGCCCTCTTCCCGCAGGGCTCGCCTCACCCCCTACTCAGTATATATGGGATCAGCCCAATTCCAAGGGGGATGGGCTTCCTTCCGGGATAAGGGCCTGGGGGATTATGCGGCTCATAGGTTTTGTTGGGGTAAAGGGAGATGGGCACCTCTGTGAAGCCCGTTTTGATTTCTTGAATCCCCCGCTCTTATCCCTGCCCCATACCCATACGGGGCCAGGGAGGTGCAGAGAATTGACACATGCTGGTACCAGCTTCCTTTAACTGAGCAGCTACTTTCTTCTGGCAAAATGCTTCCCAGTAATCCCAGAGGTTGGTACTATCCCCATCCCCATTTCACAGGTGGGAAAGTGGAGGCTTGGCCACAACCAGGGGCACTTGTCCCAGGTCCCACACTAGAACCAGGCGGGATTCAAAGCCCAGTTTGGAAGGAGAAGATTCCAGCCACATTGCACGTACCAACCCAAGCAGCTCGGAGAACAAAATAATAGTAACCCCAGAGCGGTGGGGATGGTTTTAATTAGTGATTCACTCGGCCGGCGCGAGGCGGCTGGCCGGCGAGGGGACCGGGGCCGCGTCTGGGGCTGGGGCTGTGGGCGCTGGGTCCCCTGGCCTGGCGGGGTCCCCTGGCCGGCCGGCTGCTTCCTGCGGCGGGGGCCCAGTCCTGCTTCAGGCGCTTTGTTCTGCTGCCCGCCTGGGCCTCCTCCCAGGCCCAACCTGCTTTGAGTTTGAGGCTCATTTTTCTCTTTTGCTCCCCAAAGAAGGGGCTGGCGGCACCTCGCGTGCCCGATGCCCATGCCGCCTCGCCCGGCTGTTCCCGGCATCCTGACCCCGGCAGGGCCATCGTGGGGTCAGAGGAGCGGCCGTCCTGGCCGTCCTGCCGCCCTCCGCCCGCCGGCTGGCCGCTGAGTCACCGCTTCCACAGGAGCCGGCTCCGATTTCCTGCCCCCTCGCCCTCTCTCCCGTCTTTAATATTGGTGACGGTTCAGCTGGCGCTGCGGCTGGAGGCCCGGCCCCCGCCGCTCCCTCCTCGCCCAGGCGCCGCCCCAGCGCCTTTCTTCGGTGCTGACCCGGCCCAGGGTGCCGCATCCACCTGTCCCACTCCCTGTCCCACCAGGCCCCGCCCCTGTGGTCCATCTGGCCTCTGAAGCTGCGATCCAGGCCGTTGGGCTGCTGTCCCGGCCACAACCTCCCTGGCCGCTGCAGCCGCAGGTCCTGGGATCCCCTCCTTGATGGCCGGGTGTGTCCTTCCTTCTGCTGCCTCCTGGTGTGGGTTTCTGGGCTCTGGTGAGGCAGGCTTTCCCCCCTGCCCGTCCATAGTCTCCCGATGCCCTCCACCCCCAATGCTGCTGGACCTCATCCTCGAGGCTACAAGCCTCGCACTCCTCTAGGGGACACTCGAGGCCCCGGAGGCCCCCTGGCGTGGTGGCCTTCCTTCTGGCTCAAGCCTTCAACTCCCTCTAGCCATCCCTGGCCCTGGGTCTGCCCCTGCCCACCCCAGAGTCCTCCCTGCACCCCTCTTGCTCATCTGCTCCCCTGGTTGTCTTTGTCTGTCCTGTGTCTCTGTCCCCCAACAGCCTGGGTGCTCAATGGGGTCCATCCTTGTACAGCAAAGAGCATCAAAGAAATAGAAATGTACTTCCGGCTTTCTGAGCTGACCCGACTTCCAGCCAGAATGATGGCTCAGAGAGCCCCGGCCTGCCTGAGGCTCAGTGTCCTCGTTCTGAAGTGAGGATGTGCTGCTGGCCCTAAGTTAGTTCCTTTCCCTTCGCAGCCGGGTCACGAAGCTGCTCCTTTAGCCGTGGCGACCCCTGGCCTCGCGCCTTTGCAGCAGCTCAACAGGACAGCGCCTGTGGCCTCCTGACCCTGGTGCCGGCCGTGCACACCTCTGGCGGGGGCCTGCCATGCCCTGGGCCCTGCACTGCCGTCACCCCCTCTGCTGCCTGTGCCAGCGGCCCCCACGCCCTTCCTGTGAGCCCCTGTGTGCTCGGGCAGTCCCCCTCCTTGCCACAGCTCTGAAGCCCAGGCGGGCACTTTCTCTCACCTCGTAAGTGGCTTTGAGGATCCAGCGTGTGTGATTATTGATGAGTCCTCTTTGGGGCAGTGTAGAGCTTCAGACCCTTTTTAGAGCCCACCAGCACATCCTTAAGACCACTTAGGTTGTAAGTAACAGAAACTCCACTCAAAATGCTTTAAGCAGAATTTTTTGGTGCATAGAGCTAAAAATGTCTAGGGATCTGGTTTTAGGTAAGGTCTGATCTAGGGACCAGATGATGTTATCAGGATTCAGTCTTCAGATCCAATAGAAGGACTAGGAGGTCAGAGGCGGGAGTTGGGGCCGGAGAATGGAGCTCCGCTTCACCAAGGTTCTGGGTGGGGCTGTTTACTCCTGGCTCGGTGTGGCCGCTCTGTCGCCTGGACCAACTGAATCGGTCCTTCTGGGGGTGGGGCCTCGCACAGGTGTGTTTAAATCTCTGCAGGGATCAGCAGGCCACAGAGGCGTCAGGAGCAGAGGTGAGGGTCAGGCTCGGTGTGGCATGCTGCCTGTGTTCCCGGTGGGACCCCTGGCATGGCCCGAGGCCTCTGGCTGGTTCCCAAGGCCCCCCGTGCCCTGGGGGTTGGGCAGCCCTCCTGCCACCCTCTGAGCTCCACCCAGGCGCGTGCTGAGCCTGTTTGCCTGGTGCTGTTCTGACGCCCTGAACGTGCAGCCCACTCTGTGCCGATGGCACTCCGTGGGTCGGGGCAGGGGTTGGCGGGTGGCGTCCGCTCCCCGTCCGCTCTCCCCACGGGCCTCTCTGGAGCAGACAGGGGACGTGAGCAGGAGTGGTTGGAGCGGGCCAAGCCTGCCATGTGCAGGCCCGTGACCTTGGGCAAGCGCCTCTGCCCACCGTGAGCTCTGCTTCATCCTGTGAGCAGAGGCGACCTCGGCCAGTTAAGAGGATGAGGTGACATCTGGATGCGGCCGTATCTGGCCTGTGGTCAGTGACAAATAAATGCTGAATGAAGGAGCAGGGGACAAGTGGGACCGGTAGGGGTCTCCAGCCCTCTTCCCGCTCTGCCTCCTGATCACTGTGTCCCCAGGAGCGACGTTCTAGGACATCGCTGGGCACAGGTAGAGCTTCCAGGAGACAGAGTCTGCTTTCCTTTAGACTTGTTCGTGTCACCCGCTGTGTCCATCCCAGTGAGACTCGGTGGGCGTCCTGGCTTGGGCTAAGGTCAAGCTGAGCCTGGAGCGGGAAGCTCTGGGGCCAGGAGGAGGGAGGAGGTGCTGAATGCTGGAGCCCGGTGGGGCGGGTGCCGGGGCTCGGAGCTGGAGGACGGCGCACGAATGAGGCCTGGCAGGGAGAGGCGGAGCCCGGGGAGAGGGTCCCTGAAGGAAGCAAGCTGAGGTCCAGGCAGCAGCAAGAGCCCAGCAAGGGTGGAGGCGCATGGCGAAGCCTTTGTCCTATTTGCTCTGACTGTTTTGTGAAGACCAGTTGAAGAACTGAACTCAGGTTAGACAGGCAGCTTCCAGAATTTTCCTTGGGAGACCAAAGCCCAGGGCCCACTCCCCTCCGCTGCCTTTGCACATTCCTGGCTTCCCCTGCAAGGGTCCCTCACGGCCTTCTCACTCATACGGTCCTCCGGGTATCTCCCAAGCCTGTGCCTGTCCCCTCTGCAGCCTCCTCGAGAGTGTTTCCTTACCCGCCTTCCCTTCTGCAAAGTTCAGCACTGGGTCTGCAGGGCCCAGGCTTGCTCTCTGCTCAGAGGTGAAGGTTCCTGGAAGCTCCAGCCCGCTTTCCACTTCAAACAAAAGGCTGGAACCTGCACCTCAGTCTCCTCACACAGCCAGACCTCCCGGCTTCCAAGTTGGCTGGGTGGCCGTGCGGAACGAGGAGTGGGCCCGGCCTAAATCTGACAAAGGCCTTCCCTGCATCCTGCGCTCTCCCGCAGAGCAATCCTGCCGCCCTTTGTCCAGGAGGCAGGCCAGTCCTGAGAAACCCCCTGCTCTTTAAGATTCCCCCAGCCAGTTCCCTCTGTGGCTCAGACCTGTTGAGAAGCATGCTCCTCAGGACATCCCAGAGGAAGTCATTGTTCCCGCTTGACAGGCGAGGGATCCGAGGCTTGGAGAGTGCAGCTAGCCAAGCTGAGGTGACACAGGAAGTGAGGGTTCCTTTGACTTCTGCCTCTGAATTCAGTGCTCTGGTTCTGCCAAGCGGGTTTACATGCTTGCTGGGGAGCCTGAGGCCCAGGACCGTGGGCACGGGCTTTGGCGTTTGGCCGCGTGAGACTCCCACCTGCCAAGTACTGAGACGTGCCACATCCATGTTGGATGTGATTTACATTTAACTTCAGCCTCACGGGGTTGAGCGAGGTTGAGTTGCTGCTTCACATTAGGATTGGCACAAACCTGTCCTGGCTCCTTTCTGGTGCATGTGATGGAACACAGGCTCAGCTGGTTCTGAGGAAGTGAGACAGTATTGGCCCACGTAACTGTGAGGTCACTTGAACTTCAGACGTGCCTGTATCCAGAGCCCACATGACGTGACTCAGGCCTTGGGGCCTGTCTTTCTCTTCCTCTTGGCGTGGCTTGCTCTGTTCTGGCACCACAGCCAGACACGATTTCCCCTTTGGGTGGCAAGATGGCCGCCTCTGTTTCAGCTTTACAGATTCCTCAAGTTTGAATCGGCCTCTGTTTTTCCAGTTCCCTTATACAAAGGTCTCAGCAGCACTCCGAATGAATGACCTGGGACAGGTGGCCACCAGTGAACTGGTCATGGAGGTCTGAGGAGAACTGAGGTTTGGCTGGCTGTCGTCTCCTGTTCTAGTGGGGACCAGGTGGGGTCCCTGGCGTGAGGCAGGAGCGTGGGGACAGAATGAAGTCCCAAATGACAGCAGGAGTCTGTGACTTGCTTGGGGAACAGGAGGAGATGCAGGGACCAATGATAAAAGTCCACTGGGCAGGAAGTGGACAGTGCAGATGAGGCCTTACGCTGTGCTGCCCCAGTGTGGCCACTTGCCATGCCCGCCCCTCCCAGCTCTGCCCCTCGCTCCTGCCCTTTCCTCTGTCTCCTCCACCGATGGACCCTGTGGCGCCAGGCTTCGGTCAGGCTTCTGAAGCTTTCCGGGGGCCCGCTGTGCAGCCCAGTTCTGTCCTTGGTTCTCGGTCACTCTTAGTCTCTGACAGCCCCTCCCCCTCCCCCCCAGCTGATGTCTGGTCACACTGGCCATCTTCAGCAGGGATCCCTGACCCGACATCTCCTCTCAGTCACCGTCCCCGCTCTGTACCCACTCTGCTCCTCGGCTGTGAAGTCCAGCCTGCCTCTGCTGTGCTGGGCGTTGGGCCTACTCTCTCTCCCTGCTGCAAACCGCTTCGCCATGGCCCCTCGACTGGGGTCCACAAGGATCACTGGCTCATTTTTCTTTACTGCTCCTCCTCTCTCCCCTGCAGCCCGATGGCACCAGCAAGGAGTGCGTGTTCATTGAGAAGGTTCTGGAGAACAACTACACAGCTCTGATGTCGGCCAAGTACTCTGGCTGGTACGTGGGCTTCACCAAGAAGGGGCGGCCTCGCAAGGGCCCGAAGACCAGGGAGAACCAGCAGGATGTGCACTTCATGAAGCGCTACCCCAAGGGGCAGGCAGAGCTGCAGAAGCCCTTCAAGTACACAACGGTGACCAAGCGGTCCCGGCGGATCCGCCCCACGCACCCCGGCTAGGCCCGGGCCCCAGGCCACCGGCCCGCTCACACTCCCAGAGAATGGCCTCAGAGGAATATTTTTACATGAAAAATAAGGAAGAAGCTCTATTTTTGTACATTTGTGTTTAAAAGAAGACAAGAAACTGAACCAAAACTCTTGGGGGGAGGGGCGACGGGATTTTACTGTTGACTTGAAACCCCGGGACAAGACTCAGGCAGAGGCTGCTGCCAGCCCACCGGTGCCTGCCCCTCTCTCTCCAGGAGTGGCAGCTCTGACTTGTCCCCAGAGGACTCAACGAGGGAGCCGACACTCCGAGAAACCAAAGTTCTTTTTCCCAAAGGTTCTGAAAGCAAAGAAAGAAGGAAAAAAAGAAAACAGAGAAAGTAGTTCCCCTTCCTGCGACAACCCATGTCCCCAACCCCAGCCCTGCCCCGAACTCCAACAAGAATCGCTCTCTGGTTTGCAGTCATTTATTTATTGTCTGCTGCAAGCTGTCCCGAGACCCGCGCAGGGAAGGCGTGCCGGGGCGCCCGCGCGGACTCCCCACGACAGGCGGCCTCGTCCAGCCATGGCCCCCTGGGTTGCTGGCGGTCCTGGAGGATGCTGCTATGGGCCTTGCTGACCACGTGACTAGTGCACCAATGATAAGGGGTTACTTTAAGACCAGCTATATTATATATATTATATATATAAGCTATTTATTTCACCTCTCTGTATATTGCAGTTTCATGAACAAGTATTACTGCCTCAACAATTAAAAACAACTGACAAATTATTTAAAAAATCGTGAGGCGCGTGGTGCCTGGGGCAAGCTGGGCAGGGCACTTCTCTGTGTCCTTGTGGGTCTGTCCTCTTTGCCTCCGGCCGGTCATTCATTCTTAGGTTCGTTGGGCGCTCAGCCCTGAGCAGGCAGCCTCGAGGGAGGACAGTCGGACCCAGCACTGACCATTCTGTTGTCCAGCATTTCCCATGTTCGGCCTGGGTGCCGAGGTTCTGTTCGGGGTCCTGGGGTTTACCCAGCAGGCCCAGTCCACGGGGGGCCTCACTTCTGGGAACCCCCTGAAGCCTCCCTTCAGTCTGAGATTGAGTGAAGGCTTTGTCCGCTCAGATGTTTATTAAGCACCTACTAAGTGCCAGGCAGTCTCCTAGGTCCTGGGAAGTCATCTAAGACACACACACAGTCCTCCTCACAGAGGTCGCAAGGTAGGGTGAATCAGGTCACCTACGATGTCCACCCACAGACGGGCTGGACAAGGGAATAGAGTCAGCGGGTCCGGGGCGGTTTGGGGCCTGGGATTTCTGTCCTCCCTCTCAGGCCTGAGGCGGGGAGTATGGCACAATCACCCCTTGTCCAGGCGGCCCCAGCCGGGAGCAGACAGAGGCCGCCAGTGCCCTGCCCGGAGCCTGGGCCGAGTGGACACTTTTGCTCCTCCTGGCTCCCAGTCCACGGCCCTCCCTGTGGACTGTGTTCCTTGTGGGGCAGGGGAGTGACCAAGGCAGAAGGTCCCCCAGGGGGTCCTGCTGCTGTCATCTGCCCCCCTGAAACAAACCAGCCAGAGAGGTCCCCACAGGGCCCTCAGAGAGGAGGGGACGGGGCCGGGAGGGCCCCTGCTGGGAGTGGGGCCAGCACGGAGGCGCGGAGCCCCTCTCCCCGGCCCGCCTGCTCGTCTGCGTCCACCTTCCTTCCCGCCCACTCCACGCCTTTCCTTAGAGCTCAGCCCTGAGGTGCGCCGCCTCCTGGGTCCTCAGGGGCCTGTGTGGAAGGCACGGTTACTACCCCAGTGACCGATGAGGAGACAGAGGCTGGGAAACACCAAGCCAGGCCTCTGGAGTCCCTGGATGGGATGTGGTGGCCCTGTCTGAGGGCCAGTCTGTGGCCATGTGCCTGCTGCTTGGTGGCCCCTTTGCTTCAGGCCCACGCAGGTGGCTTCCTGGGCACTCTGTCAACATGTCCATCAACTGCTCTGTGGGGGAGGGTGCTCCCACCCCACACCTGACAGATGAAGAGACCACCCAGAAAGGTCACCCACTGGCCCAAGGCCTCTCAGTGAGCAGGTGACAGACAAGACCCTTGGGGACATCCCTTTCTGTCGCTGTAACAGGAGACCTGAGATAATCACCTTAGAAAGGTTTGTTTTGGCTCAGGGTTGGAGGGTCCAGTCCATGATCAATTGGCCCTAATGTTTCGGGCTTGTGGTGGCACAGCACATCATGGGGGGCGGCATACAGATCAAAACCGCTGTCCCCCAGGCAGGAAAGGAGAGAGAGCGAGGAAGGGGCCGAGGCCAGAGACCAAGGGCCTCTCCAGGACCCCGCTCCTCACAGCAGTGCTCCCAGGAGGACCAAGCCTGGAACACGTGGACCTTCAGGTCCTGATCCAAAGCACGGGCCCTCGGGTCTGCTCGTCAGCCTCGGAGAGCGTCCTCTGAGGCCCCTGAACCCTGTCACCTCATGTAACTGAGTGACAGCACTGTGAGGTGGTGCTTTGTAGCTTTAGCACTGGAAGTTTCTGAGGAGTGAAGTGACCGCCCCAAGCCACACCAGCTAAAGGCCGAGGGTCGAAGGTCGGCTTCCAGCCCCTTCCCGCCCACCCGACAGGCAGGGCTCACTCCTGCCAGGCCCAGCGCGGGCGGCATGGTGCTTGCCTTCCCCTGGGGAGACGGACAGAACCAGACAGGCAGATCCCTGAGGGACAGTGAGTCCAGCACAGGGCAGGTGACGCCAGGTGCCAGCTGGCGGGGGCTGCTGTCCCCGACGGGGGCGAGGACTCGGGGCTTGGAGCAGGACTGAAGGAGGGGGCGGACCCACCTCCAGAGGAGGGGACCCGCATGCCAGCAGAGGGAGCGGAGGGAGGGCCTGCAGGCGTCATGGGATCAGGGGCGGCTGGGCGGGAGCAGAGTGGGGGAGGGGGCCTGCAGGGACCCAGGGACCTGGGCTTTGGCGTGGCTGAGGGGGAGCCCTGAGAGCTGGACCTCACGCTGTACAGGAGAAGGAAGGGCAGGTGCCAGCGGGGACTGCCCAACGCCCTGAGCTGGCACCCATCCTGGCCCTAGGCTGCCCGCTGCTGCTGCCTTGGGCCGCCTGCCCCTCCGGAAAGCCTGGCCCTGCCCCGCCAGGGAGGCCAGCCGGCCGTCATTCCTTGTCTTGCCTGTCTGGAGCCCCTGACGGGGGAAGATGGGACCTCAACTGTTTGCCTCGGACGAGCTTCCTGGGCACCCCTGAGTTGTGAGGAGCATGCTCACGTTGACACAGTGGCCCGCAGGAAGCTCTCCTAGCCAGGATGGAGGCTGCTTCGGGACACTTGCTGGGGAGGAGGCTGTGGCTCCCTGGTCAGCTAGGCAGGGAGCCCCAGTCCTAGTGGCAATGTGTCCAGGGCCATCTTATTGGATCCCCCAGGCCGGCTGCAGCCGTGTTGTGAGCCCCGCTTCATGGGACAGGCTCGGAGGCGGAGCACTTGCCCGAGGTCACGCTGCTAGTCAGCAGAGGAACAGCCATGTGAACCTGGCCAGTCTGTCCAGCACCTGGCGCCCCCGAGCATCGTCGGCCGACTCACCTGCTGTGCAATCCTGGGCACACGCGTGGTTCCTGGGCGTGGTATTCTCCGGGCCTAGAGGCCTTTGACTGTGGGGCTGATGTCATGTTCGAGAAAAGCAGCAGGGTGAACCACCGGGGCTCTTCCCGCTGGAAAGGCCTCCCGCAGGTGCTCACTCCCCCTCCTCCCTCTCCTCTCTCCAGGGAGGAGGTGGCTGAGGCTCAGAGAGGGGGAGTGCCTTGCTCCAGGTCACGCAGCAGTGACAACAGAGCCTGTTTGATGACCAGTTAGTAGTCACCCCCTGGGGAGTGGCAGAAGGTAAGCCTGGGGACCAGGACACCCCCTCAGCATCCTTCCCAAGTTGGCCTCTGGGGTCCAAGCAAGCTCCATGGTGCTGGGCCTCAGCCTCGGTCCCAACCCTGGTGACGGTGCCCAGGGTCTGCATGCAGAGCGAGGAGAGGCGGACCCTGGTCCCAGCCGTTCAAGAGGTGAGAACAACAGAGTGAGCCCCAGGTCCAGGACAGAGTGGGTTTGGGGACAAGATGCCCTCGCCACCACTCTGCCCGTGAGCGCCGTCTGGATCCCGGGTCTTCTGCCCCTGTGACCGCCCCTCTGCCTACTCCACAGCAGCCCTCGGGGTCATATAATGTGCCCACTCCCTGACCTGGGGCGGGGCTCCTGGCAGAGCCTGCCCATTCCATGGACCCAAGAGCCTGAGAGCCTGAGGCCCCGAGAAGAACGGGACAGACCCCAGGTCCCATGGGGAAAGTGGCAGAGCCGAGACTTCTTTGTTTTTGAGACAGCGTCTGCTCTGTTGCCCAGGCTGGCCGTGGGTCCGTGGGCTCCAGTGGTCCTCCTGCCTCAGCCTCCCAGGTAGCTGGGACTAGAGGCAGTGGCCAGGCCTGGCCAGGCCTACCTGTTCCCACACTTCACTGCTCGATTGATCCTTTCCTTCCCGCCTCTGCTGAGGATGGAGTCGGGGACAACTCTCTAAAGTCAGGGCAGGGGCATGGACGCGGCCTGGTGGGCTGGGCAGGAGGATCCTTCATGTGACAGTACCGCAGGCCGTGCTTGGGAGCACGCTGCAGGGAGGACGGAGGATGCCCTCCTGGCTGCCCAGCCGGCTGCAGCTTGGTCAGGCAGGCCTCCTGCCCAGGGCTTGAAAGCCCCGTAAACCGGGCAGACCTCCCTCCTCACCATGGGATTGGGCTTCCAAAGGAACAATGGTGAATGAGGTGTTACAGATGTGAAGGGTGCGCCCACCAGGCAATTAGTCAGTGGTCTGCTAGAGACATTAGGCAGAGTTGGGGACCAGATGGCCGCACGGCTCAGCCTCGCTGGCTGCCCCGGGACTGGCCTGGCTTCCTGGCTGAGGTTTCCAGCCCTGGCCAGGAGGGGAGGCGGCAGGTAGGCCTTCCTGGGGCCCCCTGCAGAGCAGGCCAGTGATTACCCGGCTCCCCCTCCCCTCCCGTGGGCTTCACAGACCTAATTAGCACTTGCTAGAATTTCTGTTCAGCTCTACTGTGGAGGAGAGCTCTTTTAAGGTTTCTGCTTCCTGGGCTGACCACTCTGCAGCTGCAGACCCCATGTTGTCCCAGGTGGGTCAGAAGTGCCGGCCGATTTTAAGACAGCCTCGGACCTCAGTCTCCTTGGTCCACCCGGTTCAGGACTAATTGTGATCATGGAGCATGATCAGTCCTCTGAGACTTACCTTTATCTGCTTCCTGCCAGCGAGGAAACTGAGGCTCAGAGAAGGGCAGTCGCTTGCTCAGGGTCATCTGTCTGACACCACAAAGTAGTCTGCCCCACCCTCACAAGGAGTGGGTGTTATTCCTCTTTACACGGGAGGGGGAGCAGAAAGGCCCAGGGACTTGCTCAAAGTCACACAGTTATTAAGCAGCTGTGAAGCCAGGATTTGGAACTATGTCTATGGGGTTAATTGAGCTTGCCTCTCTGCAGAGAGGAGGCCGCCCCTCCGCTCCCACTCCAGTGTTGTTCAGGCTACAGGAGACTGAAACACATGGAAACGGACTTCGGTCAATAAGGAAATTTATTAGCTTGAGTAATAGGAAAGTGCCTGGGCATCTGTTGTCAGATAAAGCTGGATCCAGGTGCTCAGTTTCCTCTCCTGGATCTCTGCTGTGTTTGCCTCACTCTCGGGAAGATTTTCCCTGAAGTTCCAGGCCTACACTCTCCTGGATCAATCACTTCTGCGGAAACATACCTTTCCCAGAGGCTCCAGTAAAAGTCCCAGGGCTGACTCTGATTGGATTCACTCTCTAGCACATTCTTGAACCAGCCACTATGATCAGGAGACAGAACAGTTGAACTGGTCAGGCCCAGGTCATGAGCCAGGCCCTGGAGCTGGGTTGGGGAAGCGACCAGCAATTCTACCCAACTAAGGTCCAACACTGGGTCAAACTCCAAGGCTAAACTCCATGCCTTATCTACCTGTCTGTCTGTCTCTCTCTCTCCACTGTCCACCCATCTATCTGCCCATCCATCCACCTATCAACTGAGCCATGATAGAATAACAATATTTAGGACGTGGAAAGGGCACTCTGAGAACCCGCAGCTTGGTGGGCGTTTTCCTCTGTCTCTTTCGTGGTACTGGTCTGGGTGGAGCGGTTTTCCCCGTTTCAAAGTGGAGGGCAGTGCCCAGCAGGATGCCAGCCTGGCCAGCAAGATGCCTTAGAGCCAAACCTCCCGGGGACGAGGAAGTGGGTGCTTTTTTTC
The DNA here is from genome assembly GCF_902686445.1 of Sciurus carolinensis. Lineage (NCBI taxonomy): Eukaryota > Metazoa > Chordata > Mammalia > Rodentia > Sciuridae > Sciurus > Sciurus carolinensis. The sequence continues at coordinate 158,633,085 of NC_062218.1, forward strand.
TTTTTGAACACTCACGCTGACTTGCGGAAAGGTACTGTCGTTTGCCGGCTGCTATAAGTCCACATCCCTTTTTGAGCGCGGGCGTGCATCTCTTATTTGCTGTCCTTGTCGTGTGCTCGTCCTCAGAGCTGATTCGACTTAGCTGCACTAGGTTGCAGGCGAGATCCATCCCACAGCACGTCTGCAAGCTTCAGAATTATCGGAAGAGGCTCACGAGCAAGAAAATGTCTAGACCCGCGCTAGTCCAGGCTGCAACTGCGTGCTCTGCGCCCACACGCAGATGGACAGCACCAGGATGGAAATGTCCTCCTGGCCACCAGCGCTGTGCTGCTTCCACGCGACCCCTGGGGCCTGCAGAAGCGGGAGCTCGGGCTGGAGGGCTGAGTGCTGCAGCGGAGAAGAGGGCGCGGAGGAGGCGGAGGCTTTGGCTGCATAGAGGAGAGGTCACCTAGGCCAGGGGAGAGGAGGGGACGCTGAGAGTCCAGAAGGATCACGGAGGGCTAACTGCTCGAGGAAACGGGCCAGGGCGTGGAGGAGGCCGGCCGGAGGTGGACAGGGCAGGCTAGTCCGAAGGTCCACGTGGGGGCGGCCAGGGGGCGGGTGCAGTGTGGGGGTGGATCCAGGAGGGAGCCGCAGCCCCGCCCCTGCGACCCTGCGCGGCCGTCCATCACCTGCACGCACGGCCACGCCGGCCACGCACGGCCCAGGGCGCGCCTGCGCACATGCCAAGCGCGGTGGCACCGGGCCTCCCTCTGCCCCCTGCCTCCTGCTGTCTCTGGTGCCTGCCCTGCCCTGGCTTCCTTGGAGCTGGAGATGGACCTGGCGCTCTGTGACCCCACAGGTCTCGTGGAGGAGGGCAGTGGACAGTGACTGTGATGAGTGACCAGGGGGAAAGATGGGGTCTGGAAGGCTGCCTGGAGGAAGAGGCGCCGAGAAGCGGGCGGAGACCAGCGGGAGAGCCCGGCTGCAAGGAGGGGGAAGGAGCCAGGGTGGAGGGCTTGAGTTCCGCACAGGAGCAGTGGCCACTTTCTTGGGAAGAACGGGGAGAGGGGATGCTGGTAGGGGACCTGTGTGGTCCCCGGCCTGCTCCTGGGCCAGGGCACGTGGAGATGGGTGGTGGCGTGGGTCCAGCCTCCCTGGGCTTCCCTGGGCTGCTTTTGTCTCAGGCGAGGTCAGCTCCTCACTGGGGTCACCTAAGGGGCTGAGCAGCCACTGGGGACCGTGGCGTGGGTTGGTGATTCTCAGTGGGGTCATTTTGTCCCCAGGGACATTTAGCAGCGTGTTGTCACATCTGTGGAGGGGGGGCCCGCTGCCTGGTGGGTGGAGCCTGCTGGGCACCATAAACAGGGTGACCACACCGCAAGGAGCTGGACAGCCCCAAATGTCACCCCTGCCAAGGTTGACACACCGTAGCCTGGATCCCTTATTTCGGGAGCCTGGCAAGATGAGTTTCTGATTCCACCCACTTGTGTTTATTGACAGCCTTCTATGCAGAACTCTCCGGTGGGCTACCCTCTCATGGGTACGCAGTCCCTACCCCAAAGACTCCACAAGTGTCTGATTCTCTTCATTTACCAGTTTGCAGAATAGTTTGCTAACTAGCATCCTCCAAAGATGGCCAGTGTGCTTTTTAAGGGTCTCCAAGAACTTTTCCTTTTTTTTTTTGATACCAGAGCTTGAACCCAGCAGTGCTTAACCACTGAGCCACATCCCCAACCCTTCTTATTTTTAATTCTGAGACAGGGTCTTGCTAAGTCCTTAGGGCCTTGCTAAATTACTGAGGTTGATCTCAGACTTGTGATCCTCCTACCTCAGCCTCCCGAGTCCCTGGGATTCCAGGTATGCCCCGCTTTCCAAGAACTTCTGTATTTGAAAACTTACTTACCGTCTTCCATTCCCTGACAGTCGCTATTCTTTTTGCAGTTGGAATCCTCCACCTCTGACTGCTGAGGACTCCACATGTCCTTTTCCCATCATCCCTGAACTTCGATGGCCTCTTTGCTTTCTGGTGTGGCAAGAGGTCTCAGGTCGTCCCCACCTGCCCTGCATTTCCCGCCACCAACCTGGGATCCTCTCTTCCTGCCTGGCCTGGGTCGTTCTGGGCGCCTGGTTTGGTGTAGCTCCCAGAGCAGGGGGGCTCCTGGGAGGCTAAAGGACAGGCGTCAGCTCTTGGGGGGCTCCATCTCTCTCCTTTGTGACAGTCACCCAACACCCTCAACAAGCTGGGAGGCGTCTGGGGAGAAGGGGCTGAGGTCAGCGAGGAGAGGGCTGGGACTCAGGCTCTGTGGCCCAGAGGCACCTGCTCGCTGGAGAAGGCCCGCTAGCAGTGAGGCCGGGCGAAGCTCACCAAGCGAGAGCCATTAGCTAACTCGGGAGTCCAGGACTGGCTTTACTTTACTGGCAATTTTAATCCTGCAGTAACCTTTGACCTCAACCTCGGGCAATTAGTGCCTGCCCAGGGGAGCGTGGAGGTGGGCTCGAGCTTCGGCCTCCCTCCCGAGTCAGTGCCCGTGTCTGGGACGTGTCATTCAGGCGAAAGGGTCGTTAAGCTAGCAGACGATCACTTCCCACAGTGGAAACCGCAGGTCCCTCAGTGAGTTGGCCCTTCAGGCCGAGTGTTCTGTCTGCCACCAAAGCCTGGTTCCCGTCCCCTCCTCTCCCTCGGCCTCCCGCTCCCCTCCGCCTTCCCCGCAGTTCAGCAAGCTCTGCCAGGAGCTCTTGCCCGCCTGCCTGTTCTAGCCCCTCTGTGAGGCGCTGGGTCCCTTTGCCCCGCGGCCCACCTCAGGAGTTCAGGACAGGTTCAGGGCAGAGTAGTTCTACGTTGTATATGGGACTGGGATGCAGTCAGGGTTGGAGCATTTGCCGGGTGGGAGCCCAGCACCAGACACACACACACACACACACACACACACACACACACGTGCGTGACCCGTGTCTGCCATCTATCTGTTACACTGTGTAAAGTAATCCAACAAATGTAGATGAAAGCGGTAGATGGTGGGCAGTGGTCTTGGTGTGGAGGAGTCTAGAAGTGGAGAGAAGGCTGGCCACAGGGGTTTTATACAAGTGTCCTGCAGGGGCAGCACTTAACAGGAGGCATGGAAAAGAATATGACCGGCTTCTCGCTACAGAATGCAGATTTGGTTCAGATTCTGTGCTCTCTGGTGGGGTCGTGAGCTTCAGAGACCCCTTCCTCCATCCTCATCCTCAGGGGGAGGGTCCTCATTTCTCACCCAGTCATGTTAATTGCTTTTTTGCCAGTAACTGGCTTAAGAAAGGGAGAGGGATCATGTTTTGGCCAGTGAACCAGGAGGGGAAATCTGTGGGGGCTGGGGTATTATTCTGAGGAAGTTTCTTAAATCTTAAAAACAGACACAGGATTTTGGATTTTGGATTTTGGTGAATGTGATGGCTGGAGCTGTTGCAGTCATTTTGCAGCCATGAGGAGAGCTAGCTGCTGCACTGAGGATGGCAAAGCAAAGAGATGGGGAGAACCTGGGTTCTTGCTGACGTTCATCTGGTGAGCTGAGCTGTCTGGGCTCCTCTCATTGTCTGAAGTTTCATAACGAAACTTCTTGTATATAAGCCTCTTTTAGTTGGGTTTTCTGTTACATATTGCTTGAAAAATTCCCAGTTGATACAGAAAATGGGTGGAATTTGAAGGATAAGGGGATCTACCGACCAGGAAGGGGCTGCAAGAACAGAAAGAGCACATGGCAGGACTGTAAGTTCAGGGACAGGTCCCGTCTGGAGCGGCGAGGTCAGAGGCTCTGCTAGGTGATACCCGTCCTCTCCTCTGCGCCCCCGGCCCTCACCCCTCTGCTGCCCTTCTCCAGGTCTGGCTGGAGGGGAGGTGCGGGCACAGCCTCGGGTGCTTTCAGGATTCCTCTGGGCCAGTTCCTGTGCCAGAGGTGCGTCCCTCCGAGTGGGGCTCCAGCAACCCGGCAGGCACGGGAGCCAGTCTGTAAACATGTGCTCAGCTGTAGGTGAGGGTCGGCCGGCTCCAGGACCAACATTTGCTTTTTATTTTAACATTATGAGTTTATTTTGATTTCTATATATGGAAGAAATCTTAATTTTCCTTTTAAGTACATATAAGCAAGGAAAAGAATTTAAGGAAAACTAGTTGGTAATGTGGCAGGTGGTATGTGGACGTAGTAAAACTCGCGCAATAAGAAACTCATGTGCGCGTGATCCTGCGTGTGCGCATGCGTGCCTGTGCAGGCGGCGGCTGCTTGTCTGCTCAGGCCTTTCCCAGTCACATGAGAACAGGGCTCTGGGTTTGTGGGTTGGTTGGTTTTTTTGGTACCAGGGATTGGACTCAGGGGCACTTAACCACTGAGCCACATCCCCAGCCTTTTTTGTTAAAGTTTTATTTAGAGACAGGGTCTCATTGAGTTAGCATTTCATTAAGTTGCTGAGGCTGGATTTGAACTCTCGATCCTCCTGCCTCAGCCTCCCTCTGCTGCAGGGCTCTGTTCTTTTAGGAACTACAGTTCCTGAATCTTGAGTGATTGCAAGCCACGTCTGCAGAGGGCCTTCCCGGTCCTGCTTGTCCTGCTACGCTTGTGTGGTCCAGGCGTTTTCTGGTGGCGGAGGCCAGGAGGCACCAGGCTGGGCAGCTGTCGGCAGCCTGCTTCTTGCCCTCCTAAGGGCTGGGCGCTGGAGGGAGGGAGGCAGGTGAGAGCGAAAATGAGGAGGTGCAGCCGACCCCTGCTAATGCTGGATGTCACGCTGCAGAAATGAGCGAACCCGGAGCCCGTGCGCACAGTGGGCTCCTGCGAGCTCCGGGTCCGCTTGTCCTCATCAACTCAGAGCCCTGCTGTGCGCCTGCGTGCTCGCACTCTGCGGGACAAGCGTGGTTGATTCCCCAGCGGCTGACGGGACCTTTCAGCCCGCCTGGGCGAGGCGCGCGGCTCCGCCGTTCCCTGGGCGCTGTGCTGGTGTCCACCTGGAACTGCAAAAGCACCAAGGAAAAGCACCAAGGCGTGCAAGCTGGGGACCTCAAAGGGGAAACTTGGGCTCAACATTCTGGTGCTGGGGAGTGTTTGCCTCAGGTGAGCAGGAATTTTCACGCCCGGGTGCATGGATGGCAGAGTGTCCGGGACGGTGCTGTGGGTGTTTATTTGGGCGTCAAAATATATTTTAGCGAGTAGGTGAATTCACAAATACCGAGTCTGTGAGCGAGGACAATCGGTTGACTGTCCTGTGGGCGGGGCCCGGGCTCTGGCCATCTCTCTGTCCTTCTGGCTTGGGCATTCCATTTTTGCTTGAGTATGTGAAGTATTTCCAGGCCCTTCCCACAGCCACCCCCTTTCGTTGGCCCCTAGACTGGTTCAATTGCAGCGCTGTTGCTTACAACCAAAAGGTTCTGCTGGGTGCAGAAAGCCCCGGCACACAGTAGGTCCTCAGAACACGTGAGTCCCTGCCTTCCTTCAGGAAATGCCGGGTTGGCTGCGGGGAGCCAGGAGGGCCTGTCCGAGAGGGCGGAGGAGCGAGGCCCTGCCATAGGTCAGGGCCCCGCTGACCTGCCTGTGAGGGTCGTGAGGTTCTCCAGCGCCTCCACCACTGGCCGTGGCCGCAGCCGTCATTTCTTGCCGTGTTCCAGCACAGATGGAAAAGTCACTGAGTTACAAACCCAGTCGCAGGCTATTTTTGGTGCAGTTTTGTGTGTGTGTGTGTGTGTGTGTGTGTGCGCGCGGCGCGCGCTGCGATGCACGCCCTGGGATTCTTGGCCACCGCCTCTGTTTGTATCAGCTGTCAGCAGATCAGAGGCGCCATCCAGGTTTGCCTTAATTCATTACGTTAATTAACCACATTGGGTGGGGGGAGGGGGTGGTATTGTTGTGTCTCGGCCTCGGGTCGGAGTTTCCACGGTTTGATGGGCTGCCATCGCCTGCACATGCGTCCCCTAACACGAGGACCTTGATGAAATCATCATGTTTACATCTTTGAATATTCTCTGCAGATGATGCCTGTGGCGGGAAGCCAGAGGCAAAGAGCATTCCAGAACTTGGCTCTGGAATCTCCACTCTGTACCCAAAAGAGTTTGGAATTACCCTGGCGTCTGATGCCAAACTGGGCTTCCTTCTGGGGTGGGTTCCTCTCCTGCCAGTTCCTGGGCTGGCAGCCTGGCAGAGGCCTTGTGCAGGACCGTGGCACAGCTCCACCAGGGACCCAGTCGGGGGAACCGTCCTCTCTCCTCTTCCTGTTTCTGCCAGTAGGTCGATGCCTGCCCAGGTGCCAGGCTCAGGACCTGCGGTGAGTCTTGACTCTTGCCACTTCTGGTCCCCATGTCTTGTTGATTCCCCTTTGTTGATGGTTCTCAGGTCTCGAGCCCCAGTGGGGCCTCCCCCGCCTCTGGCTTTCACCCCAGTGTCACCTCATTCCTGATGTCCTTCCCCCTTCTCTTCTCTCCATCTTTCCTGCAGACTGCGGCCGCAGGAAATTTTCTTCAACGCAGACTGAAGCACATTGCTCTCCTGCTTAGGTGCTTTCCCGCTGAACTTGGGTCTCCGTGATGGCTCATAAGGCCCCTTCTGACCCGGCCCTTCCAATCTTTGATTCCTGCTCAGTTCCGAGCCTTAGTCTCCAGCCTCCCTATCACTTCTTCCAATTCATTTCTTTTGCTTAAGTTAGTTTCTGTTGCTTGCAACCAAAGATCCTGATTCCAGAATCATCGAAGTTTATATTTGTAAGGCTAATTTTGTTTATTTTGTCAACAAAAATGTTTTCAGTTCTTACCATGTGCTTAGTAACTGGGCCACCAATTAGTGTTTAGATACTGGGTCTTTGGTGCTTAGAAACTAGGTCTTTGGTGACATCATTTAAATTACTTGGTCAAACCTTTACTTGAAGCCAGTGCCAAAAATTTCCAAGGTCTCGAGCCAATAGATTCTCCTTATTGACTAAGCTGGTTTGAATTAAGTTTTCTGGAACTTTCAGTTTAATAAAGGCTGTTTTGAACTAAGAAACCACCTGCTAAGTGAGCTTGCTCTTTGTATTGTGCATCTTCTGTACCTGGTGATGAGAATAATGACCTTCACGTCACTTAGAGTTTACAAAGAATCTCACATCCATTATCTCATTTAAACCTGTCAACAATCCTGGGACCGTGTGTAATTGTTTGCTGTTTATATATGAGAGAATCGAGTCTCAGGTAACAGGCTTGCCAAAGGTCACATGGCAATTGAGAAGCAGACCCTACGTTTCAGTCTTGTTATCTGATTCTGGACTTACCTGTTTTCTTACATCCACTTATTCAGCCATCAAGAATGGCAAAAATTACTGAGAGCCTACTGTGTGCGGACAGCTCACTGCATGTTGGTAGTACACCAGTAAGTGAGGCAGGGTCTCTATCCTGGGGAACTTTGGGACACCAACAGCAGCAGGGTGGGTGGAGGCATCTGTGACAGGGTGTCACCTCTTCATTCTGAGCTTAGACACCCAGGCAGCAAGCTGCCCCTGTGGTTGCCCATCTGTGTCTCACTGGTTAAGATTTGAGTTCCAGGTTCGGGACAGTGTAGGGGCAAGTTAGAAGAGGTGCCAAGGCGTAATGGGGACGAAGACATTCCTCAAGAGGAAACCAGGCTGCTGTTAGGCCCGGGAAAGGGCCGCGACCAGCGTGTGCTATGGCCTCGGGCCCCTCAGCCCCCTCAGCCCCCTGCCGGGTCCCAGGCTCCCACTGCAGCGGAGTGCCCGCCCCTGCTCCGGGGCCTACACTCCGCTTGCGTCAAGTGGGCACGTTGGACGTTCCTTGGAACTGTCTTCTGCAGCCGTGGCTACCGCTTTCAGGGCGACGGCAGAGGTCGGTGAGGGGCAGGCACCTCGTTGTCTCCCTCCGAATGTAATGCCTACACTCTGCTCCCAAGCCCCTCGCCTGGCGGACATGACTGATTAATTCCAGCACCCTTTTCCATGGAGCCCAGGTTGGACCCCAGAATTCTCACCTTAGTCCCCGGGCAGCCACAGTCAATGGATCAGAGTCGGCACCCGGGCTCTGCTTTGGGACCCGTGGAGCCTGGGAACCTTCCCTTCAGTGCACTTCAGTTTCCCATTTGTTAAATAACGTCAGGTGCGGTCTGATCACGGGCTGGGAAGCAGATGAGGTTCTCCTCACGGATTCAAGGACCCACAGGGGAGGAGGCCTCTGCTTAGAGCGTGGCCCTGCGTGCGACTCCACCCCTTACCCCGACAGACGCTCTCGTGGCCTTTACCCAGGAGGACCCTGAGCTAGAGGCTTGTGTGCCTTCGGGGCTCGCAGGCGCAGAGCCAGGATTGGCGCTCGGGTACGTCTCCGTGGCTCTGTCCCCAGTCGCCTGCCCCCGGTTACAGAGGCCTAGGGTGGGGTCTGCGTTACTTACTCTAGTTTGCCAAAGCCCAGACCCGCTCCAGGTCACCAGGGATACCCTGGCCACCGCCCACTTCACCACTGGGCCCAGACTGATCCTCACGTCCTGAAAGTGGCTATGCTCAGTCCACACAGGATTGTCTCCCCCATTGTGACAGACAGCTGCTAGGTACTTGCTTCTCAGTACTGGCTGAGTTCCCAGCTGCCCTTGCAGGTGAGTGGAGGTGTTGTGACTGGCTCTAGCCAGGGGAATACAAGCAAGCAAGGCTTGCAGTTTCTGGGCCAGGCTGTAAAATGCTCATGCAGCCCTCTGTGACATCTCTCTCTTGTTTGTTGACTGACTTCTAGAAGAGGATTGCAATAGAAGACTCCAAGGAGGCCTGGATCTCAGAAGGCTTGCATGGAGCAGAAGCCCCACCAATGCATTGCACCATGTGATGTCTTGTTAAGACAGTGAGATGCTGGGGCTATTTGTTATAGCAGCTTGCATTAAATAACCTGACTAATACATCCAAGATCTTATGTCCATTTATAATAACAGCAATTGCACTGCACTAAATACTCAGGTATTTATCTTCTTGCCCATTAGATTGGAAGCTCCTTCAGGGTAGTTACAAGGTTTATCTTTTGATAAATCCTTGTCCTTTGCCCAGCACAAGAAGATGTTGTGCATTTGTTCAGTGAGTACACCAAAACACTGGAAGAGACAGCCCAGTAGTTCAGTCTGCTGGCTCTGGAGTCGGAGTGACTGACACAGATTCCTCATTCCCTTGTTGCTTGGTCACCTCAGGCAAGTTACTTAACTTCTCTGAGTTTATTTCCCTAATCTATAAAGAGGTGAAGATCTGCTTCCTTCATAGAACCGCGATGTGTTTAGTCCAGAACCTGGCCAGCAGTAAGCACTCAATAAAACATCTCTTACTATGGTTAGCTATTCACTTATTATAGTGCTGAAATTCAGAGAGGTTGCTTGGCTGACCCAATGGCCGAGCAGGGGCGAGAGGCCCCTGACGTTTCCGTGCTGAGTTGGGTGGACAGCTGCTCTGCCATCTTGCTCTCCCCTGGCATCCTGGGCCACAGTGGCCTTCGCAGCAGTGCTGATCTGGCAGTCATGAATGTCCTCAGGTGCTAATTCGAGGCAGAGGGCCCTTGGGATCCCCTGGGGATCATCACACATTTGGCCGAAAGACCCTTCAGGGCTTGGGAACCATGTCTCCAGCCTAGAGGACCCAGGGTGCAGCTGGGGACTCCCCTGGAATTCCAGGGCCCTGCCTGCTGGGGGCTGCGAGGGCTTCCAGCCTCAGGATCGGGGGTCCGGCTGGCCCAGGCCCTCCGGTCATCTCCTCGCTCCACCTCGCTTCCTCCTGGTCCTCGTGGAACACATTCCGCGGCCTCCCAGCCGCTCCGAAGGCCTATGAGCTGGAGCCTCGAGAACCCTGGCCTCCGAGGGCAGGAGGCAGAGGAAGGCTTTGGGGTCCGTGACCCAGGCCGAGGATGCGGGAGGGTCTTCCCCGGCAGGGTGGGAGGGGTCCCAGCTGGAGTCTGACCAGAGCCCCTCGGGAGCTTGGAGAAGAGGCCACAGGGAGTGCGGGGGCCTGTGTGGGTCCTGGCCTGGGGCAGCGGAGGGCCGCAGTCCTGGAGGCCGAGCACAGCAGGCTGCCCTCCCCTGGCCTGGCCGCGTGCCCTCCACCGCGTGCCCGCCACCTGCCTTAGTGAAGCCCACCCTTCTTGGTGGGCCCTGGCCTCTGCCTCTGCTGGACTCCCCCTCAGAGACCGCCCGGGGGAAGGCACAGATGAGACCTGAGCGCGTGCAGGAGCGCAGGAGGCGTGCTGGGGAGCTGGGCCAGGGGACGGCCTTGCTGCTACGGGAGGGACCCGGCAGCCCGGGGTCTCTTCCCCGTCGCCTCTCCCTGGCTCCTGGCCCCCTCGGCTCCCGTCGTGGCTGAGCTGGGAGAACCCTCCCGGCCCTGCCCTCGGGTTTTCTTGGCCGGCCCTCCTCCGAGCCTGTTTCTCTTGGACGGAGCCTCCTCCTGACCCCTCCTCCCCTCCCCAAATCCCCATAAAATGTTCAAAGTATTTTCTTTTACTCAATAAAGCAAACAAAGGCCAGGGCAGCCCCGAGGGCCGCGCCGCCTTTCCCGGCTTCGCTGGGTCCAGGCCCACGGAGTCCCGGCTCCAGCCTTCCCGCGCAGCCCACCTCCCACGGGAAGACAGGGTCGGGAGGGCCGGGGTCGCTCTGCCGACAGACCTGACCTCGGGCCTCCTGGCCGCCCTTCTCAGTGACCCGACACCTCACTTTGATTCAGGTGGGTGACAGCTGAAGCTTAGGAGGCCCGGGCCCGACTTTCTGCAGGAAGCTACGGTGTGGTCCGGGCATCCTCTGCGGAACCTCCAGCAGCAGGGAGCACGGTGGCAGGAGGAGGCTTTTCCACCGCCAAGGAAGTCTGGGACCCCCACCTGGGGCTCCTGCGGGGCGGAGGCTCTGGGCTGGGGCGGGAGGCAGAGCAAGCAGGCCGTGGGCGGCGTGAAGCCTGGTGCCAGCTCTTCACCACAGCTCTCTAGGTACCAGAAAATGCCATTTATCAGAAGGAGGGCAGACACAGGGGTGGACTGGTCTCAGGTCTGTGAGGTGCCTGGCATAGTGCAGGTGCAGAGAAGAGGCTCGCTTGGACCCGTAGCTGCGGGCCCTTTCCGTTCCTGCAGGGCCTGGCCTCCTCCTGGCCGGTCAGTGCTGGAAGTGCAGCCCCTGGCTTCGGTCCCTGTGCAGAGTGCTCCGGCTGGTCCTGCTCCCGTGGCCCTCAGCCCCCATCCCCGCGTGGGCGGAGCCAGTGCCGTGGGGAAGGGGCTTCCCTCTGGACCGCCCTGCCCTCCGCCCCTTGCACTGGCTGGCCTCGGCGGCCCCCTGGGCCCTGCTGGAGAACAGACTCTCACCCCGCTGCCAAGCACGGAGCGGGAAGGGAAGGGCTGCGGCAGCCCCAGCCAGGAGCCCCAGCCAGGGAACGGTCAAGAGCCGCGGGGCGACGGGCTGTGGAGGGGCCGACCCAGGCTCAGGGACCTGGGCTGGGGGCGGAGGGGTGGCTGGGAGGTCAGGGGCCCCGCTCAGCCTGGGCCCAGAAGCCAGGACTCTGCAGCTGCAGCTGGAGGGGGCACAGGGTGGCCTCACCCATCTCCCTCTTTAAAGGACCCAGTTAGACCTCTTAAAGGGGCAGCTCCAGGACTGGGCCGAGGGTGATGAGAGGCCTCAGCCGCCAGGTGGGGGTGGGTCTGACCTGAGTGCCTCCCCATCAGCAGGGAGTCGGCCCTGTTCCTGCCTCCCCACCACTGGGGTGTCGGGGAGCAGGCCCTGCCCCGTGCCAACTGTGGAGCTGGGTTCCTTATTTGCTTTGTCTGGAGTGTCCAGTCCTGAGCCTGACCCAGAGGAGTGCCTCGGTGGCAACTGAAGAGCCCCTAACCAGAGCCCTTTCCTGAGTTTCTTCTGGGTCTCCAGGCCGAGTGTGTTTGTTCTGAAGGAACACGGTCCTGTGGCTTCCTCGCAAAGCAAGCCTGGAGCCCCGGGTTACCTCTGCTGTCTTCCGTGTGTTTTTCCTGTTATAAGTCAACAGAGTAGCGTTTGGGGACCAGGCAGGCTGGCTCAAGCCCCAGCTTTGCCTAGCCCCAGCTTCTTACCAGCAAAGGGAGCCGTCAGCAGTACTGTAGCAGAGGGTCAGAGGACCAGGCAGTGCGGCCAAAGCGCTGAGCAGGGCCTGGTCCCAGAGGGTACAAAAATGGTAGTCCCCCCTCCCATAATGCTCTCTGCAGAGGACATGACACCTTTTGGTCAGTTCAGGAGGCAGCTTAGCTGAGAGAGAAACACGTTCAAGGTCTCACGGCAAATGTTCAGCAGAGGCAGCATTTGAACATAGGTCCAGCTGGTGCCAAAATCTGCTTGCTTCCTGTCCCCGTGCGTCACCTCCCTCTGTAGCCCTGGGAGTACACAATTTCTAGGTCGTGGTGGTTGGTCATGGCTGGGTGGTAGGCTGGAGCTGGCATCTCTAAAGAGTCCTGGAGGCTGTGGGTGAGCAGAATCACTTCTCTTGTCCTGGTAGCCTAATTCCACGTCCCTTGAGGTATGAGGAAAGGGCGGGCGGGCGCTCGGTGGAGCACTTGCCTGGCGTGTGCGAGGCCCTGGGCTCCTCCCCAGCACTGGAAGAGGAGAAGGGAAGATATCAAGGGCACGTGATGGACGGCCGTGCTGGGCAAGAACGGCCCTGCAGCCTTTCCTTCCTGAACCTCAGCCTCTTCGTCTGTAGGTGGGGAACAAAGGCGCAGGGAATCTCAGCTGAGCCGAAATCGCCGGTCATAGCAGGATGGATCCCCCAGGTCGGGGGACAGGAAGGGGCCTTTCTAAGGGGAGAAGGGAACCGACCGTGTCCACAGCCTTGACCCGTGGCCTCAGCTCGCAGCTGGGCCTGGATGGCTGCTCCTGGTCGCCCCCTCCCCCCGTCTTTGGGGACTTTTCTGCTCTAAGCTGACCCCTTCCTTGCTGTCCGGGCTTCTGTTGGCGCCCAGGGGTGCTGCTGTGCTGCCTTGCTTGCGCGCACGCGCATGGCGTCCTCTTGGTTGTGACATAGGAGATCCCGAGCACACCCTGTGCCCGTGCGAGGAGCTCCCGTGGAGTCCACCGGGGCCGGGGTTCAGCCGTCCTGCCCAGAGCCTCTGCGGCCCTCCTGGCTGACGCTGCCCGCAGATTCCCGGCGAATGGTGCTCCTGAGACCTCCTGGCCCCGGCTGCGTCATCCCCCCTCCCTGAGCCCTGGGACCGGCCGGGCATGGCTCCAGCCCAGCCTGGGAACCCCGCCTGCTGCTTTTCCCTTCTTCGAAACTTCTCTCTGTGATTCAGTGAAATGTCCTCTGCTTCCCCCTGCCTGGCGTGGCTGAGCCGACTTCGCGATGCGAGGCAGAGCGGTGGACCTGTGTGGTCTGTTCTGCCCTGGGTGTCCTGTGTGGCCTCGGGAGAGTCCCTTCCCTCTGTGGGCCTCAGTTTTCTCATCTGTGAATGGAACTGGAGGAGGATGGAGGAGAGGGCGAGTCTCCCTGTGGAAGAGGGGATGGTGGGAGCTTCCTGGTGTCCCCAAGCTGGTCTCCCACTCTGTGGCCGCCTCTGCTCCTCTCTGCAGAGCTCACTGGAGTCTAGGCCAGAACTTTCTATTCTGCCCTTCTGGCCAAACCCATGCACGGATCACTGGTCCTGGGCTCAGCCATGGTGACCTCGCATTGGAGCCGAGCCCGCTGTCCTCCTCTGCTACCCTCCTCCCCCAGGCTGAAGGCGGCTGCACCCCACCCCGCAGGGCTCCACCACCAGAGGGCGCCCGCCCCCCCAACATGATTGAAAAAACAACGCTCACCCCAACTAAACGCGGTGACAGTATTTTTGTGCATTTCTTGTCCCTTGGGTGCTGTTCCAGTCCCTGCACGCCCCCAGGCTGTCCATGATGCCATCGTTCCCACTCGGCCTAATGAAACAGGTCTGGAGAGGTGAATGACTTACCCAAGGTCACCCAGCTGGTCGGTGACGGGGACCAACTCCACATTCATCCAAGGTCAATCCCAGCCTGGAGCTGAGGACCCAGTGACCCCAGAGCCGGTGCTGGGGCGGGTGGCCGGGGTGCTAAGACTCACACGACGGAGGCCACCGAAGCAAACGGTGGCAGGCGCCAACCTGTGGCAGTTTCCTTCAACAGTGACAGTGCTGGGTCACAGTCAGGGGACACTGGTGGTGTGCCAGGTACGTACCTCGTGCTGGGAAGGGACAGCCCGTCTAGCAGAGTCCGTCGGCCGGGGCCTGGCTCCAGGACCCGCCTCTCCAGGCCGCTGGCGCTAGGTTTCTTTATGCCAAACGCCAGGGCTCAGGACAGCGCGCGGGGCCTGGCGTGGACTCAGGCAGCCCGTGAAGGTTCAGGACCCCTGACGGCGTGGGTGCTGCACGCTCAGGTGGGCGAACTGCTCAGGGCAGGGGACGCCAGCCTGCGCGGTCAGCACAGCGCCCGTTCCTTACCTGTCCTGCAGGTTGCTAATCTGCAGTTGGTCGAGTCCACCGTGCGCGACCCTCGGACGCAGAGGCTGGCCGCTCGTGAAGCGGCCTCGCGGGGATGTGTTCTCGCTGCGTCTCCAGCTTACAGATGGGCAAGCGGAGGCTGGCCGGGTGACCGCCCTGCCCAGGCTGCTCCGCCCGCCTGACTCTCGGCTTCTGCAGTGGCGCCTCTTCCTTTAGCTGTGTCTAGCCAGGATCCCAAGGTTTAAGGAAGCAAGGGGGTGGGAGCCGTGGCGCGGGGCACGGAGAGCTGTCCTGCTTTGAGAAACCCTGCCCATGCACCCCTCTCCAGGCGCAGAGGGCCGGCCTGGCAAGGGCAGAGGACGAGAGCCCAGGCCCCTCCAGCTGGGGCCCGCTCACACCCCCTCGGCACTGGCTTCCTGCTGAGGGCACCGTCCCCGCTGGGTCCAGGCTGGTGAATGACTGGGTAAGTCCTGGGTCTCAGCTGCTGCACAGTGACTTTCTCGCCCCTGGTGGGGAGTCTAGGCCCCGAATGGAGACTCTGGGACACATGGGTGGGGATGGCAGTGGCAGACAAGGGCTGGCTTGGGGGAGAGGTCCGGGCCCCCATTCTCTCTCTGTCCTTCCCCCAAGATCCCAAACAAGCCCCCATCTTAACACTGCTCAGGGCCAGACCCGCAGCCCCGGGGTAACACGCCAGGGCAGCGCCTGGTTCTGTGGGTGGGATCAGCGGTCCCTGGCAGCTCGCCCAGCTTGGGAGGACGAGGGTGAGCCATGGCCTGTTCCCCGTGAGGCCCTCCTTGGGTGAAATGGAGTGAATTTATGGCTTAGGTCCTACCTGGGGGCCACCCTCTTCCTTTGTAGGGACCAAATCTCCCAAGTTTCCAGATTTCTGCTGTGACGTAGGGGTCATCGGATGCAGCCGCGGTGTGTACAAGAAATTCCCTGCATTGGGAGAATATTGTTGGGTGGTCCTCCTGGGGCTGGGGCCCAAGAACCAAAAATGTGTGCTGAGCACTTCGTGGGAACCAGACCCAGTGCTGGGCTCAACCACCCTGAATCCTTACCTCATCCTGTGCTTTACCTGCTTTATAGAGAGGAATAAATAGAGGCTCAGAGAGGGTGAGTGACATGCATAAATTTGCACAGCAGATAAGTGTTAGAGCTGGCATTTGGACCTGGTCAGCCTTTTAAGTCTTTCCCAAAAGGTGAGGCACAAAATAAGAGTCCTCCTCATGTTTATATATGGTTTTGTGATGACCAGTGAGGGGAAGGATTTTTTCACATATTTGGCCTGTATTTGGATTCTTCTCCGCATCACATCCACAGTGTGTCTTCTCTCTGGGTCCGGGCTGTGGGATCATGATTCTTCTAAATATCAGCCAGAAGCTCGGCACAGCATTTAAGGCATAGGAACGGAGTGCGCGAACGAGTGAAAGCACACAACCACTTCTGGTTCAAGGGATGGTAGGGGGTGGAGAACCCTCCATTTGGTTTCATGGTTCAGGAGTGGACCTCTTGAGCCACATCGATAACCTTCTGGGAAATGGAGATTAAAGCCACAGGAGAGGGGACCTCACACCTCCTAGGATGGCTACAGTCAAGGAAACAAACCAAACCCCAGAAATTTCCAGAAAATAGCACTGGTGAGCATGTATGGAAATGAGAACAGGTGCGTTGGGGGGGTACATAGCATGATGTAGCTGCCGTGGAAAACAATATGTTGGGTTCCTCGAAAAAATAAATAGTGGAGTTGCCATATGATCCAGCAATTCGGCTTCTGGGTGGATTCCCCAAAGACTGAAAACGAGGAGGGCACATGTACCCGCACACCCATGTCCACAGCGACGTTGTCCACAATAGCCCAACGCTGGTCGCAACCCATGACCACTGGTGGAAACAGAAACAGAATATGGTGTAGACACACAGTGGAATATTATTCAGCCTTGAACAGGGAGGAAACTCTGATGCTTGCTACCACAGGGCTGGGCCTTGAAAACATTATGCTAAAGATTGAGAACGTATGATTCCACTTCAGAGGCACCAGAGATAGTCAAGTTTATAGAGACAGAAAGGAGGACGGAGGGTCCCAGGGTGCTGGCGGGGGAAACTGGGGAGTTGTTTAATAGGCATGAGATTGAGGTTTGCAAGAGGAAGAGTTCTGGAGGTTGGTTGCACAATTGCGAATGTACTTCATGCGATTGAATTTAAACTCAAAATGGTTGAAGGAGTAAACTTCATGTGTATTTTACCAAATTGAAAAAAAAAAAAAAAGTGACTCTCTCCTTGTGCTCAGCCAGAGAACTAGGCAGATGGAATTGCCCACCGTGAGGAGAACCGGAAGCTCTGCACGTGGTAGGGGCTGGTGCCAGGACTCAGTCAGGCCCCGCTGCCACCACCAGAGCCTCTGCATCATGCACAGCGTGTGCCTGCTCAGCCGCCAGCGCCGTGGGGCACACACCACCTCCTCTCTGCATTTGGTAAGGGCAGATGTGTTGGAGGAGTTTCTCTGCAGGAAGCATAAAGTTGGACATTCGGTGAGCTTTTCTTAGAAAATATAAAAAGGACAATAATCCAGGTAAAAATTCAGATCGGTGATTGAAGTCTGACTCCAAGAATTACTGCTAAGGGCCTGGCCAGGACCTCTGGTGTCCCAGGCAGCAGGAACAGGTCCCGGCTGAGGCAGCAACCAAGGCCGGGCACCTTCTGCCACATCCTCTCATGCAGGGCTCAGCTGGTCTGCCAACATCAGGACTTGGGGCGCTAGGCTTGGGAAAAGGCTGATGGAGACACTCAGAGAGGGTGAGTAGCCTGCTTGAGGCCACACGAGAGTCACCCCACGGTGTTCTACGACATCTCTGAGGCAGACATCTCCACGGCTCAGCTCAAAGCGTGCTTCCTGCGTGCCGTGTCCTGCGCTAAGGACTTCAGGACTACGAGGTGGGTGCCGTCACCCTGCTGCTATGGTGTGGGTATGCTTTGTCCCCAAGGGTTCCTGAGTGTGGTGTTAGGGGGGTGGGACCTTCAGGGGTGGGTCTGAGGGAGGCGACTGGGGCCTGTCCGTCCTTAGAAAGGGTCAACGCTGGAGTGGGCAGGTCCCGTGGGACTGGATTAGTTCCTGCAAGAATGGGTGTTTGTAAGTGCACCTGACATCTCCCGAGTACCTCTTCTGCAGGCCGCTAGCCACTCTGGCATGGGGCTGCCATCTGCCATGAGCTGCTCCTGAGAGCCAGGCAGAGACTGGCCCCACGGACTCGCACCTCTGTAACTGTGAGCCAAGGGAACCTCTTTTTAAAAACAATGTGCCCAGCCTCAGGTGTCTTGCAACACAAAGCAGACTAAGGCCACTGAATCTACATCGCCAACCATGGTGTGCTAATCAGAACCCCGAAACAGCGCTCCCAGCGGGAGGAACTTTGGCAAAGGCAGGAAATGTGAATCTTGATCCTTTGAGGAAAAAAGGAAAACCCACAAAACCAACGTTTAGCCCATGTAATGATTTAACAAGTGTTCACCGAGTGAATGAAGAAGTGTGTGTGTTGCAGGGGGGTAAGAATGGCAGAGAGGCCGGGGGAGCCACCCGGGTGCAGGCATGACACACAGCTGGACCCCTCTGTCTGTCAAATGCCTGGATCAAAGGTCAGAGGGTCGTGCTGAAGATGACCCAAGGCTGGGGAGGTGGGAAGCAGATCGCAGGAAGGCCAGGGTTTCACGTGCACGGGTGCGCACACACACACACACACACACACACCACACACAAGTGTTTCTTGGGATCCTGTAGACACCCTGAGCGAGTGGCCTTTGCCTACAGGCCTCCTGCTGTTGTAGATTTGGCCCCTTGGTCACCCACCCTGTCCACTGGGCAGCCCCAGCGTGCCCAGCACTACTAAACCCTGGGGCTGGTCCTCAGGGGCCACGAGTTCAGGTTCCAGCCCAGGCTGAGGAGAACCAGGTTGGGGCTGGGAATTGGAGAGCCCAGGCTGCTGGCAGGCCTTGGGCGAGCTGGTCGGGAAGCTCTGGGGAGCTGGCTCAGTGCGGACATCTTCCAGGAACACAGAAAACAACCACATTTTACTAATTATAGCAAGGGAAGGCGCGCTGTGATCGGGCGGAATCGCATCACGACCTAGCGGCGGCTGGGCCTGGGCTCCATCTCTCTGGCTCGGGTTTCAGCCAGGCCGGGTGGCCCTGCGGGGACAGGGCTGCTGCCCCACTCCCTGTGGGGTCGTGACCCTGGGGTGCCAACAGGGAGGCCAGGCCAGCCTCAGCTGGCGAGACCAGCCTCTCTTCCTCCCCACGGGGGCTTCCCCAGGCCTGCACTGCAGCAAACAGCCCCCAGGCCCCTGGTCACAGCCCCACCTGCCCCCCGGGACCTGAGACTTGAGAGATCCGGGGCTGGAGTGAGCTCAGGCCCGACCCGGGGAGTTCGGAGGTGACTGGAGTGGGTTGTTTTCCAGACCCTCTCCGGTGGGCCGCGCGCTGTCTTCTTCTGTGTCCTGGTCTGCGTGGGCCAAGAAGGGCATGGCACCTGTGTGGGGAAGGAGCTGCTGGACCCCTGCCCACTGTCTACGTGGTGACCCCCGTGGGGCCTGGCCACTCGCTCCCCGGGGGGAGGGAGGGGAATAATTAATTAACTGGCAATTAACGTAGGAAACCAACGAGTGTGTCCAAGACGAACTCCGGCCTTGCAGACGCCAGGCATGGTGGAGCAGTGTCCCCTCGAATCTTCTTGAGGGCCGAGAGTGGGAAGGAGCCTGAGGCAGTGGGTGTCGTGGCTCTCCTCTGGGGCAGTGGCCACAGTGACGTTGCAGAGTGGGGACGCGACTCCAGCTGTTTGACTCCCGGGCCTGGCCACTCACCCTCAGTGGGGCGGCTCAGCTTCGGGTGCTGGGTGCGTGGCCAGTCTAGCCAGCGTCGTGGTGTCCAGCGTGGGGCTGAGACGCTGAGCGGGTCAGTCCCGCCTTCCACTCTGTCAGGCACTGGCCTTGAGTTCGTCCCCCACCAACCCTCCCACCACAGTCTGGGGAGAGAGTGGCCCTTAAGGTCCTCGTGTTTTGAATGAAACCCCTGGGACTCGGGTAAAGCAACCCTGCCACAGCCGCCGGTGAGCGTGGTCCCCCGGCCTGTGTGCACCAAGCAGCACCTGTCAGCCGGGCTTCTGGTCAGCCTGGCGAGGGCAGGGCAGGGTGGGCTGCTGCTCCTCTGGCGCGGGCCTGGCCCGCTGTTTCCCAGGCCTCACCGTGAGGACCGGGCTTGCCCAGGCCCCACGGCTCAGCTAGGAAGAACGTGCCCGTCTGCCCTGTGCCCGTGGAGCTGGGCCCATGCCAGACGCAGGGCAGCAGGTGGTGTGGCCACGGGCGTGAGGAGAACTGGGCGGTGGTCTGCTGGCCACTCTGCTCTGGCCGGTGACGCTGGTGTTTACGGTCCACAGTTTTAATCATCTGGTGTTGTGTTTGGCCCCAGAGCCCTTCTGCAGAGCCCGGGCTGCCTCCAACATGGGCTGCTTCTTCCTTCCAGCGCCTGCCCAGCCACGAGCAGAGACCTGAGGCAGAGGGAGGCCGGGGGACGTGCACGGGCTCCTCTTGCGTGGCTTGTCAGTTCTGAGGTGACTTTTATGGGACCCTCATGGCAGCGGGTGGTGTGTTTCTGCTTCCCTTTTGTGGGCAGAACTGAGACCAAGGCCTAGTGGGCTGCCCGGGGCCACCTGTGCAGGGCGGGTAAGCCGGGGTTTGGCCAGGGGTGTCCAGCTCAGGGGTCTGGCCGATGCCCACTGTACTTCTGAGCTGAGGGCAGAGGGGCCAAGGCTGCCCTAGGTCAGCCCAGCCACCCTGACCTTGGGTCTAGCCCAGGGCACCGTCAAGCTTTCCCAGTCAGGGCAAGAGCAGAGCAGAGGGCTACCCTGGGGCAGAGTCCAGGCCTTGGCCTCTCCTTTTCCTCTCCTCTCCTGTTCCCACTCAGCACAGGCTGCCCAGCCCCAGCCTAAGGGCAGCACGCCTCCGCTTTGCTGTTAAGGTGGGGCATCGACGGTCAGCCTGCCCGTGCCATGGAGCAGGGCCTGCGAGGCCAGGTGAGTCTTTTTAGGAAAAAGTGCAGCGTGAGAGAGGCCGGCCTCCGCCTCTGCAAACCCCGGGGGAGACAAGCCCTGAGCGAATCACACGCGCCCCTGACAGGCGGTGAGCGGGCCTCGCGCTGGCGGGGAGAAGCGCGGGGTCGGGAGACCGGGAAGTGTGTCCCAGCGTCGGGAGCCCCTGGGCCTGAGGGAGCTGCTGTCCGGGCAGTGGCCGGCAGGGCGGGTGAGCCCAGGCCCAGGGATTTGGAGGGGCAGAGGGATTCTTCTCTGCTCATACCCAGGACCCCTGGCTGTTCTGACTCCAGTGGCCCAACTGGGAACCAGCTGCCTCCAGTAATGCTCCGAACCCAGGAGCAAACGTGCGGCTCTTGCAGGTTAGCGTCACTGGGTGGGCAGCTGGGCTCTTGCTCTGCATTGGCGCCTGTGGAGGCCACCGTGCAGCGGCGTCTCCGCCTCCGGGCCAGGCTGTGTGGAGCGGCCCAGCCCTGCGGAGGCTGCCTGCACCGCAGCTGGCCCACCCGTTCAGACCCAGCTCTTCCTTCCTTCCTGAGGCCCCTTAGAGCCTCAGTGGGGCTGGCCTTTGAAATGGGCTCTTCGGCCGGCCTGCCAGCTGTTTGGAGGGCTCGGGAGGGATGACTGAGTCGGTGTCCCCGGCTGTGTTGACAACTTCAGCGAGCACCGCCGTCGCCAGGCACGGGCTAAGCTCTCAGCACACCTTGGCTCGTTTGATTTACACCCCAAGTCTCTGCAGCTGGGACAGGGAAACTAAGTCTCGGAAAAAGTTCAAGCACTTGGCCCAGGTCATGCAGCTGGTGCTGAAGCTTATGAAGGGCGAATAAAACCCATTAAGAATTGCAAACGAATGAAACCGAGAACCCCATGTTCCAGCCACTGTGCGTGGACCTAGATCCATGAGCCCGAAAGGTGACTCTTCTGCTCTGGTTCCAAGGCTTTCCTGGGTGGTAACGGACCATTTGGGGACCATTTGGTTCTGGCCCTACAATCACGAAGTGCTGCAGATGTAGACTTCCATTTTTTCTTTTTCCTTTGGGACTGGGGATTAAACCCAGGGGTGCACTATCATTGACCTGTGTCCCCAACCCTTTTTGTGTTTTGTCCTGAGATAGTTTCTCAATAAGTTGCTGAGGCTGGTCTCAAACTTGCCATCCTCTTGCGTCAGCCTCCCAAGCTCCTGGGATTACAGTTGTGCATCACCGTCACCCTGCTGGGTTTAGACTTTCAACGTTCTCTTCAAGGTGAGATTGCACATACAGGCTTGCCAGATTTAGCAAATAAAAATATAGGGCGTTGGGTAAATTTCAATGTCAGATAAATAACAAAAATTTTTTGTGTAAGTATATCCCAAATGTTGCATGGGATATACTTACACTAAAACATTATGCATTGTTGATCTGAAATCAAAGTTAACTGCTCACCTGCTACTGCCTCAGAATCATCTTAACGTAAATAAGAGAAGACAAGCTTCACTACATCACATGTCCTATAGTGTTTCATAGATTGATGTTTTGAAGAAGTCCTAAGTTTCTTAGGAATATCTTGCCTTTTGTGGAGGTTAAAACTCTTCAATTTGTTCAGTGCTAACTATTTAAAACAGGCTGCAGTGTTTTGTAATTTCACTCTGACATTTGAGTTGGCAAGTATGGGCCTGCGGGTCAAGTTCAGTCCTAAACAAAATCTATTTTATGGTGTGTGTGGTGAGTGTGTATGTGTGTGTGTGTGGTGTGTGTGGTGAGTGTGGGTATGTGTCTGGTGTATGAGTGTGTGGTGTACATTGTGTGAGGGTGTGTGTGTGTGTGTGGTGAGTGTGTGTGTGGGGTGTATGGTGTGTGGGGTGTGTGTGTGTGGGGGGGTGTGGTGTGTGTGTGTGTGTGTGGTGTGTAGTGAGTGTGTGTGTGGTGTGTGTGTGTGGTGTGTGTGGTGTGTGTGCTGTGTGTGAGTGTGTGGGGTGTATGTGCATGAGTGTATGGTGTGTGTATGTGAGTGTATTGTGTGTGTGTGGTGAGTGTGTGTGTGTGTGAGTGGTGCATGTGGTGTGTGTGGTGAGTGTATATGTGTGGTGTTTGTGTGTGCATGTGGGGTGTGTGTGGTGTGTGGGGTGTGTGTGTGCATGTGGGGTGTGTGTGGTGTGTGGTGTGTGTGTGGGGGGTGTGTGTGGGGTGTGGTGTGTGTGTGTGCATGTGGGATGTGTGGGGTGTGGTGTGTGTGTGTGCGTGTGGGGGGTGTGTGGGGTGTGGTGTGTGTGGGGGGTGGTGTGTATGTGTGCGTGTGGGGTGTGGTGTGTGTGGGGGGCGTGGTGTGTGTGCGTGTGGGGTGTGGTTTGTGTGTGTGCACATGTGGGGTGTGTGGGGTATGGTGTGTGTGTGCGTGTGGGGTGTGTGGGGTATGGTGTGTGTGTGTGTGGGGTGTGTGTGGGGTGTGGTGTGTGTGTGTGCGTGTGGGGTGTGTGTGGGGTTTGGTGTGGTGTGTGTGTGTGGGGGTGTGTGTGGGGTGTGGGGTGTGTGTGTGCGTGTGGGGTGTGTGGGGTTTGGTGTGGTGCGTGTGTGTGTGTGGGTGTGTGGGGTGTGGTTTGTGTGTGTGCACATGTGGGGTGTGTGGGGTATGGTGTGTGTGTGCGTGTGGGGTGTGTGGGGTGTGGTGTGTATGTGGGGGGTGTGTGTGGGGTGTGGTGTGTGTGTGCACATGTGGGGTGTGTGGGGTATGGTGTGTGTGTGCGTGTGGGGTGTGTGGGGTATGGTGTGTGTGTGTGTGTGTGCGTGTGGGGTGTGTGTGGGATTTGGTGTGGTGTGTGTGTGGGGGGGTGTGGGGTGTGGGGTGTGTGTGTGCGTGTGGGGTGTGTGGGGTTTGGTGTGGTGCGTGTGTGGGGGGGGTGTGTGGGGTGTGGTTTGTGTGTGTGCACATGTGGGGTGTGTGGGGTATGGTGTGTGTATGCGTGTGGGGTGTGTGGGGTGTGGTGTGTATGTGGGGGGTGTGTGTGGGGTGTGTTGTGTGTGTGTGCATGTGGGGTGTGTGTGGTGTGTGGTGTGTGTGTGTGGGGTGTGTGTGTGTGGTGTGTGGTGTGTGTGTGTGCGTGTGGGGTGTGTGTGGTGTGTGTGCGTGCGTGTGGGGTGTGTGTGGTGTGTGTGTGCGTGTGGGGTGTGTGTGGTGTGTGTGTGTGCGTGTGGGGTGTGTGTGGTGTGTGTGTGCGTGTGGGGTGTGTGTGGTGTGTGTGTGTGCGTGTGGGGTGTGTGTGGGGTTTGGTGTGGTGTGTGTGTGTGGGGGGTGTGTGTGGTGTGTGTGTGCGTGTGGGGTGTGTGTGGGGTTTGGTGTGGTGTGTGTGTGTGTGGGGGGTGTGTGGTGTGTGTGTGCGTGTGGGGTGTGTGTGGTGTGTGGTGTGTGTGTGTGCGTGTGGGGTTTGGTGTGGTGTGTGTGTGTGTGGGGTGTGTGTGGTGTGTGTGTGTGCGTGTGGGGTGTGTGTGGTGTGTGGTGTGTGTGTGTGCGTGTGGGGTGTGTGTGGGGTTTGGTGTGGTGTGTGTGTGTGTGGGGTGTGTGTGGTGTGTGTGTGTGCGTGTGGGGTGTGTGTGGTGTGTGGTGTGTGTGTGTGCGTGTGGGGTGTGTGTGGGGTTTGGTGTGGTGTGTGTGTGGGGGGGGGTGTGTTCAGGCGGAGCAGGGCTGAGTGGAGGAAGGTGGCGGTGACAGGCTCGAGGTCCTGGTCAACTGCGGTCTTGCGAGGGGATTGGCTCCACCTGAACACCGTGAGGTCGTGGTGGCCGGTGGTCAGGGCTGTGCTTTAGAAAGCCCCTCCTGGACAGGCTGCGCGGGAAGGGACACGGGGGCTGGCTGAGACTGGGTGACAGCCCGCAGGCTGGTGTCTTCCAGAGCAGGGAGCAGAGGGAGCTTGCCGGGCCCTGGGCGCAGGGACCGAGGGGCGGTCCCCACGGCACCCTTCTCTCTGCCGAAGGCCGGTCGCCGCCTAGGGTGCTGGAGGTGACGCTCCCAGGTGGCTACTTCCCTGGCGTCTGTCGTCCCTGCCTCACGCGCTCTCAGGTCTTCCCACTGGGTGTCTCGGCAGCTCTGGGACAGCGCACGCTGGACGCTCAGAGGCGGCGTGGGGTGAGGTCTGCTTCCTGAGCTGCCCCGTTGGCCCTCTGCTAAGTCTGGGCGTGGGACTTCTTCCTGGCCCTCCGCCCTTATGACTTGGTGAGTCTGAGGAGCCCAGTGCCTGAGGAGCCGCTCTGTCCCCAGAGTCTCTGGATGTCCTGTGGGTCCTTCTCTTCCAGGACCCTGTGGCCCGTCCGCAGCTGCTTTGAAACAGGGGCCGTCCTCTGCTGGAGGTGGCGCGTGCTGGCTCTGGACCTGACGTCTGCATCCGGATTGCCTCTGGCTTCCTGGAGCAACCTGCTGCGTCTCCCGCTGCTGCTCCTTCTGACGGCATGGCGCACGGGCCCGCGGCCGGGGACAGAGCTTTGGCACCGCAGCCCAGCAGCTGCAGGGCCTTTCCGCCTGGGGGACCCACTCACAGGCGGCAGCTCCCACGTTGGCTCCTGAGCAGGTCAGGACAGAGCTTCCCGTGTGAAGCAGGCCACCTCCAGACCCCAGTGTCCCCAGGTGTGAAGCACATCACCTCCAGACACCAGTGTCCCCAGGTGTGAAGCGCATCACCTCCAGGACCCCAGTGTCCCCAGGTGTGAACCACGTCACCTCCAGGACCCCAGTGACCCCAGGTGTGAAGCGCATCACCACCAGACCCCAGTGTCCCCAGGTGTGAACCACATCACCTCCAGGACCTCAGTGTCCCCAGGTGTGAACCACATCACCTCCAGGACCCCAGTGACCCCAGGTGTGAAGCGAATCACCACCAGACCCCAGTGTCCCCAGGTGTGAAGCGCATCACCTCCAGGACTTCAGTGTCCCCAGGTGTGAAGCACATCACCTCCAGACCCCAGTATCCCCAGGTGTGAAGTGCATTACCTCCAGACACCAGTGTCCCCAGGTGTTAAGCATGTCACCCCCAGGACCCCAGGACCCCAGTGTCCCCAGGTGTGAAGCGTACCACCTCCAGACCCCAGTGTCCCCAGGTGTGAAGCAGGCCACCTCCAGACCCCAGTGTCCCAGGTGTGCAGCGCATCACCTCCAGACCCCAGTGTCCCCAGGTGTGACGCACGTCACCCCCAGGACCCCAGGACCCCAGTGGCCCCAGGTGTGAAGCACATCACCTCCAGACACCAGTGTCCCCAGGTGTGCAGCGCATCACCTCCAGACCCCAGTGTCCCCAGGTGTGAAGCACATCACCTCCAGACCCCAGTGTCCCCAGGTGTGCAGCGCATCACCTCCAGACCCCAGTGTCCCCAGGTGTGAAGCACATCACCTCCAGACCCGTGTCCCCAGGTGTGAAGCACATCACCTCCAGACCCCAGTGTCCCCAGGTGTGCAGCGCATCACCTCCAGACCCCAGTGTCCCCAGGTGTGAAGCACGTCACCCCCAGGACCCAGGACCCCAGTGGCCCCAGGTGTGAAGCACATCACCTCCAGACACCAGTGTCCCCAGGTGTGCAGCGCATCACCTCCAGACCCCAGTGTCCCCAGGTGTGAAGCACATCACCTCCAGACCCCAGTGTCCCCAGGTGTGAAGCACATCACCTCCAGACCCCAGTGTCCCCAGGTGTGAAGCACATCACCTCCAGACCCGTGTCCCCAGGTGTGAAGCATATCACCTCCAGACACCAGTGTCCCCAGGTGTGAAGCACATCACCCCCAGGACCCCAGGACCCCAGTGGCCACAGGTGTGAAGCACATCACCTCCAGGACCTCAGTGTCCACAGGTGTGAAGCGCATAACCTCCACATCCCTAGTGTCCCCAGGTGTGAAGCGCATCACCTCCAGACACCAGTGTCCCCAGATGTGAAGCACGTCACCCCCAGGACCCCGGGACCCCAGTGTCCCCAAGTGTGAAGTGCACCACCTCCAGACCCCAGTGTCCCCAATGTGAAGCGCATCACCTCCAGACCCCAGTGTCCCTAGGTGTGAAGTGCACCACCTCCAGACCCGAGTGTCCCCAGGTGTGAAGCACATCACCTCCAGGACCCCAGTGTCCCCAGGTGTGAAGCGCACCACCTACAGGACCTCAGTGTCCCCAGGTGTGAAACACGTCACCTCCAGGACCCCAGTGACCCCAGGTGTGAAGCGCATCACCTCCAGACACCAGTGTCGCCAGGTGTGAAGCGCATCACCTCCAGGACCTTGGTGTCGCCAGGTGTGATGCACACCACCTCTAGGACCCCAGTGACCCCAGGTGTGATGTGCACCACCTCCAGGACCTCAGTGTCCCCAGGTGTGAAGTGCACCACCTCCAGGACCCCAGTTACCCAGGTGTGAAGCACGTCACCTCCAGGACCCCAGTGTCCCCAGGTGTGAAGCACGTCACCTCCAGGACCTCAGTGTCCCCAGGTGTGAAGCACACCACCTCCAGGACCTCAGTGTCCCCAGGTGTGAAGCACACCACCTCCAGGACCTCAGTTCCCCAGTTGTGAAGCACGTCACCTCCAGACACCAGTGTCCCCAGGTGTGAAGCGCATCACCTCCAGGACCTCAGTGTCCCCAGGTGTGAAGCTCACCACCTCCAGGACCTCAGTGTCCCCAGGTGTGAAGCACGTCACCTCCAGGACCTCAGTGTCCCCAGGTGTGAAGCGCACCACCTCCAGGACCTCAGTGTCCCCAGGTGTGAAGCACATCACCTCCAGACACCAGTGTCCCCAGGTGTGAAGCGCATCACCTCCAGACACCAGTGTCCCCAGTTGTGAAGCGCACCACCTCCAGGACCTCAGTGTCCCCAGGTGTGAAGCACACCACCTCCAGGACCTCAGTGTCCCCAGGTGTGAAGCGCACCACCTCCAGGACCTCAGTGTCCCCAGGTGTGAAGCGCATCACCTCCAGGACCTCAGTGTCCCCAGGTGTGAAGCATGTCACCTCCAGACCCCAGTGTCCCCAGGTGTGAAGCATGTCACCTCCAGACCCCAGTGTCCCCAGGTGTGAAGCACATCACCTCCAGGACCTCATTGTCCCCAGGTGTGAAGCGCACCACCTCCAGGAACTCAGTGTCCCCAGGTGTGAAGTGCATCACCTCCAGGACCCCAGTGTCCCAAGGTGTGAAGTACATCACCTCCAGGACCTCAATGTCCCCAGGTGTGAAGCGCATCACCTCCAGGACCTCAGTGTCCCCAGGTGTGAAGCATGTCACCTCCAGGACTCTTGAACCCTATCACCCTGCTTTCTTCTTCAGGTGGCTCCATGTGACGCAGTGGGTCCTTTCTACATTTGCGGGGTGACTCAGCATGCCCCAGACTACGGACCCCTAAAAGCATCCTGACGTGGGCATCCCTGTGGTACGGTCTCCCTCCTGCCTCTGTAGAGGTGTGTCTCCTTGAGGTCTGCGACACTCTGGCCACTTGTTATTTAATTAACTGAAGTGATGAAGCTAAAGCTCTTTAACATGACGGCTGCGGGTTTGTGTGCGGTGTCTGGCTGTCGTGCCCCTCTGGCGTGCACTGCGACCGAGGGGGATGGCTCTGCCCTGGGGAGCCTGCCCTCCACCCCACACGGTCACAGCTCTTTCCGGCCCTTCTTCCTAACTGGTAGAGTGCGCGTCTGGTGGCTCAGGGGCCCAGTTTGCTGTGCTCCGCGTGGCAGGTGCATCGGGAGCAGCCTGCCCGAGCTTGTGGAGTCCCTCCCCGTGCCTCTCCGGCTGGGTCCGGGTGTCACTGACCCTCCCTGTGGGTCTGGCGGCCAGGAAGGGGATGAGGGTAGATTCTGAGTGAGGGGGTCCCGACTTTGGAAGTCGAGGGCTCTGCATCTTCTTCAGACAGGAGGGGAATGTCCCCTCTGTAAGGGGTGGCGGCCACGTCACCCAGGAATCCAGGGGCTGAAGAGTTTTAAGCGTGTTGATCCAGATGTCCCCAAACCAGTCTGCAGGGTCTCCCTCCTTCCAAGCAGGATCTGGGTGTGGCCGAGCTGGCGGGTTGGCGTTGAGGATTCGGCCTTCCTGCAGCTCCGTTGTGGGGAGCTCTGGACTGGCGCTCGGGATAGGGGAGGCTCTTCTGTGGCCGGGGACAGTGTGTGGCTCTCGCTCCTCTCCTTCCATGGGTGTTTAACCGCTGTGGCCTTTTACTGTCTATTTCCAAAGCCTGCATGACACTCAGCGGCAGCCATCGATTCCTCTGTCGTGATAGGCGCCTCCCTCAACTGTCCTGAGTCGGAAGAGCCTGCGACACCTTCCCTTCTACCTGCAGAAGGCTGTGCTGCCAGCTGGACAGGCGCACAGGCCGCAGCTGCAGGCGGGGGAGGGAGTCCTCCCCGGGCAGGGAAGGAGCAGGGTGGAGACCAGGCCTCTGCAGTCCCACAGGGCCACCTGCCCCAGGAAGGAGCAGAGCCTGGAGGGAGGGAGCTCATTTTGGCTGAGGGCCGTCCTGGAAAGGGACTCAGCTAGGTGCAGGGGACACTCGGCAGCTGGGAGTGCTTCAGTCCCCAAGGGACTTATGCAGGCCCTCCAAACCTTCTCTGTATGTTTTTCTTTTTTCTTTTTTGGTACTGGGGATTGAACCCAGGGGCCCTTGACCACTGAGCTACATCCCAGCCATTATTATTATTATTACTGACAAGTGTTCACTAAGTTGCCCAGGCTGGCTTTGAACCTGTGACCTTCTGCCTCAGCTTCTCAAGTCGCTGGAATCGCAGGTGTGTGCTCCCATGTCCGGCTCATAAGGCCGTTTTATGTCTTATTTCCCTGGTCGTCATGGTGTCGTCGGACCGATTTAGCATCCAGCCTTTAAGTGTTGTGGGGGGAGGCACGTGTCTTTCTGTCAGAGGCCTCCCAGCTCTGGTCCGTGCTCTGCGTGGCCGGTGGGACCTCGTTAGGTGTCCCCTTTATCCACGCACCCCTGGAGGTAGGTCTTACGATGATCCCAGTTCTGCAGTTAAGTGCCCTGAGGCTCCGATTAAGCGTGGTGAAGGGTTCACATGGATACTTCCTGTGGCACTGAGCCCCCAGGCCCCTCCAGAGGCCAGGTAGGAATTCCCTAAGACAGTGGCCTCGTGAAGACCCCCAGCTAGAGCCCAGGTGGGCAGCAGCTGAGCGGCCTCCTTGGCCTTTGAGCCAGGCTCAGACTCCAGGCCAGGGCGGTGTGTCGCAGAGCTGGGGCCCGGACTCTACATCATTCCTTGAAAGGATTGATGTGGTGGCCTGGGAGGCCGGTGGCCTAGAGTCAGGAGGTCACCGCCCTGCCCTGCCCTGCCCTCAGTCTCTCACACCAGCCGAGGGGTCAGAGGGGAAGGAACCTTATGGCTGGGGAATTTATGGCAGAGACAGCAGTTTGTGCTCTGAGCGGCCCAGCGAGCCACCCAGGGGGCCAATCAACACACACCCGCAACCCCCAAATGGGGTTTCCAGCTGGAGCTGCGGGGCCCACCCCTTGCTAGAGCATGAGGTGGCCCCATTTCCATCTGCGCGGGAGCTGCCCTGTTCCTGGGAGCCCTCCCGAGCCCCAGAGAGAGGCAGCTGCTTGGGGGAACCCCTTACGGGGGCCCAACTCTCCCAGGGGCTCCCAGCAGGGGGAGGGCAGGACCCAGGAAGTGGGTCCCCTCACTGCTCTGTGCAGGAGTGTTGGTGGCCCTGAGACCCTCAGCTCATGTGGGACTGTTGCCCACTCTCTCCTTGACTTGGTGTCCACCCTCAGCTCTGACCCGTGAGCTCTGGCCTCGCAGGTCTCCTCACTGCGCAGGGTTCCTGCAGAGGCTCTGAGAGCTGCTAGCCGGTGGCTTCCCTTCCTCTGCCATGTCCTGCACTCGGGCCTGGCTCTCACAGGGCTGCCGCTCCAGCTGCAGCCACAGGGTCCTGCAGCTGGAACCACAGGGTCCTGCAGCTGGAGCCACAGGGTCCTGCTGGTCTCCAGCACCTTCTTTCGGTTGCGTCCTGCCAGTGCTTCTGTGAAAACGCCTCCCAGGTCCAGAGACCCTCCCACCCCCGTCACTCTCCCTGACTCCAGGTGGCCTCCTCCTAGGAACATGGCGGGGACATTTCATGGCCTGGCTCACCTCTTCAGTTCTCCTCATCACCAGGCCGTGCTTCTCGAACCCATGTCCGCGGGGTTGCAGGGAGCACAGGAAGTCACCGGCAAGCATGGTGAAGCTCCCTGAAGTATCAGCATGACTCCGGGACATGGAGGAAAATCAGCCTGTTATGTTCATACTCGTGACATTCCAGGGACCCGTGTGAAAGTTCCCAAAACCGAAAGCCAGGTGAACGGAGTAGACGCTCTGGATAGGTAGTTGGTTGTGGCGTACACATGTGTTACTTAGGGTTCTCCACATACTCAGGACATAGGTGAAGGGCATAGAAACAGGTAAAGATTTGCAGATTGATTTCAAAGAATTGGCTCACAAGCTTGTGGAAGCTGGCAGACCGGAACCCACAGGCAGCAGGGGCTCCAGGAAGAGCTGAGAATTGGGCTCTGAAGGCCTCTGGAGAATGTTTTCTTTCCTGGGGAACCTCAGTCTTTCTCTTAAGGCCTGCAGCGGGTTGGATGAGACCCACCCACCCGATGGAGGGTTCAACTTTATTCCAAAGCTACTGTTCCAAATGTCAATCTTTTCTCAAACAAAAGCGACTGCTCCCCCACACCTTCACAGCAACATCTGGACTAGTGTTGGACCAAATGTCTGGGGAATGTGACTTAGCCGGGTTGACAGGTGAAATCAGCCACCATAGTGTATGTGTGTTTTTGTACATATGGATTGTGATAGCTGGAGGGCTGAATTGATGAGTGGACGGAGGTGTGGATGGGATGATAAAGAGTATGTGGTTTGTTATGTGTGTGAATGGATGGATGGATGGATGGATGGATGGGCAAATGGATGGGTGGGTGGGTGGATAGATGGGTGGATGAGTAGATGGATGGATGGATGGATGGTTGGGCGAATAGATGGGTGGGTGGGTGGGTAGGTGAATGGGTGGATGGATGGTTGGGTGAATGGATGGGTGGATGGGTGGATGGATGGAAGAAAGGATGAATGGATGAGTGGATAAATGGATAGATAGATGATGGGTAGATGGATGGGTGGATGGGTGGGTAAGTCCTAGAATAATGATTAAGTGACTATGTAGGTAAACAGCCAGATAGCTGTGTGTTTGGGTGGGTGATTGGTTAGCTAGTAAATGTGTGAATGGGTGGACCAATTGGTGGTTGAATGGCCGGTGGGTAGTTCCATTCTAACTAGGGAGACCTGTGGTTGGATGAAGCATGGATGGAAGCATATGTGCACAGGCCAGAGGGGGCTGTGTGAGCACTGGTGTGTGGTGAGTGGATTAATGGGCAATGGAAGGGTTGGGTGTGTAAGAGGTAGACAGAATAGATGGAAAGGTGGCTGAGTGAGTGTGTGCGTGTGTGAACAGATGCTTGGGCATCTATAGTTCTCATTGAGAAAATGCTAAATCAGGACAAGGCTGAAGTCAGCAAGGTCTGTTTTCTGGGAGAATCGGTTGGTAGAGGAGAAGCAGCACATCCTGTACCATTCGGGGGATTTGAACAAGTCCCTTCATTTCTCTGAGCCTTGGTTTCTTCTGGGAAATACAATACTCTACCTGACCGGGTACCGTGGGGCCCAGTGAAGTGTGCCTGTGAGTGTCTGCGTGACGCCCTGACCGTTGTTAAGGTCTCAGAGGTGTCGGTTTTCTGCCCCTCCCTCTTCCTCCTGGTACTTGTGTGGCTTGGCTCACAGGGCGAGGTTGTATGGAGGTCTCCTCTGTGTCTCCTATCCCTGTTTATTATAAACAGCTACTGACTTGCTGACACAATGCCCTGGCCCATACTTGGGCATAGAAAAACGCCTTTCAATTTCTCTCACTCCAGAAGGGACAACACTGGCTGAACTTCTTGCTCCATCCAGCTGGGATGATGTCTTCGTCCTCAAGGGACCAGAGACAACGTCTGGCCTGGCTACTGCTTCTCCTTGGATCTTCTCATGATGCTCAGACATGATGACAAACACATGTGGTCTCCTTGGCGGTAGCAGCACTTTCTCTCCAAGAGATGGGAAGATGGGAGGAGAACAAGGCGCACACACACACACACACACACAGAGCGTGCACACACACAGAGCGTGCACACACACACAGTGTGCACACACACACAACACACACACACAGAACACACACACACAGAGATCACACACACACACAGAGAACACACACAAACACACAGCATGCACACACACACACAGAACACACACACACAGAGAACACACACACACACACACACACACACACACACACACACCGAGTTTCTGCTGGAACCTTTGGTGGGGAGGAAGTTCGTGGTTGTTTTCGTCAACTCTGCATCGCTGTGACCAAAAGACCTGACAACAACAACTCAGAGGAGGCAAAGTTTATTTTGGCTCATGGTTTCAGAGGTTCAGTTCGCGGTCGGCTGACTCCATAGCTCTCGGCTCAAGATGAGGCAGAACATCCTGGCAGAAGGGTGTGGCCGAGGACATGACAGCCAGAAAGCAGAAAGAGAGCTCTGCCCATCGTGGATAAAACCCCAAAGTCACACACCCAGTGACCTACTTCCTCCAGCCACACTCTACCTGCTTACTGTGACGCCCGTGAATCCACATCAGTGAATCAAGCCACTGATTAGGTTTACAACTCTCATAATGGAGCCATTTCATGTCTGAACATTCTTGCATTGTCTCCCATTTGAGCTTTTGGGAATCACCACATACCTAAACCATAACAGTGGCTTAGTCTAGCCATCTGATCGCCCTGGGTCTGAAGCACGGCTGCTGTCTGGGGGCTGGTTTCAGAGTCGTTTCAGCGCCCTTATCTGTCAAATGGGAATATGTCGCCCACTCCACAAGGCATTGGTGAGAAAGAACGGAGATATTTGGAAGTGGCGTCTGGCGTGGGGTAGGCCAAGTACCAATTCCCATCCTCTCTGGAGAAAGCTCTGGCTGGGGAAGAAAAGAGTGTCAGTGAGGCCCGTGTGGTGAGCGCGGAGCCCGGGAGGAGTCGGCACGGGGAGGTGACAGTGAACCCATCATGGATCCACTCATCAACTTCTTTCTTTTCTTTTTCAATCAACTGGATTGAGGTACGACTTCCCCAACACACTGTGTCCACCCGAAGTGGATGATTTGATGAGCTTTGACAGAGGTACAGAGCCCCGAGACCACGGCCATGATCGAGGTACAGGAAGGACGTCTCTGGTTCCTGAAGGGCACTGTGCTGTGGGGTCTCCCCCAGGCAGCCACTGACCTGCTCTCTGTCCCTGCAGGTCCGGGTGCACGTCCTGGAATTCCACGAAGGTGACGCATGCACACTTCTCCTGTCTGGCCTCTCGCGCTTGCTCCGTGGACATCCATCCTGTTCTGCATTGGGAATTCATTCCTCTGAGTTACTATGCACTACCTTTTATTCATCACGAGTGCCTTTAGGATTTGTTTACTCACTGAGCGTCCAAATGAGTGTGTGTTCTTTACAACTTTGTTCGTTCATTCATTCCACAAATACAGTAGTCCCCTTGACAGCTGGAGGACATTCCAAAATCCCCAGTGGATGCCTGAAACTACGAACAACACCAAACCCTCTATATACTGTTTTTCCTATACATATATTTCTATGATAAGGTTTAATTTATAAACTAGGAACAGCAGAAGGTGAACAACAATAACCAAAAATAAAATATAACAATTATAACAATATATTGTAATAAAATTGCCTGCTTGCCACTCTTGCAGTTTGGGGCCATTATTAAGTAAAATAAGGAGTTCCTGAACCAGAGACACTGTGATATAGCAACAGTCAATCTGATAACCAAGACAGCTCCTATGAGTGAGTAGCATATACAGTGTGGACACTCTGGACAAAGGAATGGTTCTGTCCTAGGCAGGCTGGCCCACAGTTTAATCATGCTGCCCAGGACAGTGTGCAACTCAAAACTTAAGTATTGCTTATTTACAGAATTTTCCATGTAATACTTTTGGACTATAGTTGACTGTGGGTAACTAAAACCCTGAAAAGCTAAACCACGTATAAGGGGAGGACTATTGTATTTACTGTGTGCCATTGTGTGTGAGCTACTCCTCTGAGATAGTACTACAGCATAGACTAAATGTATGTAATGCAGACACATACTATATATTATATGTATGAAGCAGTGAACAAAGTACAGAAGTTCTGTCACTAAAGCAGATTGCATTCTATCAGACAAAAGTAAATGAATATATAATGTGACAGACCACGGTATGGGACATGAAGGGAGAAAAGCAGATCTTGGGAGCAGATGTTTTGAGAGGTGTGTGACACTTTATGTAAAGTGGCCAGAGAAGGTGTGTTGCAGCCGGCTCTGCAGATATTTGGGGGATAAGCATACAGGTAAAGGAAGTGTGAAGATTGTGTAAGTGTGTGCTGAGGATGCGATGGACTGTGTTGAGGATGTTGATGGGGTGGGTGTTGAGGATCTTGGTGGGGGTGTTGAGCATCTTGGGGTGGGTGTTGAGGATCTTGGGGTGGGTGTTTAGGATCTTGGGGTGGGTGTTGAGGATCTTGGGGTGGGTGTTGAGGATCTTGGGGTGGGTGTTTAGGATCTTGGTGGGGGTGTTGAGGATCTTGGGGTGGGTGTTGAGGATCTTGGGGTGGGTGTTGAGGATCTTGGGGTGGGTGTTGAGGATCTTGGTGGGGGTGTTGAGGATCTTGGGGTGGGTGTTCAGGATCTTGGTGTGGGTGTTGAGGATCTTGGGGTGGGTGTTGAGGATCTTGGGGTGGGTGTTGAGGATCTTGGGGTGGGTGTTGAGGATATTGGTGGTGGTGTTGAGGATCTTGGTGGGGGTGTTGAGGATCTTGGGGTGGGTGTTGAGGATCTTGGTGGGGGTGTTGAGGATCTTGGGGTGGGTGTTGAGGATCTTGGGGTGGGTGTTGAGGATCTTGGGGTGGGTGTTGAGGATCTTGGTGTGGGTGTTGAGGATCTTGGGGTGGGTGTTGAGGATCTTGGTGGGGGTTGAGGATCTTGGTGGGGATGTTGAGGATCTTGGTGGGGATGTTGAGGATCTTGGTGGGGATGTTGAGGATCTTGGTGGGGGTGTTGAGGATCTTGGGGTGGGTGTTGAGGATCTTGGGGTGGGTGTTGAGGATCTTGGGGTGGGTGTTGAGGATCTTGGGGTGGGTGTTGAGGATCTCTGTGGGGGTGTTGAGGATCTTGGGGTGGGTGTTGAGGATCTTGGGGTGGGTGTTGAGGATCTTGGGGTGGGTGTTGAGAATCTTGGTGAGGATTTTGAGGATTTTGTGGTGGGTGTTGAGGATCTTGTGGTGGGTGTTTAGGATCTTGGGGTGGGTGTTGAGGGTCTTGGGGTGGGTGTTGAGGATGTATAGAAACGGCTTATCTGGAGGAGGTCTGGATGAAGATGTAAGTTTGGGAGCCTCTTCTCTCCTGGGGGCCTTGTGTTTTGGGAATTCATCTGTATTCAGGAACTCTATTAAGAAAGGTGAAACCGCTGAGCTCCATCCCCCAGGGATTAGTACAGAGGCAGAAGTCCTGTCGGGGGACTGAGCCGGAGTCTCTCCGCTGTTTAGGGGTGGTGGGGTGGAGAGTCATCATCCCAGGGAGCTTGGAGAGGGTGAACAGGAGAGAGAGGGGTCCAGGGTCAAGTGCGAGGTATACTTCGGGGTGGGGAGGACCCTAGGGCTGCCGTAGGGCGAGGGCGGGTCTGGCGAGGTCTTGGGCTACGGAGATGCTCTGCCCGGGAGGGGAGGCGGTGGGAGATGACCGTGGCCTTCTGGAGCTTTCGACCACACGGGAGAAGGAAGTGGGCGAAGTCCTGGGGGCCTGTGGGGTCGGGAGCCTGCCGTGTGGCGGGTGCGCCCTGGTGGCCTGTGTCCATGCTGGTGGGCTGTGGGCGCTCTGCTCAGGGCTTGGTGTGCTCACCCCATGCTTATGTCTCCTCAGTGCCAAGCAATCATCTCCCTTCTACTCCGAGCACTCATGACCTGCAGGGGAGGAGGTGTCTGAGGATCTGGAGGACCCGCGAGGGGGCTGGGAGAAGGAGCGCCAGGCGGAGGGAGCCATTTCAACCAGGCAGGGGCCCTTCCCTTCCTCATCCCAGAAGGCGACAGAGCAGGACGGGGTCCTCTCTGGTTCCTGGCTGAACTGGACAAGGCAATGGTCAGCTCCTCCCTAGGCTGAGGAAGGGGTGGGGTGGGCAGGAGCCGTCCCCTGGTGGTGACTGGGGCTGGTCCTGGGGAGGAGCTGTGCCTGGCACCTGCTCTGAGGTGGCCTCCCCGGCCCCCGTGTCTGTAGCCAGCTGTAGGGACTGGGGGAAGGACATGGGTCTCCGGGACCCACACCAGGAGGGGCTTTCCTGCCTTTTGACGGGACGCCGCGGGACGGGACTGCTTTCTTTCCTTTGGGGGCTGCCTGGGAGGGTGGGTGTGGAGTTTGAGAGCGGTAGGTGTGGATCGCAGTCCTCGACCTTTTCAAGGGACGACGAGAGTGGCCAGCTTGTCCTGCTCTGCCCGGGAATTTCCCACTTAGCACTGGGTGGCTCGTATCCCAGGACACTCCCTGGTCCCAGGCAAGCCGGGCTGGTGGGTTGCCTGCCCTAGAAGTAAGAAATGAGGTGCCGGAGAGGAACTCCAAGGCAGACCTGTGACTCATCCAGCCCCCGACAGGCGTGTGTGGCCCAGAGGGAGCGAGTCCCGGCAGCATGCCTGGCTTCCCCTGGCCAGCTGCGGGACCTGGGTGAGTAACTTAACTTCTCCGTGCCTCAGTGTTCCCATCTGTCAAATGAGACAGGCGCGGCTCCTGTTCACAGGGTCATTGTGAAGAATATACAGAGCCTCTCAACCTCCTGGTTCACAGTAAGTACCCAACAGGTGCTAGCGTTTTGCTATTGTCGGTGACCTCAGTGCCTCTAAGGGACCTAGGTACTCAGTGCATGTTTGTCAACTGACTGAATCTGTGAGTGAATGAAGGACTCCCAGGGCGCGTACAGAAGGCAAGGGTTAGCCCGGGGAAAGGGACTGATCCTCCTTAATGGGAATCAGAGGCGACCTTAGAGAGGGGTGAGTCCTGGGTTGGGTGTCACCGGTTGAGCAGGAGTTTTCCAGTTAGACATGGGCGAGGGGAAGGTGTCCCTGGCAGAGTGAGTAGCCTGCCAAGGCGCAGAGGTGAGAGACCAATGGCTCCCTTCACCCCGAGTGCCCGCCGATTTCAGCCACAGTGGCTCCGCTAGCAATGGCCCGCGTCTCACGGGCTGGTTTTCCTGTCCCAGCCCTCCGCAGTCTGCTCTTCCACTCTGAACCCTGCG
Organism: Sciurus carolinensis; assembly: GCF_902686445.1. Taxonomy (NCBI): domain Eukaryota; kingdom Metazoa; phylum Chordata; class Mammalia; order Rodentia; family Sciuridae; genus Sciurus; species Sciurus carolinensis. The sequence continues at coordinate 158,670,884 of NC_062218.1, forward strand.
TCAGCCCCGTGCGGGAACATAGCGTGTGCTCCCTCAATACGAGGTGCCGGTCCACCCGTAACGCTGCAGGTCGAGAGCTCTGCGTGTGTTATCTCGCTCAACCTTTGCCGTTGCCGCCTCTTTTAAACCGAGGAGCCTGAGGTGGGAAGCAGACGCCTTGTCGGAGTGAGGTTCAAGGGCTCGGCGGGAAGGGCTGCGCGCAGCCAGAGCCTGACTCCAGGTTGAGCTCTGGCCGCTCCCGCGCACATTTCTTTGGTTCTTGGCGAACGGTTCCTCTGGCTGCAGTTCTAAGAACAGAGAGGCCGATTGAACTCTAGGATCGCTGCCTCTGCCCTGGTGGGGAGGTAACTGTTCACCTGAGCTCAAAATCCAAGTCGGGGGACCTGGCTATCCAGGCGAGACCTCCTGCTGCAGAGAGCAGGCTGGGCTGCAGTGCTGGGGCTTGTGTCCACGCAGGAGCCCGGCGTCCATGCTTACTACCCTTATCTCCACAGGGTCTGTGGCAGCCACCAGTCCACAGGGACACGGAGTGAAGAACAAGTGACCGTTCTGGAGATGCTTAGGGAAGAGCGGGTGGGGGAGCAACTGGGCGCAGACCCGCCTTTGGGAGTCACTGTCTGGCGGGTTTCAAGGGCATCCATGGGGGACGACGCTTGCACCAGGAGTGTGGCACCTCGGCCAGTGGCTGAAGGCCAAGCTCTGGGAGCTCAGTGAGGACAGCAGGTGACGCCCCCAGTAAGATGGCCTGTGGCTCCTTGGTCTTGGGCAAACTGGGATCTTGGCCACCCCAGCCCCAAGGGAGCTTGGAGGACCAGCCAGGGGCAGGGGAGATCCAGGAGGGCGAGCAGAGGGTCGGGGAAGAGGGAGGGGTCACCAGACCTGCTGGGAGGCCAAGTGTGCCAGAGACCAACGCACAGGTCATGGCCAGCACTGGTGTCCCCGCGAGGGCAGCCTCGAGTGAGGGGTGAGAATGAAGGGCAGGTGAGGAGCGGGGTGCAGGTCATCCTTCTGAAAATGGGTTGAAAAGCAGAAAGGAGGAGACCAGGAAATGGGACGGGAGAGGCCCAGCAGAGAGGGAGAAAATGGAGATGCAGGAGAGGAAGGCCGTGGGGGCCCGGAGCTGGCCACCATCTCCTCGGGGAGGACAGTGGGCAGGGGGCAGTGCGGCTCCCGTGGGGAGGACTCGTTTTCTCCGTGAAATCCAGACCGAGAGAAGGAGAGGGGCTTGACTGGAGGAGGGTGGAGGAGAGGACGGGAAGGGTGGGATCGCCACTGAGGAGAGGACAGCGGCCAGCTGGAGCCCAGGAGTGGGACGCCACCCAAGTGGGTCACTGGGCCAGAGGCCAGCTGCCCACCGGGTGAGCTTCTTCAGCTGAACTGGCCGTGCGGGTGGACAGAGGCAGGGGCAGGGGCCGTAGGTCAGCTGCTGTGACTCAGCTAGGCGCGGGCCGGGGAGGCAGCGGGCACAGCGCGGGGCACAGCACAGCCGTGGCAGCAGGACCGTGGGGTCTGGGCTGGGGCACAGGCCTGTGACTGGGAGAGAGGGGTTACCAGTGCTGGACGCAGGGTGGGCTGCCGGAATTCCTGGGGGGGAGGTCAGGCGTGGTCCCCGTGATGGCTGTGACCCCAGATTTGAGGTGGAGGAGGGCCAGGCGACAGAGGGGACAGGCGTTGCTTGGCCGGTGCCGCGGTGACCTGGGGCAGTGGCACAGGGTGGGGTGGGGAGTCGTCAGGGAGTGGCTGGGTGGAGTCAGGGCGTGAGCCCCGAGGGAGCAGTGCTGAGAGGTCAGAACGTGGCCGCGGGAAACTGGGGGCTGCCCCCTACCTTCTTCCTCTGAGAGGTGAAGCCGGCTTCCCCTGGGAGGGCCAGAGAGGGTCATGCCCTCAGGAGAGGCAGCTCTCAGCACTGCCTGATGGACAGGGACAGGAAGAGCCGGGTCCCGTGGGAGCGAATGCCGGTCATGGGCCTGTAGCTCCTCTAGGGAGCAGGAGAGGGTGCGGACGGAGAGGAGGTGGGAGCTGGGCAGAGAGAAGGGTCTTCCTCAGTGGAATGCGCCTGGGGCAGCCGGCCTTCCGGAACGAGAACCTGCTGGGTCCTTTCCAAGGACACTGGGGCCCCAGCTGATCCCTGCTGGGCCCCACAAGTGTGGCCAGAAGCCTCGGCCAGTGCAGTGGGGGTGGTTCGCAGGAGGAGGGTGGAGGCTCCTTTTTGCCACCTCCTGGGTGGGCCCCCTGTGGCCACTGCCAGCTGGCTCTGGGAGGGCACCACCCCGCCCACCCCATGACCCCTGGGTCAGGGGCCTTCTCCTCAGGAGCTGGGAGTTGGTGGCTGGCCCACGCCAGCTGCTTGGAGGCAGGAAGGCTCTTTCACACCCCGAGGAAAAACAAGCCATCTGCAAAACCCGGAGGTGTGAGGTGGGGGCTCGGCGCTGAGGGTAGGGCCTCCTTCTCCCGCTGCGATAGTGTGGGGAGGCCACCTGGGCCCAGCCTTCTCCCTTGGTGGGGCCTCTGGAGAGCAGCGTGGGGCTGGAAGCACCTGGAGGGACAGGGAGCTGGGGACACTGCAGCTCCTGGTGCTGTGGAGAAGGAGCTCCCCACACGTGGGGTTGGAGCCCTCAGGCACCCACATCCCGGGGCTCCTGGGGGCTCTGAGTTTGTCACGAGCTGCCCCACAGGCCTCGGTTTCCCCAGCAGCCCGCCGCGGGCGTCTGTGGCCTGAGATGCTCTTTCTGGCTGGCCAGGGTGCACAGGCCCTCGGCCCTGGGGGAAGAGCCCAGGCAAGGGCCGCTCTGGGCACCGGGCGGCCGGAGCTCCATTCCTGAATATCAATGAGCAGACCTAGGAATGTCTGCCACACAGCTGGCCGCGCTGGGTGGGGCGGGTAGGGAGGGAGGACGCGGCCTCCCAGACCCACCTGCCCCGCAGCAGAGCTGTGGGCAGGCAGGGCGGCCTCTGCCTAGGGCACAGGCGGATCGCAGGCCCCTGGGTTGTGTGGGCATCGGGGAGGGGGGGCCAGGCCTTCCTGAGGCTGCAGCCCTGTCCCGCACCCCTCCTGGCCCTCACAACGTCAGGTTCCAGCCAGCCGCAGTGCCACGCGCTGGCGCTCCGCTCACCTGCCACCTTCCATGCAGGGCGGAGGCGGGTCCTGGCCCAGGCCTCTGGCTCTGAGCTGGTCCTCAGGGATGGGAGGCACACACTTGGCCCGCTCAGAGGCTGCTGAGCTGAGAGCCACATTTGAGCTGCAAGAGACCGAGCCTGTGCCAGGCTGGCATTGGGTGCTGGGGACCCTCTGAGTCCAGGCCAGTGAGGATTTAGGGTCCAGAAAGAAAAGAGCCACATTCGTCTAAATCAGTCTCCTCTGTCACGTCCGCCAACTGGCCATGCCCGCCGACTGGCCACGCCCACCTGCCGGCCACGCCCACCGGCCGGCCACACCCAGTGTAGGAGAGAGAGCCTCCAGGGAGGCAGGACCTCAGTGACCAGCTCCCAAATGTGCCAGGTCCTGGGAGTGACCAGGGAGAGGGGGACGCCAGGATCATTTGACAAGGTTTCTTTGCATGGGCTCACAGAGCGGTGCTGGAGCCAGCTCTGCCAAGAGGCCACCAGGAGTGGCGTGTGGGCTCGAGAAGGAGGGCCCAGGAAGGAGGAAGGCTCGAGGTGTGTCCCAGTGAGGACTTTACAGGGCGAAGCAGGGCAGGGCTCCAGGAGGGAGAGACCGAGCAGTGAGCGTGTGGGGCTGGAGAGGGTCAGAACCCAGGCGGACTGCTGGGAACACTGGGTCGGGGGCGTGAGCCACGGAGGGGCACTTGGCTTAACCTGAGAACTAGTCTACTTCATTTCTTGGTTTGGAAAACCATTCCAGATGTGTTTAATTGTGTCTGCTGAGCTTATCAGGACTGCCTGTGAAGCCAGAGGATGTCAAGGTTGATTAGCTTGCTGCTCCACAGACGTGGGGCTGCGTCTGAGCCACAGGCCTGCCATCTGCAAAGGGGGATCTGCAAGGCCGTCCTCATGGGGGAGGATCCCAGGTAGCTGCCTGTGAAGTTCTTCCTGCCCAGACCAAGCCCACCCCAAGTCTGGGAGACACTGACAGGCGCCTTCCCCTCTGTCTCAGTTCCCTGCAGCCCCGGGGCTGCTCCCCAGCGCTCATTCTGGTGTCTCAAGGGGAGGTGGAGTTGGGTAGCCACTGAGGCAGTGACTGGAGAAACAGATTTCATTGGCTGTAGTTGTGGCTTCTGACCCTGGTCCCTCTGCAAGGTGATGAGGATGGGGAGACTGAGACCTGCATGGCTGGTCCCGCTGGTTTCTCTAATGGGCCAGTTCCCAGGGAAGGTCACATACCTTGAAGCTGGCATTGGCCATGTAGGGGATTTAAGCTGGGATGAGGAGTAGAAGCAGAGTGAGGACAGTGGTCCTCGTTAACTGGGGAAATCAAGATTTACGTTCCAGTTGTGGAATTCATTCATTTATATTTCTCTTCATTTATCCATCCATCCATCCATCCACCTATCCATCCATCCATCTATCCACCTATCTATCCATCCATTCATCCACCTATCCATCCATCCATCCACCCATCCATTCATCCATCTAACCATCCATACATCCATCCATCTATCCACCTATCTATCCATCCATTCATCCACCTATCCATCCATCCATCCATCCATCCACCCATCTACCTATCCATCATCCATTTATCCATCCACCTATCCATCCATCCATCCATCCACCCACCCACCCACCCACCCATCCATCCATCCACTCATACACCTATCCAACCATCCATCCCCCATCCATCAATCCATCCATCCATCTATCCATCCATTCATCCATCCACTCAGCCAGCCACCCACCCTCCCACCTAGCCATTGATCCACCCATCCATCCATCCATCCATCCATTGGCTGATTGTTGAACACGGGCACAATCTGTCAGTGTGATTCGTTGTGGATGTCAAGGGCATTTTAGAAAGCATGGCACAAATGCTAATATGGTTTGAATGAATCCCTTAAATTTCATGTTTTGGGAACTTAATCCCCGATTCCATGTTAATGACATATGGAGGTGGGACCTTTGGGAAGTGATTTTTAGGTCATGAGGGTTCTGCCTGTGAATGAATTACTCTGTTCGCGGACTAATGGGTTAACAGTTATTGAGGGAGTGGCTCTCTCTGGAATGCTTGCCCTCTGCCATGTTCAGTTGCAGCAGGAAGCCCCACCAGATGCTGAGCAGATGCAGGTGCGCTTGGATTTCCAACCTCCAGAACAGTGAGCTAAATAAACCTTTATTCTTTGTAAATTATCCTCACTGTGTTGTTCAGTTACAGCAACAGAAAACAGACTATAAGACAAAGAATCTCATTCTGGAAGTGTTCCATCCCTACATAGGGAATTCCCCTGCTTCCTGAACGTGCCCAGAGAAGGGACTTTGTTCTTGAGAATCTCGGTTTTCTCATCTCCGAGATGGGGTTTAGCAGTCACCACCGCAGTGCTGTTTTAAGTTTCCTGAAGTGATGGATGGAGGACACCAGCAAGGCATGAGGGACTGTGCATGGGGCTATCATGGGCCTTCAACCCAGTATCAGGACTGAGCCTCCAGTTAACGTGACCCAGGGTGGGACCAGTCGTGGGAGTGTGGGAAAGAGGGCAATGAGGGTGGGCAGAGCTGGCGACATCCCACCTGGGTGACAGTGTGCCAGTTCCTCAGCCTCACAGCCTGTAAGTCAGTGAGGATGCTGCTCTTCTCTGAGGGAGGGCTGGCGTCTCCCGACTCTCAAGGGCTGCTGACAGGAGAATCAAGACGAGTCTACAAGGACCTGGGAGACTTTTCCCTCATTCACAAATTGTCCAGAAAGTCCGATGTGTGGTGCCTGGGAGTGAAGATGAGCGAGACAGATGAGATCTTGGCTATCATGAAGCCTCTAGTCTGGGGACAGTGGAGGAGTGAAGAATACTAAATACAGAGAAGTCCTGTTCTTGTAAGTGCTCAGCAGGAAGGTTTTAGAACTGTGACAGCAGGTCAGGAAAGGGTTGCTCGAGATGGGGAAGTCAGAGAGTCTCTTGAAGGAGGTGGCCTTTGAGTGGTGAGCTGAAGGGGGAAAAAGAACCAACTGTTCACAAATTGGGCCAAGAGAGCACATTCAGCAAGTGCAAAGGCCCTGGGGTTGTGAAGACTCTGCAGGTTTGAGAAAGCAAAGAAGGCTGTGCTCTCAGGGAATTCATATGGGATGGGAGGAGTGTAAGAGGTTCAGTTGGAAAGTCAGGCAGAGGTCAAGCAGACAGGCAGATTCATTTATGTAGGTGGCGATGGCTCCAATTCCTCACTGGAGGAAACTGAGGACTCAGAGTAGTTAAACCACCTGCTAGGTGGTGTTGGCAAGCGACCGAGCCCAGGTGGGTCTCCAGCATCAAATCTTGTTGGGAGGAAAGGGGCTGAGCCCTCGGGTGCTCTGAGGTGCCCCCACCCTGGGTGGGAGGGGCCCCTCCTGGAAGAGAGAAGCCCGCGTCTGTGGGTGCGAGTCAGGAGCAGCAGCCTAAACACGCACAGACCCCGGGCAGCCGGCTGCCAGCACGCTGCTTGTGCAGCTGCCAAGGAGCCAGATGCCGCTTCTGGAAAAAATATCTTCCTGGCTTGGCACTGCCGGCTGGTCTGCCTGCCATCGGGGGGAGGGGCTGCCCGGCGTGGGCCTCTGCTCGCTCAGCACCCCAGAACGGGCTGCTGTGCCTTTGAAGCCAGGACAGGAACAGGCGAGGGCGGGGGCTGGGGACACAAGCAAAATATTTTTGCTAAAAATATGCTGGTCCAGGAGAAGATCTTTTTTTTCTTTTTCTCTTTCTTTTCTTTCTTTCCCCGACTCTTGCTGGAAAACCAAAGTCTTATTAAAACAACACCAGAATATTTCATGTTGATATCAATTAGGCGAAAGAGAAGGAATCTTGAATTTTCCTCCCTGCCAGTTTCACATAAAAGGAATATTCTCTCAGAGGCCAGAGGATGAAGGGTTTTAGGTTTTTTTCCCCTTTCTGCACAAAATTCCTGCAATGTGGATGGAAAGTTCCTCATGTGAGGGTTTCCTGAGAAGTTGGGGCTCTGGACCTTGAGGCCAAGTCCTCCGCTAAGCTGGGTGGGGCAGGGCAGGTGGCTGGCCCCTCCAGAGGCCCTCTGAACCTGTCAGGGAGGGAAGCGGCCAGGCCGGCTCTGCACCCAGGCCCAGCCAGGCTGACCTGTGCTCGCTGCAGGGCGCCTGGCCAGCTGGACCAGTCAGTCAGTGGCCAGGAGATGGGCGGATATAGACAGCGGATTTGGCCTGGGCCTCTGGCTCCCCCATCAAAGCTTCTCGGGCAGGCAGGACGGGGAGCCACTCTGAGGTGCCAGACCTGGCGAGGCCCTGCTCTCTGGCTGTGGCAGCCCCACTCCTGCATACCTACTAGGTGCCAGGCGCTCCAGAACACACGTCGGTCTAATACCGCTCCGACCTCACGACGGCCAGCGGAGAGGGTCATGCTCTCTCCACAGCCGCTTCGAGGCCTGGGGCTTGGGGCCGCACAGCCAGCGAGTTGTGGTGACGAGGTCTGAACCCGAATCTCTGATCCTAAAGCTTGCGCTGTCCTTGGTTTCAGTTTGCCTTCCAGAGGAGTCCGTGGCTCCGAGTCTGCTCCCCATCAAGCAGTTGGTGAGCAGGGAGGGTCCCCCGGCCTCGGCAGTCCTCGGCCCTGCCACTCTCTCCTGCCTCGTTTTCTGTCCCTTTTCTCCTCAGCTCTCTGGGTTAAACAGTAAGTCATCCATCAGTTTGTTCCTTCATCCACCCAACCACCCATCCAATCAGGTGCCCACCCACCCACCCACCCACCACCTACTCACCCATCCATCCACCCACCCTCCATGTTTACCGAGGGCCAGGTACCAGAGGTGGAGAAATGACTGGAACACAGCTCTCGCCCAAGGTCCAGTCGGTCTTCAAATATGCAGGTCGAATGCAAACTTAGAAAGCGTGCAGCCCGCGCTTCCAGTGGAATTCAGGGTAGGGTTTTGAGCAGAGAAGACGCACAATCTTAGTGTTAAATGGGTCGGTCACTCCAGGTCTTGTGCAGAGAATAGACCGTCAGGCACCAACAGGTGATGACCAGTTAGGACACTCTTACACCCTCCAGGCAAGAGATGGTGGCAGTTTGGACCCGGGGAACCGTAATGGCGTTGACAAGAGCCTTCAGTAGTCCACGTGCGGGAGGAAGAGAGGCATCAAGGACGACACTGGAAGGCTGGAGCCACCATCACTGGAGAGGGGACGGCTGGGGACGGAGCTCTTGTGGCGGGCAGGGTGGGTAGGAGCTCAGGTTGGGTCGCTGAGTCTGAGACGTCCATCCCATCTCTAGTGGCAATGCCGAGGACACAGTTAAATAGAGCCTCAGCTCCGTGGCAGGTCTGGGTCGGGGTCCATCCGGGAGCTGTTGGTGTGTGAAGGGCCAGTGGGGGTAGATGGCAGAGAGAAGAGGCCAGAGCCTGCCATCCCTGAGCCGTGTCCCCAATGTGGAGAGCGCCCTGGGGTTCCAGGCATGAAGCGGCCCGGTCACTGGCTGCACAGACGTGCATCCCGATGAGGCCACAGGAGCAGAAGGAACCAGAACCGGAAGTTCAGGCCTGACAAGTTAGGAAAGTCTCAGCCCGAGGCCCCAGGGAGCCCAGAGGTGCACCTCACTCAGCCCCAGGGACCCTCAAACCTGGCCGAGCCTGTTCTGTTCCCCAGGAAGGGGCAGGGAGAGGTCTTCAGGACCCTCCCAGAGGCTGGAAGCCCACGGCTTCTCCGCTTCACCCTGTCACCTACGCGCTCCTGCGAGCCTCGCTCTAGAGGTGAGGAAACCACTGGCCACAGGCCTCACTTAGAAGATCCTCCACTTACCACAGGGAGGAGAGAGGGGTGCAGAGCATGCAGGGGGCCCGTTATCCCCACGGGAGAGGAGTCCGGGACGGTCGGAGCCCACTCCGGCCCTGACGGGGCCGGGCAGAGGACATCAAGGGGGTCCGAGGGCTGGGGTGGGTGGCAGGGCGTGGAAAGCATGACCTCACATAAGGGGCAGCCACTCCTCAGCCCAGCCGGTTGTGGCCCTGCGGAAATGTGGGCCAGATCTGGTTTCTAAAGAGAAGCCGGAAATCTGGATTTTTATGTGAAATTTCCCACTTTTTAAAACAGTGTTAGGTCCAAACAAAACATGTGTGCATGTTGAGTTGACCGCATGGCCACTGGCTCCACACTGCAAAGCCGTTTGGACCGGGAGCGAACAGCCAGGGCTTTAGCATCGTACACACTGGGTTCGAATCCCGCGTCCCTCCCCGCTGGCTGTGTGTTCTCGGGCAGGTGGGTCCACCTCCCTGAGCCTGTTTCAGGTCCATCAGCCACCTCACGTCCCAGGGCAAGAGGAGGATGGTGGGAGGCAGTGTGTGCGGAACGTCCCGTCCAGCGCCAGCGCCTGCAATGCTGGAGAAATGGCGTGAGGTGGGGGTGTGCTGGGCGGCCCGGCGGGGGCCGGAGGCCTCACGGCCTTCGCATTCCCGTCCCGGCCTTACTCGGTGGCTCCTGAGAGCTGGGCTCTAGGCTGGCTCTCCTGACCCTCTCTGGAGCCTTCCCTGTGGGCCACTTGGGCTCCCCGGGCAGCGGTGGCCTGCCGCCCTGAGCTCCCTGGGCCTGCTCCCTGCCACCTCTCGGCTGCACAGGAGGCCGGGGGACGCCTGGATTCCTGCGGGATGTTTTCCACATTTCTGGGAACCCACCGTGGTTTGCTTTTCCGTGGTAAAGGGCTTGGCAGGGGCTCAGCCCAGCGGAATGGCTGGTGCCTGGGAGGGGCCAGAGGCAAGGAGACCTTCATTGAGCGCCCACTGTGTACCAGGCCCCTGGGAGTCACAGATGCTTAAAACAGTCCCCGGCCTCCAAGAACTTCATTATCTTGTTATGGAGGCAGACTCGAAACACGAGAAGTTAAAAACAGATCTTAAAACCAAAGTCCTTGTCACGTGAGCCGGAGCCGCCCTTCCCTGGCTGGCTCCTGCTCTCCGTCCCTTCGCTGCGGTCCTCCTGGACCTGCCGTTTCTTTCCACCTCACTGCCAGGCCTCCATTTGGGCCCCGGGGTCCTCAAGAAGGACGGCCGCTGCCCCTCCCAGCTTCCAGGCAGCCCTCCTGCCCTCCCCCGTCCCACCAAAAGCCCTCAGTGACCTCCCGCCGCCTCCTTTGCCCACTCCCCCCTGCACTTCAGCCACGCTGGATTTCTGGAAGCTTCTGCATGAGCTTGCTGCCGTCACCCTTTCTCTCACACATACAGAGAAGTGTCTCTTTCTGGGACACTTTCCCGCCCCCACATTCCCCAGGGGAGCTCCCAGCCCTTCCTCGGGCTTCCTACAGGAAGCCTTCCCTCCCCACCCAGCTCCAGCCTGGATTAGGGGGTTCGTATCCCCAGTGCTTTCTTATGGTAATCCTGACCCTAACCATAATGTCCACACTGATTTTAACCCTAAGTGTGGTGGACAGTCCTGCAAATAGTGAGCGCTGACCACAGGCCCACCGGCGTCTGTGTTTTCTGAGCGCTCAATACTCAGGAGTTTGTTTTAGCCTCTCAGTGTGCTCCCGGGTGGGAGCTACTGGTGTCCACTCGTCATGGGCCAGAAAACTGAGCTACAGGTGATGCAGTTACTGGTCCAAGGTCATTGGACAGGAAATGGTGAAGCTGTCCTGTAATCCCAGTAGCTCTGGAGGCTGAGGCAGGAGGATCCGTGAGTTCAAAGCCAGCCTCAGCAACTTAGCAAGGTCCTAAGAAACTCAGCAAGAAACCCTGTCTCTAAATAAAATACAAAAAGGACTGGGGATATGGCTCAGTGGATAAGCTCCCCTGGCTTCAATCCCTGGCACCAAAATGAAAAGAAAGGAAATGGTGGAGCTGGATGTGCTCTCCTGTCAGCCTCTGTTGGAGAATATCGGCTTTCTGGTCTGTCTCTCACGAGGCTGTGAACTCCAGAAGGTCAGGTCCACAGCTGCCTTGTCTATAATGAGGTCTCCAGCAACAGGCAAGTTCCCGTATGTAGTAGGTGTTCACTAAGTGCCTGAGGCTCGACAGAAGGCACATTAGTTGTATTGGAGAATTCCAGACTTGCCTGAGTGCAGGCAGTTGGACCTATTACCCCTTAGGATGTGGCTGCTTATCCGCAAGCAGATCACCCCGGGCGGGAGAGTGGAGTTCCTCATCCCCCTCGCTGTCTTATTGCTCGAGATAACCATGGAGGCTGCCCCGCACCTGCTGAGGACTGCCCAAGAGCCAAGCAGGGAGCCATGCCTCGCCCGTTTTACAGGCCAGAGACGAGCCTCCAGGAATAGCGGGTGATTTCCAGTGCACAGGGTCAGCCAGTGAAGGAGGGAGACTTAAGCCCCCAGGGCCGCCCTCTCTCCTGGGGACTGCAGAGATTATATCTATCAAAGTTCACACTTCTTTTGAGATGAGAATATTTTCAATCCCCTTTGAGTTTTTAAAATATCTGCTTTTCAGGCATTCTTTTCTGTTTTAGCCACTTTTTAACAGTTCTAGATTTTTCTTTTTTTCCTAAGGGCGGGTCAGAAAGGGATGTGCTCGCCTTCTTTTTGTGTTTCCGTAAGCACCAAGCCCAGGGGGCTTCCTGGTTTCCGGAGATTTATTGGCATGGAGTGTCCTGTCCTTTTGGTCTCTTGGGTTGGTGGCCTTCGTACCTGTGCTCTGATGGAGGAGGCAGGACCTTGCAGGGTAGGGGAGGCGTCAGGGGCAGGGACGGCAGAGACAGGGACGCGCTGGCCTTCCTGGCATGGTATTGTTGATGCTGTGACCATCCACATTGTCCTTCTTCATCGTCTGTCGAAAAATAGACCCCGTTGTTCTCAACCGAGGAAGAGCATGAAGAAAACCCAGTCACCGAGGCCACCCCAGCCGGGCCTCACACTTGGGGTGATTTCTTTCTTGTCTTTTTTATTCTGTTTAACTTTTATTTGTACAAAACTTGGATTCTCTTATATATGCGGATTTTTCCTGATTTTTCTTTACTTAATATCATGAGAAACATTTGACATGCTTTTATTTGCCTTTATGAATACTTTGCACACATCACTGGGATCGTTGTAATACTGTTTTAAGTGAATATATCATTTACTTCATCATCCCGATATTATTGAAGATTTAATTTGCCTCATTTTAAAAACTAAATAACTTTTTTTTATAAAAAAAGAATTGCTTTCCTAGGACAGATGCTAAGATACAAAATTACTGGGTCAATGGTCTTGAATACACTTTGAAATTTTGGTTATGGGTTGTTAATGTCCAGGACACAGATACATTCACAGTTTCCACACGACCAGGAGAACATCCATAGGACTCATCAACCTGGGTCGGTAGATACTTGGAAAACTTACAATTGTTAATTTGGCAATAGAGGATTGACATATTGGTGTCTCATTTTAATTTTAATTTGTATTTTTTCTTTGCTTCTTTCTCTCTCTCTCTCTCTGCCTCTGAGCTTGGCACCCAGGGCCTTCAAGTGCTGCACCCCTGAGCTGCACTTCTTTGATCTGTGAGGCTAAATTCCCTCTCTCTTTACTTAAAAAAAAAAGTTAAATACAGATTTTTCATGAATTATTTTTGACACTCTCTGCCTGTTTATCTTTTTGTGCGTGCGTGCGTGCATGCGTGTGTGCATGTGTGCGTGCGTGTTTTGTTTCACTAATTTGTCCTGGACAAAGATTTTCGCTTCTCGTCACTTTGGTTGAATTTATTTCCCCCCCTAAGTTCTGGGTCTTATCATCTTTGTGGCCTTTTCCTGCTTCTTTCTAATGAACTGACGTTCTCCATCATCCCCACCTGTAGTTCTGCTGAACTTGGTGTCCTTGACCCATGGTCCACTGGCATCTGGAAGAATTACATGGACAATTCCAGAAATAAACGATTCCTAAGTTTAAGTAATTTTTATTGCAATATATTGTTGTGGTCGCTCTATTTCATTATTAGTTATTATTGTCAATCATCTCCTACGGTGCGTGATTTATAAACTACGCTTGTCATGGGTATGCATACATAGTGTGTAGGGCTTGGTTCCCTCTGTGAGTTAGTCATCCATTGGGGTCTTGTGGGGAACCTCTGGGGATAGGGATCGCTTGTCCTCTCCGCCATTGCCAACATGTCCAAGCTAAACTGCCGTGGCCCCAGCGGAGGAATGGAGCCTGCGATGGCGGAATGGGCTGTGGGCAACTGTCTACACCAACCTCGAGACCCTTGGTTTGAGGGCAGTGCCTGAGGCTGGCTATGACCACACCCTGAACCGCCAAGGCCTGGAGACTCTCACTCCACCATCTTTCCTCACCCTTGGCTTCCTGCTGCTGAGCTGGGTGCCTTTTCTTTTCTTTTTTTTTTATTATTGTGAACAAATGGGATACATGTTGTTTCTCTGTTTGTACATGGCATAAAGGCATACCATTTGTGTAATCATAAATTTACATAGGGTAATGTTGTTTGATTCATTCTGTTATTTTTTTCCCTTCCCCTCCACCCTTCTCACCCCTCTTTTCCCTCTATACAGTCCTTCCTTCCTCCATTCTTGCCCCCCTCCCTAACCCTAACTCTAACCCTAACACTAACCCCTCCCACCCCCCATTATGTGTCATCATCCACTTATTAGCGATATCATTCGTCCTTTGGTTTTTTGAGATTGGCTTATCTCACTTAGCATGATATTCTCCAGTTTCATCCATTTGCCTGCAAATGCCATAATTTTATCATTCTTTATGGCTGAATAATATTCCATTATATATATATATATATACCACATTTTCTTTATCCATTCATCAATTGAAGGACATCTAGGTTGGTTCCACAATCTGGCTATTGTGAACTGAGCAGCTATGAACATTGATGTGGCTGTATCTCTGTAATATGCTGATTTTAAGTTCTTTGGGTATAGGCCGAGGAGTGGGATAGCTGGGTCAAATGGTGGTTCCATTCCAAGTTTTCTAAGGAGTCTCCATACTGCTTTCCAGAGTGGCTGCACTAATTTGCAGCCCCACCAGCAATGTATGAGTGTACCTTTCTCCCCACAACCTCACCAACACCTGTTGTTGCTTGTATTCTTGATAATCGCCATTCTAATTGGGGTGAGATGGAATCTTAGGGTGGTTTTGATTTGCATTTGGGTGCCTTTTCTGTGACAAACCTTCTAATGTTGCCACAGCCAACTGAGGCATTGCTGAGGGGCTTCACGAAAGGCTCTCTTGAACATCTAAAGCAGGGATTTTCTTTTCCTATTGACCACGCAATTCTCTTGAGTGACTGTCACAGACACGTGACATCCTTGCCCCTTCCAGAAACTGACGTGAGAAAGCGCAGCACCCAGGAGAAGGCTCCTGCCACTGACCCTTGGGCTTGGGAGACCAAGCCTCTCCTTTCCTGGCTCCTCCCCTCCTTCCTGGGGTGAGTCCTGACTCAGCCTCTCAGGCTGCTGACAGCAGCGCAGTTGACATCTGCTGGGGGTAACCGTCATTTCCAAGCTGGTTCACTGATGCGCGGCACCAAAGCAGGGGGCGTGGAAATCCACTCCTCCAGCTGAACCAGTGCTGACCTCATCCCCAACCCCAGGTGTCACAGCAGTGACCGAGACATTAGATTTCCAACAGGAGACACAGAGGGCTCGCAGCCCTATGACTTTAAACACCTACCCCTTTTGTATGTCTCCAAACGGGGCTTCCCTGCTCTGCAGGTCCACTCGGCAGGCAGCCTTGGGTCTCTGAGTCTTCGTTCTTGCTCAGGCCTCCCAACCTAGCCTTCAGTCCTGACCAAACGTGAGGTGGTCCCGTGTGTATTTCATCCATCACTGAAGCAGGTGTTGACTGTTTTACAGGACCTTGAGCATTCTAGGCATGTCCTCTACCACTGAGCTACATCCTTAGCCCTGCTTGACTTTAAAAAAATTTGTTTTTAGTTGTAGATGGACACAGTACCTTTATTTCATTTATTGATTTTTATGTGGTGCTGAGGATGGAACCCAGGGCCCCACACGTGCCAGGCAGGTGCTCCCCCACGGAGCCACCACCCCAGACTCCCGGCTCCACCTGTTGATCTACCAAAATGGCAGCTTCACATGGGTCAACCCGATATTTTCAGAAATTACACAAGGGATATAGAAGCATGATAAGAAAACACAAGGAAAGCTTGAAGAAAGAAAATATGCAAATATTAGCATTTAATAGTTTGCTGATTGTTTCCATGTGGTACTTGCCCTTGTACCTGTACAGAGATCAGATGTAAGTGGACTCTAACCGTGGCCATCCCTCAGCGTCCTCAGGGGTGGGTTCCAGGACCCTTCACAGACACCAGAATCAGAAGATGCTCAATTTCCATATATAAAATGGCATAGTAATTGCACAGAACCTACATCCAACCTCCCATATGCATTAAATCATCTGTCGATGACTTATAATTCCTGGTACAATGTAAATGCTATGTAAATAGTTGTCACACTGTGTGCTTTAGGAAAAAATTGCAAGAAAAAATCAGTGCATGTTCAGTGTAGACACAGTATTTTTTTCTGAATACATTCCATCTGAGGTTGGCTGACTACTTAAATACAGAGGGTTACATGTGCCGGACATTCTAGTGCAGATCTGCAGCGCAGGGACAGACACAAACCCGGCCCTGAAGGAACTTACGGTGTGGTGGTGGGAAGACAGGTCCCAAACAGTAAAATAAGGATGTATTGAAGAATACCAGGGAGGGGAACGGAGAAGATGTGCTGGAGCATGCAGAGGTGGCCCGCCACAGCCAGGGTGCTCAGGTGTGGCATCCGAGGAAGGGGACATTCTAGAGTCAGGGGCAGAGGGACTCCCAGGGGTAAGGACCAAGCAGAGGCAGCAGACACTGCCCCAGGTTCATGTCTCTATTCAGCAGACCTGCACTGAGTTCCTCCTGGGTCTCAGGTGTGGAAAATTCAGATGTTACTCCCACTTCGAGGATGAAGGCCATTTATTCATTCATTTTCATCCACTTCCAAGTACCTACTTTGTGCCAGATTTTAGCCATTAAAATGAAAACAAAGATGAATGGAGTTGGTTCCTTTCCTCCAAAACCAAGGGGACAAGTAGAAGCAGCCCAGAGATAAGAGTGACCCACTCAGGATCCTGAAGCTGGTCCACATCAGAGAAGGAACTAGAAGGAGGTGGCTTGGTTCCCTAACCAGAACTTGTCCACTGTATTTTCCTGCAACTCCGGCCTTCCCCATGTCATCCTTCCTCAGCCCAAGGTTATGCACGCGACTCCCTCAACCCACACCTGGGAAATGCATTAAGCATTTATGTCACTGCAGGCCTGAGATTAAGCCATAATGGATCTGTCTGCCATTCTCTTGTGCTCACCGGAAGCCATAGACGTGGCTCAGCACAAATGCGAGCTGTTCCCCGAGACGGCGCGCTGTCATGGCTGTGCTGTGAAAGTGGAAGAACTGCCTGAGCACGTCCCAAGCAGCAACCTGGGAGCCCTCGCCTGGGTGGCTGCAGCCGATGGGGCCAGCTGGTCACTGAGGATGGGGTCTTGTCCATGCTGGGGGTGACCAAGGAGAGCCCAGCAAGAAGTGGGTCATTGACTAATGGAAAATTCAGACATGTACAATAAATGAGGTCAGGGCTAAATTCTCACATTGTCATGGCACCGTGGGAAGACCCTGATCTGGAACATCTGGACGTGGATTTGAACTTCACCTTTGCAGTGTGAGGCTTGGGCATTTCACTTAGGCCCTCAGAGCCTCTGTTCAGTCATTTGCAAATTGGGCACGTGGTCGAAACTCTAAGTTGTCCCTCAAATAGCCATCACCCCATCTGACAGAAGGCTCCGGCCACGTGGTGGTGTGCTCGGCAGGGGGGACACATCATATTTGATCTAGATCAGCAGTTGGGTTAGGAACTGGCATGTGACCAAATATGAACCAGGAGAATGTCCGGTTGGAGATTTAGGCAAAACATTCTCTTGTCCCTCGTTTCCTGCCTTGAGTATGCTGGTGGAAGGTGTCGAGAGTCGTAGCCGAAGCGATTACTTTACAACCATGCCGCCATGAGACAGAGGTGAAATTCTGTGCCCTCGGGATGGCAGGGGAAGGGGTAGGAAGACCCCAGTGGCAATGCTGAGCGGTGGGGTCACCCTGGGGCCTGCGTTCCAGGAGGTAGAGCCGTCCTCTGTCCTTAGGGGTTCTGCTGCTGGCATCCGAAGCACCCCACTATTCGGGGTTACTGACAGGTGCTATCTAGGGTTCCCAGGGGGACCTGGTGACATATTGTATGCACTGTGCTAAGCATTTTGTTGTCACCCTCTTCCAGGGTCCCCACTGTACAGTGTGATCTCTCACACAGGCTGGAGAAAGCCACATTGGAAGAAAGGGACATGCAGGTGGTAACGATTGTAGGACGGTCAGGGGTTCTGGAACTCCTGAGGGACACTGCAGGGTGAAATACCGTTCAGACTACTCACCGACAGATGCAGCCAGAACTCGCGACTTCAACTGAACTTTGGTCAGACAGACATGTGATACCCAGGGATTCTTTCAACACGGAGGGTCCAGTTGGTTGTCCTCATTCTTTTGTTCAAACAACCGTTCCATCCAAAGTGGTCCAAGTCACCTGAGATGATTTAACCCTCCTCACTAGTGTTTGGTTCAGGTGACCCGATTCTGGCCAGCGAGGTATGAGAGGAATCTACTAAGGCTTTTGGGAAGAGTGTCCTCTCTCCTAAGAGCGAGCTGTGGGAAGTGAGGGTCTCCTGCTTTCCCTTGGTGCTGTTCGTGTGGTTGGGACACCTGGCACCACAGGCTGAGGAGGAAACCCACACTGAGACACAGAGGATGCTGGGAAGGGCGCTGATGACTGCCGTGTGCTGAATCTGCATGTCCCAGGCCTGCCCTGGCCCTGGGCTCCATGCCTCGTTGGCCAGAATCGGGTCTCTGATGGCTCTCGCGTTGGGTTTTTGTTTGCTTGCTTCTTTTTGCTGAAGGCTCAGGATACTCTGAGTTTGCTTATGAGATTTTTGGTGTATGCAGAGAAAACCCAAAATGGCTACTCAGGTTTAGGGCACCAAGTTCCTGTAGAGAGTGAGGTGGGCGCTGGGAAGGCAGCTGGCCTCACGCTGCCACGGACTGGCACCGGCAGCCCTGCACTGTGGCGGAGGAGCCGAGGTGTCTTACTGTGTTGCCGTGTTGGAGAGAGAGAGAGAGGTTGGCTTACATGATTATGGAGGTTAGAAAATCCAAAATCTGCAGGTGGGCTGAAGACCAGGTGAGGGGCCAAGGTTGTGTCTCTTCCAGTCCAAAGGCCACCGGCTGCGGAATTAACTTTTTTATTCCTGGTGCTGGAGACTGAACCCAGGACACTTAACCACTGAGCCACATCCTCAGTCCTTTTTTTAAAAAAATATTTTATTTAGAGACAGGGTCTGGCTGGGTTGCTTAGGGCTTCACCAAGATGCCGAAGCTGGCTTGAATGGGCCCTCCTGCCTCAGCCTCCCAAGCCGCTGGGAGGCTATACCACAGGCGTGTACCACTGCACCAGGCTCAGAATTGACTCTCTTTTAAACTGAATTTTTAATTTTTCCAACAGGACAGTAGAACTAGTAGAACAGCATTTAGACGCATGGAGAATGAACTCAGGTGAGGGCCAGGCCTTTGCTCCATTCAGGTGTTCAGCGGATTGGATGAAGTCCACCGTAACTTGCTTTACTCAAATCCACCAGTTTAGATGTTAACCTTGTCCAAGAACACCCTCACAGAAGCTTCTGGGAGGACGTTTGACCACATGTCTGGGTGCCACGGGCAGTCAGGTGACACTTAGAGGCCGTGACACACCGCCACCCTGGTGGCTGTGGACTTGAGGGGCACCCAGCAGATAGGTGCTGCCAGGTGAACTTGGTGACTCCCTTGGCAGAGGCCCAGGACTTGCCCATGGGAGCCCACCCCAGCTCCACCCCGGCCAGGCTGCTTACTTCTCCCCTGGCCAGTGCCTGTCCCTCCAGGGCCTCCCTGCCTCCAGCACCCTTGACTCTGACGGAGCCCTCCCAGTGCCCCTGCTTGAGAGCTTCCAGCGGCTCCATGGGAGGCTCAGACGGAGGCGAGGCTTCCGAGCCTGGCACTCGAGGCCCTCTGCCACCAAGGGCCAGCCTGTTGCCTTTCTTCTTCCCACGCGTGGCTCCCAGGCCTTCCTCCCGCTGCCTCCCTTTTCTGCCTCCTCTGCTTGGGCTACCCCGACTCTAGAGCGGGGAGGGGTGCCGCCCGTGATTGTGCACCAGGATCCTAGGGAGCTTTAAGAAACTCTGACGCCGGCCCATCTCCGAACCTGGGATCAGACTCTCGGCGGGAAGGCCCATATTTTTGCAAGCGTCCCCGGAGACCTGAGGGGCGCTGCTCTGCACCCCTTTCTCTGCGCCACGTCTTTCCCCTTCCTGAGGAGATGCCTCCCACTAAGGCCCCTCGCAGGCCCTCCTCCAGGCTGACCCCTCTCCTCCTCACCCTGCTCTTAAAGCCTTTGATCCGGTCCCTGTTGTTTGGGGCTCCCGAGTCTTACACCCCCAGCAGCCATGAGTCTGCCCCAGATTCCCCCCGGGGACCTTGCTTTGTCAGCCTCGTGCTGTGGGACCCTCTGCTTCCTCTCCCTTCTTGCCCGCCCAGTGAACTCCTCTTCCACCTTGGAAGCCTCGTTCAGACACCACCTCCCTCCAGTTTGCGGCTGCGTCTCTCCCCGGCAGGGTGGGTGTCTCCACCTCGCCCTGGGGGCTGGGGGTGCCCTGCTGGCTGGGGGCTTGGCCACCACCGACCCCTGCACCCCGGCTAGCAGGGCATGGCCGAGAGCCGGTCTGCAGAATGGAACTTGAATGAAAGAAAGATAAGAAGGACGGAGGGGAGGAAGGGAAGGAGGGAAAGAAAAAGACCTAAAGGAAGGAGGGAGGGAGAAGAATGGAAAGGCAAGGAGAGGGGAAGGAAAGAAGGAGGAAGGTGAGAAAGGAAAGCGAAGGCGGCTGGGCAGTGCAGTCCCTGGCTGGGCCGCGGAGGGACGGTGGCGTGGGAGGGACAGGCGCAGCTCGCTTTTTAAGAGTCAAGGTGAGGACAGAGTGTGCCCTTTTTTCACTAAAAAACTCCACCCGAATCCCCCAAAGAAAATAAACGCTCAGAGATAAACACATCTTCCAGGAAGTGTCTCTGTCTCCCCAGGAACGGAGCTGGGAAGGTCCCGAGAGAAGGGACACTGGGTACTGAGTGGCTGAGTCATTGGGCAGAGGACAAGCAAATGGTCAGGGCCTGCTGGGCAGGGAGCAGGCGGCATGGTCACTGCCACCCGCTCCGGGCTGCTGTCTGAAGGGCTGCCTCAGGCTCCCCGGGCCTTAGCTCCGAAGCCATGCAGCCGGACTGCAGAGGAACCCGATCTTAGCCTGGCCAGGGCTGAAAACCAAATGCTTCCAACCTGTCCCGTCCGCCGACATGATTCTCCCTAGGCCCAGAGCCTGGCCAGGCCCCTGCTGGACCTGGAGCTGGAAGAGAGGTGGGGCCGCCTTCTGGGGGAGGAGTCAGCAGTACAGGCCACTCTGGGAAGTTGGGACGGAGAGTCCATTTTACAGATGCAGAAATGGAGGCCGACTGAGGATCAGAGACTCGGCAGAGGCCATGCAGACGGGAGACCACTGGGGAAGGGAGCCCGGCCTGGGGTCTGTGGCAGCTCCTTCCTCCTCTGTCCTGGGTCAGCACTGGTGGTGGTGGCAGCTCAAGCACTTTTGCTCCTGGCTGACAGAGAAAGAAGGGGAGTAGAGGAGGGTCCATCTCTGCCAGATGCCTCTGCTTGACTCACACCAGGTTGGGATGCAGCACCCAGGAGGGAGCTGTCTCTCTCTTAAGACTTTATAGGTGTTGACTGAGCCTGCATCCTTGCCAGAGTCTGTGCGGAGCACTTGGAGGCAGCCCAGGACAGCAGAGTGACCTTGCCTTCAGGAGCCCACAGCCAGACCCCTTTAGCTGCCACCGGGTTTGGTGGACCAGCACCCAGCTCCACTGTCCTGTGTGTGTGACCGAGTCTCTTGGGCTCTTGGTCTTAGGTCGGGCTGCCCGGGGAGGGCAGGGGAGAGGAGGGAGGAAGAGCAGACGGTAATCTGACCCGAATGCGAGGAACAGACCACCAGAAGCTTTTGCAAAAGAAGGGGGCTGAGGGAGGGGAGGTGGAGATTGAGAAATAACGAGTCTAGCCAATTTAGCGTAGGGAAGTGGGAGCTGGAGTCCCCGCAGTAACCTGTCTGCAGAGCTGCCTAATTTAGCAGAAAATCACACACGCCGGCCTTGCCTGGGCTGTTGGACGGCGTTTCCGCCCGCTGGGGTCAGGTTTCATTCATAGGTACCGGCTAAAATTAGACCTTCTGCTTTCATTTTGGTCCAAATTCCCTGCCTAGCGTAATATTTGGGAGAAACAAGCTCTCCGTTAAAAGCAGCCTTCCTCCTGCGGCCCCTGGCCTGGGAAGGGCTGGGCCCTGTCCTTGCTGGCCGCCGCTGTGGCTCATAAACCTACGTCTAAATTCAAAGCATCCGCTCTGACTGGTGACCTCTGGCTCCTGAGCAAAGCCAGGCCGCCTCCTCCCGCTCACACCCAGGGTCTGGCCAGGTCACTGGGGGGACGCGTCTAATGCCCGCGACCTTCTGTGGAGGGGTGTGAGGGCAGCTCCCCCGGGGAAGAGGGGCCTGACACCTCTGGGGCCAGCTGTGCGGGGGCGTCCTGCTGTCCCCCTCTCCTGGGCACAGGGAGCTGCCAGCTGGCCTGGCCTGCGCTGCTGTTCTTCTCCAATTTAACACGGTGTCAAGGAAAGACTCGGTGAGATGGGGAATCGGCCAGGTTGACTGATCCATTCCTTTGGTACACGTTTCCCAAGCAGCTTGTGGTTGGGGTCTTTTGGTCACGAGGAACAGGGATACCATGGGAGCTCCTGGCCTCCCTGAGCTGAACGCTCCTGTGGCAGGGCTGGAACCACAGCCTGACGCAGGGACGCAGGCAGGCTCGCTCGTTGCCTCTCACTCTGCCTCTCCCTGTAGGGGCTTCCACTCTTCTCTCAGCCTGTGGCCCTTCTGCTCTCAGTCCTCTAGTGGAACAGGGCTCCTGTTTCATAATGGTCTCAGTTTTGGCCATTCGTGCAGACAGACTTCTTTTGCTGGGTTCCAATTCTAAAGTCCCAGGGAAGATTTCTCATTGGCTTAGCTGCTATCAGGTTCCTCCCTCTGGGCCAATCAACAGTAGCCACGGGGGGAGCCATTTACTAGCATGGCAGACTTGACTATAATCTTGAGAATTATGTGAATTGTGTGGAAAAGAGACTTTATCAGAAACAAAACAAAACAAAAACCAGTTTTAACACTGCAATTCCTGCTGTGCTAGCAGCCTGCAGAATCACAGAAGGAATTAACTCAGGCTCAGTAGGTCAGAGAAGGCTTCCTGGAAGAGGTGACCTCTGAGCCCAGTGGTGGGATTCAGCCAGGCCATGAGAAGGAAGAGCAGAGAAGGTTATTTAAAGAAAGAGGGGAAAAGTCTGTTATTTCTGTCAGGGGAAAAGTCTGTTGTTTCTGTCAAGATAGGCATAGAGGTTCCTTGTCGGTCCGTAACTCCGGTTTCAAGCAGAGGATATCTGTACCTTGATTGCTCATTCTCAGGCGCCTACCATCCGCCATTTGCCTGCCTCTCGCCTGTCCATCGCCTGCCTTACACCTATCCATCACCCAACGCTCACGAGGTTCACCTCCCGATCTTCAGACAACAGTCAGCAAACTGATCGCCGCCCGCCAGTGGAGCACCAGCTGCCTGCTGTTGCCTGGAAGTTCACTGTCACAGTACCTGCAGGTTTGATTACACGTGGCTCCCGCCATTTTGAGACAAGAGCCAAGCCCCGTAGGACCCCTGGCCAGACTGACTGAGCCCCGTCTCCAGGATCCCTCAGCCCAACCGATCACTCCCTGCCTCTGGGGCCCTCACATCGACTGACTGCTCCCTGCCGCCAGGACCCGCAGACCAACTGACTGTGCCCTATCACCGGGACCCCAGACCGACTGATTGCACCCGGCCTCCAGGATCCCAAAACCACACCAAACACACCCAACCTCCAGGACCCCTGCCTGACCAACCACATCCTGCCTCCAGGACCTCCAGCTGACCACCTCCACACCCTGAGCTGCAGCTCCCC
Organism: Sciurus carolinensis; assembly: GCF_902686445.1. Taxonomy (NCBI): domain Eukaryota; kingdom Metazoa; phylum Chordata; class Mammalia; order Rodentia; family Sciuridae; genus Sciurus; species Sciurus carolinensis. Next base: position 158,694,113 of record NC_062218.1, read on the forward strand.
ATTTGCCAACACATTTCAAAGTCAGAGCAGCCATCTTGGATAATACTGGAAGCCGGAGCTCCGATCTTTAGGTGGAGCAAATCCCATCCTGAGACGCCTGCTGGAGACTTGAAGCTCATTGTCAGGTACCTCTCAGGCATCAGGCTACTGAACTCTGGGAGGTTTTGTTACTATATGACTGTTATACTGTAGATTTTCTTTTTTCTCCTTATAGAAAAAATTTAAGTTTTTATTTCTTTACTTTTCTTGTTCTCTTTTCCTTTTGTTTACCTGTTCCCTCAGAGTCTCTTTCTCCCTTTTTTTTATTGTAAACAAATGGGATACATGTTGTTTCTCTATTTGTACATTCTTTCTCCCTTTTTTGCATGCTAACATCCAATTTCTTTTTATTGCACTCTCAAACTTTCTATTACCTAGAACTTATGTATAATCTTTTCTTATCCCATTAACAGCCACATTCTACATCCCTCTGCATCCTCTTTGTCCTCCATTAGAAACTGCAGACCTTATTGCAGATCTGTTTGTTTTATTGAAGATAATATTTGAACTCATTCTGTTTATTATGACAATTTTGTTGTTATCCTCATAGGGACTATTTGGTCTAGGATTGCATAGTGTCTGAATTGGGCACTGCTAATATTGATCACCCCTTAAAGAAAGGGTTTTGGAAACCTGTAGGGCCACTATAAGCCTATAGGGGGAAATCTGCAATACCCCAGATCTGCACTGCTAGAGGGGAAGATACATGAACAACATGAAAAAACAAGGGAAGAAAATGATCCAAACAAGTCTAGATTCTATATTAATAGAATCCAATCACAGTATGTTAGAAGAAATGTCAGAAAAGGACTTCAGATTATACATGATTAAGATGATTTGCGAAGCAAAGGATGAGATAAGAGAGCAAATGCAGGCAATGAATGATAATACCAATAAGCTGAAAGAGCAAGTGCAGGAAGCAAAAGATCATTTCAACAAAGAGATAGAGATTCTCAAAAAAACAAAAACAAAAACAAAAAAAAAAACAAACGGAAATCCTTGAAATGAAGGAAACAATAAAGCAAATAAAAAACTCAATGGAAAGCATCAACAAAAGACTAGACCACTTGGAAGACAACCTCAGACAATGAAGACAAAATATTTCATCTTGAAACTAAAGTTGGCCAAACAGAGAAGATGGTAAGAAATCATGAATAGAATCTCCAAGAACTATGGGACATCATGAAAAGACCAAATTTAAGAATTATTGGGATTGAGGAAGGCACAGAGATACAAACCAAAGGAATGAACAACCTATTCAATGAAATAATATCAGAAAATTTCAAACCTGAAGAATGAAATGGAAAATCAAATACAAGAGGCTTACAGAACACCAAATGCACAGAATCACAACAGGTCCACACCAAGGCACATTATAATGAAAATGCCTAACATTCAAAATAAAGATAGGATTTTGAAGGCCACGAGAGAAAAGCATCAGATTACATATAGGGGGAGACCAATACGGATAGCAGTCGACTTCTCAACCCAGACTCTAAAAGCTAGAAGGGCCTGGAACAACGTGTTTCAAGCTCTGAAAGAACATGGTTGCCAACCAAGAATCCTATACCCAGAAAAATTAACCTTTAGATTTGAAGATGAAATAAAATCCTTCCATGATAAACAAAAGTTAAAAGAATTTACAAATAGAAAGCCTGCACTACAGAATGTTCTCAACAAAATATTCCATGAGGAGGAAATGAAAAACAACAATGGAAGTCAGCAAAGGGAGGAACTATCTTAGAGAAAAACCACTCAAAGGAGAAACCAAGCCAACTTAAAAACCAAAAATAAGCCAAATGACTGGGAATACAAATCATATCTCAATAATAACCCTGAACATTAATGACCTAAACTCATCAATCAAAGACATAGACTGGCAGAATGGATTAAAAAGAAAGACCCAACAATATGCTGCCTGCAAGAGACTCATCTCATAGAAAAAGACATCCACAGACTAAAGGTGAAAGGATGGGGAAAAACCTACCATGCACATGGACTCAGTAAAAGAGCGGGGGTTTCCATCCTTATATCGGATAAAGTGGACTTCAAGCCAAAGTTAGTCAGAAGGGATAAAGAAGGACATTTCATACTGCTTCAGGGAACCATAAATCAGGAAGACATAACGAGAGTAAATATTTATGCCCCAAACAATGGTGCATCCCTGTACATCAAACAAATTCTTCTCGATTTCAGGAATCACATAGACCACAACACAATAATTCTCGGTGACTTTAATGCACCACTGTCACCACTAGATAGATCTTCCAGACAAAAATTGAACAGAGAAACCATAGAACTCAATAACACAATCAATAACCTAGACTTAATAGACATATATAGAATATTCCATCCATCAATGAGTGGATTCACTTTCTTCTCAGCAGCACATGGAAACTTCTCGAAAATAGACCATATGTTATGCCACAAAGCAGCCCTTAGGAAATGCAAAAAATAGAGATACTGCCTTGTGTTCTATCAGATCATAATGGACTGAGAGTAGAAATCAATGACAAAATAAAAAACAGAAAGTATTCCAACACCTGGAGACTAAATAATATGCTATTGAATGAAACATGGATAACAGAAAACATCAGGGAGGAGATAAAAAAATTCTTAGAGGTCAATGGGAACGACGATACAACATATCAAAATCTCTGGGACACTATGAAAGCGGTCCTAAGAGGAAAATTCATTGCATGGAGCGCATTCCAGAAAAGAATGAAAAGTCAACAACTAAATGACCTAACATTACAGCTCAAAGACCTAGAAAAAGAAGAACAGAATAACAGCAAAAGGGGTAGAAGACAGGAAATCATTAAAATCAGAGCTGAAATCAATGAAATTGAAACAAAAGAAACTATTCAAAAAATTGACAAAACAAAAAGTTGGTTCTTTGAGAAAGTAAACAAAATAGATATACCCTTAGCCACACTAACAAAGAGGAGAGAGAAAACTCAAATTATTAAAATTCGTGATGAAAAAGGAAATATCATGACAGACACCACTGAGATACAGAACATATTGAGAAGCTACTTTGAAAATCTGTATTCCAGCAAAATAGAAACTACCGAAGACATTGACAAATTTCTAGAGACATATGCTCCTCCCAAACTGAACCAGGAGGACATACACAATTTAAACAGATCAATGTCAAGCAATGAAATAGAAGAAGCCATTAAAAACCTACCATCCAAGAAAAGCCCAGGACCAGATGGATTCTCAGCCAAATTCTACAAGACCCTCAAAGAAGAACTCATTCCAATACTTCTCAAAGTATTCCAGGATACAGAAAAAGAGGGTACCCTACCAAACTCTTTCTATGAAGCTAATATCACCCTCATACCCAAACCAGGAAAAGACACATCAAGGAAAGAAAATTTTAGACCAATATCCTTGATGAATATACATGCAAAGATCCTTAACAAAATATTGGCAAACCATATCCAAAAGCATATTAAGAAAATCGCGCACCACGATCAAGTGGGGTTCATCCCTGGAATGCAAGGATGGTTTAACATCCGTAAGTCAATAAACGTAATACATCATGTCAATAGACTTAAGGATAAGAATCATATGGTTATTTCAATTGATGCAGAAAAAGCGTTTGACAATACAACACCCCTTCATGCTCAAAAACACTAGAAAAAATAGGGATAGTAGGAACATACCTGAACATTGTAAAGGCTATTTATGCTAAGCCCATGGCCAACATCATTCTTAATGAAGAAAAACTGAAACCATTCCCTTTAAAAATGGGAACAAGACAGGGATGTCCTCTTTCACCACTTCTATTCAACATTGTCCAAGAAACTCTAGCCAGAGCAATTAGGCAGACTAAAGAAATTAAAGGGATACAAATAGGAAAAGAGGAACTTAAGCTGTCACTGTTTGCTGATGACATGATTTTATATTTAGAGGACCCAAAAACCTCCTCCAGAAAACTTCTAGACCTCATCAAGGAATTCAGCAAAATAGCAGGCTATAAAATCAACACGAATAAATCTAAAGCATTTTTATACGCAAGCGACGAAACAGCTGAAAGGGAAATGAGGAAAACAACTCCATTTGCAATAGCCTCAAAAAAAAAAAAAATACTTGGGAATCAATCTAACCAAAGAGGTAAAAGATCTCTACAATGAAAACTTCAAAACATTGAAGAAAAAAATTGAGGAAGACCTTAGAAGATGGAAAGATCTCCCATGTTCTTGGATAGGCAGAATTAATATTGTCAAAATGGCCATACTACCAAAAGTGCTATACAGATTCAATGCAATTCCAATTAAAATCCCAATGATGTACCTTACAGAAATAGAGCAAGCAATCATGAAATTCATCTGGAAGAATAAGAAACCCAGAATAGCTAAAGCAATCCTTAGCAGGAAGAATGAAACAGAGGGTATCACAATACCAGAACTTCAACTATACTACAAAGCAATAGTAACAAAAACGGCACGGTATTCGCATCAAAATAGACAGGTAGATCAATGGTACAGAATAGAGGTCACGGACACAAGCCCAAATAAATACAATTTTCTCATACTAGACAAAGATGCCAAAAATATGCAATGGAGAAAAGATAGCCTCTTCAACAAATGGTGCTGGGAAAACTGGAAATCCATATGCAACAGAATGAAACTAAACCCCTATCTCTCACCCAGCACAAAAATCAACTCAGAATGGATCAAGGACCTTGAAATCAGACCAGAGACCCTGCATCTTGAAGAAGAGAAAGTGGGTCCAAATCTTCACCTCGTTGACTTAGGATCAGACTTCCTTAACAGGACTCCCATAGCACAAGAAATAAAAGCAAGAATCTAACTGGCATAGATTCAAACTAAATAGCTTTCTCTCAGCAAAGAAAACTATCAGCAATAGGAAGAGAGAGCCTACAGAGTGGGAGAATATCTTTGCCACTCATACGTCAGATAGAGCACTAATTTCCAGAATATATAAAGAACTCAAAAAACTCTACACCAAGAATACAAATAACCCAATCAACAAATGGGCTAAGGATATGAACAGACACTTCACAGAAGACGATCTACAAGCAATCAACAGATATATGAAAAAATGTTCCATCTTTAGTAAAAAGAAAAATGCAAATCAAAACTGCACTAAGATTCTATCTCACCCCAATTAGAATGGCGATTATCAAGAATACAAGCAACAATAGGTGTTGGCGAGGATGTGGGGAAAAAGGTACACTCATACATTGCTGGTGGGGCTGCAAATTAGTGCAGCCACTCTGGAAAACAGTGTGGAGATTCCTCAGAAAGCTTGGAATGGAACCACCATTTGACACAGCTATCCCACTCCTCGGCCTATACCCAAAGGACTTAAAATCAGCATACTACAGAGATACAGCCGCATCAATGTTCATAGCTGCTCAATTCACAATAGCCAGACTGTGGAACCAACCTAGATGTCCTTCAACTGATGAATGGATAAAGAAGCTGTGGTATATATATATATACAATGGAAAATTACTGAGCTATAAAGAATAATAAAATTATGGCATTTGCAGGCAAATGGATAAAATTAGAGAATATCATGCTAAGTGAGATAAGCCAATCTCAAAAAACCAAAAGTCGAATGATCTCACTGATAAGCGGATGATGACACATAATGGGGGTTGGGAGGAGGGCAAGATTGGAGGAAGGAGGGACTGTATAGAGGGAAAAGATTGTATAGAGGGACTGTATAGAGGGGGGGGGGAAGAAAAAATAACAGAATGAATCAAACATCATTACCCTATGTAAATGTATGATTACGCAAATGGTATGCTGTTACTCCACGTACAGAAACAACATGCATCCCATTTGTTTACAAAAAAACTAAATTAAAAAAAGAAAAAAAAAAAAGAATGAGACAAGCAAAGACCTTAGGGGAAGACGGAGGCCTTGTGGGTGAAAAGCTTAGGACTGCCACCTACCAGTCGGGCTGACCTTGAGCAGATGGGTCTCTCTCTGAGTCTGGGTTTTCTCCTGTGTAAATGGAGATTCCAGCACCTTCCTCCTGCCCTAGAGGGGCAGTTAAGTCCCTCTTTCTGGGCAGATGGTATTCCATCAGTAGGTCTCTGTCACCTTCAGGTCTCAGCTCAGATGCACCGGGGACATCTCTGGAGAAACCCTCCCTGACCAGCCTTCAAACTGGGTTTCCCTTGTAGCAACTAACATATCGTTTTGTTTCCTAAATTTGCAGTTAGTTGGTTTACTTTCTTGTTTACAATGTGCTTTTGATGGAGAATGAAAGGTCCCTGAAGATGCGGGCTGTGCCTGTTTAATTCTCTGCCGTCCCTTAGGGACATTCGGGTGCCTGGCACCTGGCAGGTGTGCAATCGACATTTGCTGAATTAAGGAACCTGAGAACATGGGCTTGCAGAAGTGGTCTCGGCAGTGTCCTGTGGGGAGAGGTGGGTTTCCTTGGACAGTCCCTGACTGAGGGCCCTGTCCAGGCTCCCTCCACAGAGTCCTGAACCCCTCCAATGGTGACCCCTCACCAGCCCCATGTCGGAGCCCCTCACGGAGAACTGCCGCTCTGGAAAGCTGGCTGGTCCCCCGACTGGGCCCTGGCTCTGTCCCCAGCCTGGCTGGGACAGGGAGTCCTGGGGTCCGAGCAGAGGATCCCCTCTCTCCCGCCTCACTCACGCTGAGGACAGTGAGCGCCATCCTGAGGAGCAGCAGCTGAAGCCCATGAGATCCAGGCGGGGCCTGGCCTGGAGCCGCCTGGCCTGTCTCGGTAGGAGCCCCAGCGGAGCCGGCTCCCTGCTCCGCCTCTCTGGCCACTCTCCTCCCTGCACATCTCCTCTTGGAAGTTTCCAGAGCCTCCCTATCTGCTGTCTCGTCTTATTTCCACTCCCCACAGGAGAGGCTGAGATGAGGGTGTGCACAGGTCATTTCTTTGGAGGGTGAGGGCGGGAGTGCCAGCCGGGGAACTGGGGTGGGAGACGGGGGAGGGCAGGAGTGACAGTGTGGGCGCCTGAGGCTCGGTCCTGCCGGGCTCTGCGAGGTGGCACAGAAAGCAGGCCTTCCAGCCGGCCGCTGGGGAAGGGAGCAGGCGCGTTACCTGCAGAGTCCCCAGAGCCCCGGCCGAGGGCCCTGCGGCAATGCCGCCCCGTCACTCCTGCCTGTCCTGTGGGCAGCAAGCGAGCCCTCAGGCAGATGGTAGGACACTTGGAAGGGACTGGCATCTGCTGAGCTGTCAGTCACGCAGGCTCCTGAGGGACCTCTCCAGTGGCCCAAGACCTCCCTGGCTGCTCACGTCCTCTTCACCCCACAGATGCCCTCCCTTCTCCCTGAGAGCTGGTTGCCCACCCTACCCGCCTCCAAGGGACATTTATGGCTTCAATTCACCTTCCAATGACCCCTGTTTCCTCGGCTCATCTCCTCTCTCCGGCCCCTGAGGGGCTTTGGGGATGGGAGTGGGATTGGGATCGATGTCCTCGCCAGCAGCAGGAGGGTGGGTCCATTTCCTGAACGTCCCCTCCTGGGACTGCATGAGTCACGTCCTCCACCGCCCTCTTTCGCCTCCTCCTGGTCTCTCAGACCGACTGGCTCCTGTCCTGGCCCTGCTGCTTCTCCTTCCCCACCAAGGAATAGGGACCTGGTCAGGATCCAGGTGGGTTGGAGGCCACAAGTGGGCCCTGCAGCTGGGTTCAACAGTCTGGCCCCTCGCTGGTGCCTGGGGCCAGGTCCTTAGGTTTTCTGTGGGCTCACCATACCCTTGAAGCGCCAGGGAGTGTGCCGCTCCCTGCTGGGCCTTGGTGAGCAGGGGGATCCAGATGCAGCGCTGGTCTGAGCAGAGATGGTTTATCTCCCTTCACAGTGGAGGAGATAACATGCGTGCGGGTTGCAACCCTAGCCTCTGCGCCTCCCTCTGCAGGGTCGCGTCCCCCTAACCTGGTGGGTACTACAGCAGACACCCGCATGCCTCAGGGGCTTGATCCAATGGAGGATTATATCCTGCTCATGTCACAGCCCAGTGCAGTCGCTGGGGAGGGGAGGCTCTGTCCACACAGCCATTCAGGAACTTGGAAACTTGCAAAGGCCCTGGAGTCTTCTACTGGCTCTTCTGCTGGTTTCATAGAACAATTTGTCTCTGATGTAGTCAGTCAAAGAATTTGTGCCTGGATATCTGTATTAAAACATACTAAAACCAAAGTCAAAACATGAGTTAACAGGAGGCTGTTCTGATACATGCAGTAAGGGGGAACCGACAGCATTATTTCCGAATCATTCGCACCACACATTTGGGTGAACATGAATCCAGCATGTTCCGGTGACCTCCTCTCATGGTCTTGAACTTCACTTTCCATTTGTTCCAACAGGACTCAGTGTCTGGGTATGCACACCAAGAGGTGGCAAGAAATGGAAGTTGGGATCATGGTTAACCTGAACATGTTGGAAACCAAGGACAGTCTGAATGTGATTACACACAGCCCATGACTCAGAGCGAAATGTAGAGCCAGGCCAAACTACATATTGCAAAATAGGCGGCCAAGTTTGGGCAGAACAGTTGACAATAATTTCCAAACAACCCATAGCTGGCCAATGGGTAGTATCTACGATACTCAACCCCCATATTTCCCTCTCTGGGAATGGGACTCACAGGGACTCACAGGGAATGGGCAGGGACAAATTGTTCAATTGTCCTCCTTGGCCTTGGCTAACAAACACAAGGAAAATTGGGAGGATTGACCAGGAAGTGTTATGGGCAAGGTCTGTATATCACTGTTGCCAGCATTCCATTGGTCAAACTCAGTCACATGGCTGCAACCAGCTGCAAGGCAGTCTGGGAAATGTAGTCTGGAAGAGGAGGTCATGGGTGTGGAGCAGCACCCACAGTCTGTGTGGAAGCATGCTCCTTTCTGCTCCAGAGTCGACAATATGACTGTTCCTCTGTCAGGTCTCTGCTCCTCAGAGGATCCTAGACATGCTGTGTTGCCCCATCCTGGATCTCTGGGCTGTGATCTCTCATCTGAGGTGCTCAGACCTCACAGTTTTTTGGTACCAGGGTCCCGTGCTCCCTCCGTAATGGCCTATGGTGCTGGAGGCAAGCCAGATTTGAATGGCCGGATTATTGTGTGAGAAGGGAAGAAAAATCCCACTGCCCAAGTGACAAATTCCTCTTGATGGCCTTCCTGGTCTCTTTGACAGGGAGCACAGCGTTCATGCCTGTGATCCCAGCTAGTCGGAAGGCTGAGGCAGGAAGATTGCAAGTTCAAGGCCAGCCTGGGAAGCTTGGTGAGATCCTATCTCAGGGAAAAAAAAGGATGTAGCTCAGGTTCAATTCCCAGTACCTAGGAGGAAAAAATGTAGAAAAAAAACAAATTTAAATATACCATTGTGGGAAAACTATATCATGTCTGCCATAGCTGACCCCTTGGCTGCCAGTCTAAGACTTCTGCTTAGAATCTGTAAGAAGATCAAGTGTGCGTGTGCGTGTGTGCGCACTTGAGGGGATAATGAAATTCTTTTCTTCCGTTACAGATGAAATGTCCTTTTCTATGCAATTGCATTAATCAACACTGCCCTTTTACCTGACAGGACCCCAGCCACTTTCCTTATTATTGGACATTTAGACAATTTTGAGGTTTCTATTACCATAAATAGTGCCGTGAGAATTTCAAAGTTGGTGTTTTGTGTCATCCGCCCTGACCCATCTATCACAGAACCGGACCATGAAGATCTGTTTCTAACTCCGTCTGCTCCTATAAACTGACCTCTCCAAGAACAAAGAGGGTGGCCCTCTGCCCAGCCCTCTGCCTGGATTCTCGAGGCACGCAGTGAATGTAATGAAGGAATGTGGTCAGAGAAAAGGGAAACTAGCTCTACAGTGGAAAAGAGGAAATCTTCAACTGACTCCGTGAAGTTGGGTGACTGTAAGGAAAGCAGATTTTGTTGGGAAGCTGTAGATTCTTTCTCTGCGAATGTCACGAAGGCCATTCCGTCCCTTCTTTGCGTCCCAGAGTCTACCTGCCTGTCACTACACGTAGGGTTTATATTATGGAGCACAGATGACAATGCCGATTTCCCTGGAGCAGTCATTATGGTCGAGTTCATAGACCTGGGGCTTGCCTTCATTTTTTAACTGAAATTAAAACCAGTTCAAATCCTCAAATTATCTATGGTGTCTTAGCGTGCTTTCTGTTGTTACAAGGAAATACCTGAGACCAAGTAATTTATAAAGCATAGAAGTTTAGTTAGCTTACAGTTCTGGAGGCTGGAAGTCCAAGAACATGGAGCATTTGGTGGGACCTTCTTGCCACTTTACCACCTGGCAGAGGGTAGCATGTGGGAGACAGAGTAGGTATGGGGCTCAGGCCTCTTCTGTTCTTTAAAGCCACGAACATCCCGCCCTCATGACCTCATCGAATCCTATGACCTCCCAAAGGCCCACCTCCATCTACCATTAACGTGTGAACTTGGGGATTAAGTTTCCAACATACGAACTTTTGGGGACTCACAAGGCAGATGGACAGAGGAAGTCCAAGCCCTGAGTGGTCCAAGCTCAGGGCGTCACAGGACCTGGCGTGGACTGTACCCTGCCCTGGGTGCTGGGAGAGTGGAGCCTCCTTGAAATTCTCACCCTGGGCAACCTCCTCCTTCACAGAGGAGCCAAGAGAGTGTGCCAGGTTGAAGCCCCAGCTTGCCAAAGGAGAGTGCTGGCCGGTGACCACCCGCTAGACTCCGTCCTCACTGAGCCGTTTCCCTGGTGCCTACGGCCCAGGCTGAGCCTCTTGCCCTTGTGTTTGAGAGTCGAGCCGAAGGTCAAGGGGATAAGCAGCAGCTGTGGTTCGTGTCTTCTCCAGCCAGCCGTCTCCGACGTGAAGGAAGGACTTTCCTCTCCGCTCGCTCTAGGGACAGGGGAGTCCCAACCCCAGGAACCTGGGTGTGGCATCGTCTCCTTTTCCACTGACGTGCTGGTGAGTATGGGGTTTCTTCTAGCACTGTTGAGAATGTTCCGGAGTTGCACAGTGGACAGTTATGCAATCTTGTGAATACGGTAAAAAACAAAGCAAACATCCTAACACTGAATTGTACACTTAAAAGGGTGAATTTTATGGCATGCAAATTAAATTTCAATTAATTTTGATTAAACCAAGAACAAGGAAGTTCTAAGTTATTTCCCTCACTCTCTGCTGTCTGCTCTGCTGATCCTGGGACCTGGACTCTGTCTCTGCTGAAGGGCCCTCCCCGGGTCTGGACCCCGCTGAGGCTCACCCCCAGGAGCTGGCCAGGGACCTGGCTCAGGGAGCCTCTAGGAGTCCCTGACCGCTTGTGCTGAGGCAGATGAATGACTGAAGGACCCGGTTCAGAGTGGGACCAGTGGACGGAGACCGAATGTGGGCATCAAGCAACTGGAAGTGGAATTGTTATCCTTCCTAATTCCAGGAGAGAAGAGCCGGGTGCAGACTCACAGGAAGGAGGGCGAGGTTTCCATGTCCTGATTGGGTAGCTGGACGAGAGCACTGAAGTGGTTTTCGGTGAAAGAACAGAAGCGTTTCACTTATAATTTGGATTCTGCTAGCTCTACACCTGATTGCTTCTGATCTTAGTTAAGAATAGTTTTAGCTTTGTTCTCACTTTAACCGAGGACCACCCCTCCCCCCCAGTCTCCTGGGATGAGATGGCCACTGTCCGGGCTCACAGAGGGGAGCGCTTCTCCCCTCCCTCTTCCACAGGGAGTGGAAGTAGGGAGGAAGGTCTTGCGGGCAGCTGGGGAAAGGTGCTTTTCTGTTCTCTAATTGGAGAGGAGACGATGAAGGATCCGCAGTGAATTTTCTCACACATTTGTGAACAGTGTTTAAGCTGTGTAAAAGTTTGGAGTATTTTTATTCAAGTATCAGAAGCCTGGCTCAAATGGGCTTAGGTAAAAAAGAATTTATTGGCTTATGTAGACTAAAGTGGTTGGGGCTTCAGGCATGGTTAAATCCAGGGCATCCCAAAAGATCATCAGTCTCAGTTGCTTGCCCTCGGTCTCTTAGCTCTGCATTCAGAACTCTGGTTCTACTTTCAGGATGAACCTCCCCTTGTGACAAGATGGTCACCGAGAGATCCAGCACTTATCCCTTCTCTAGTTCAAGTTTCTGCAAAGGTGTTAATATTATACCTCAAGTCTGGTTGGGTCACTTGCTCACCCCTGAACCAGTTACTATGGCCAAGGTTGTAGAATTGGCTAGGTCTAGTTTCTGTGTCCATTTCTAGGGTAAGGGTAGACCCTCCGTTAGCCCTGTGGACAGGGAAATAGCCCACAGTACCCAGGGAAATATATTTGGATTACAAACCTGGACCGAGGACTGGCATGGAGTGCCAAGGTAGACTGCTTGCCTGGCATGTGTGAGGCCCTGGGTTTGATCCCCAGCACAAAGAACAAACAAACAAAGTTTGGACTGAGTTCTGGGATCCAATCCCAGTCCTGCCATTATTAGCCACATGACTTTCCAAGTTCAGGTTTCTCCTTCGGAAAACTTGGATAAAGTAGCACCTCCCGCAGGGGGTGAGGATTAGATCAGCTCCCTGTGCAGAGGACTTCCGGGGAGAACTTCAGCAGGGGTAGGATGCCTTGATAGTTTGCATCTGAACAGACACACCCAAGTCTCCAGCCAAAAGAGTTTTTTAAACATAAGCCTCAAAAAAAAAGAACCTGATTTTTTTTTTTTTTTAAATGAAAAGCCCAGAAATGAGTACTAGGTTTAAAAAAAAAAAAAAAAAAAAAAGCCTACAAAGGAAACCAGAAAAGCTCAGCGGCTGGGAGAGTGGCTACAGAGGAGAGGAGGGTGCCTGATGCAGGAGGCACCCAGGTTTCCAGCCCTCCGACCTGTGAGGTGTCCGTGGGTTTTACAGGTTTCTCTGTGCTCTGCTCATAACTGAGGCGCAGGGTCCAGCCTCCTCTGCCTTGAGCATGGACATGCCCCTGAGTTCTGGTCAGTGGGACCTGGGCTCAAGTGATATGAGCCTTCTCAGGACCGGCCCATCAAACCACCCTTCTGCCTGCTGCATGGAGATGGGTCCCCGGGATCACCTGGAGGCCGCCTGGTGAGGCTGTCTGGTGAGGCCAAGAAGAGGCCTGAGTGACTCCCTGGAGCAGAGGCCTCCCCCGCTCCCTCCCTCGTCCAGGAGCACCATCTTGATTTCCACACACAGAAGTTCTCTTACAGGAAGTTATTAAAATTTGGAGTTTCTCTAAGTTTTCCTATAAGTTGCCAACATTTGTCATAATCTTTTCGTATTGTCTGTTTAATATCAATCACATCTATTTTTATTTCTCTTTTCATTCTTAATTTTGTTTTTTGTGCTTTTCTCTCTCCTGTTTTCTTTCGTATTAGTCTGACTAGAAATTTTTCTATTTTATTAGTCTTTTCAAACGGAAGACTTTTGACCTTGCCAACTCTTGTTTATTGTATGTTTTATTTTTCAATAAGTTCTCCTCTTACAAGACTTTCTTTTTTTAATTTTATTTTATTTTTCTTGTAAACAAATGGGATACATGTTGTTTCTGTTTGTACATGGAGTAACAGCATACCATTTGCGTACTCATATATTTACATAGGATAATGATGTTTGATTCATTCTGTTATTTTTTCCTTCCCCCCCCACCCCTCCCACCCCTTCTTTTCCCTCTATACAGTCCCTCCTTCCTCCATTCTTGCCCCCCTCCCAACCCCCATTATGTGTCATCATCCGCTTATCAGTGAGATCATTCATCCTTTGGATTTTTGAGATTGGCTTATCTCACTTAGCATAATATTCTCCAATTTCATCCATTTGCTTGCAAATGCCATAATTTTATCATTCTTTATGGCTGAGAAATATTCCATTGTATATATATACCACAGTTTCTTTATCCATTCATCAATTGAAGGACATCAAGTTTGGTTCCACAGTCTGGCTATTGTGAATTGAGCAGCTATGAACATTGATGTGGCTGTATCTCTGTAGTATGCTGATTTTAAGTCCTTTGGGTATAGGCCGAGGAGTGGGATAGCTGTGTCAAATGGTGGTTCCATTCCAAGTTTTCTAAGGAATCTCCACACTGTTTTCCAGAGTGGCTGCACTAATTTGCAACCCCACCAGCAATGTATGAGTGTACCTTTTTCCCCACATCCTCTCCAACACCTATTGTTGCTTGTATTCTTGATAATTGCCATTCTAATTGGGGTGAGATGGAATCTTAGTGCAGTTTTGATTTGCATTTCTCTTATTAATAAAGATGGTGAACATTTTTTCATATGTTTGTTGATTGCTTGTAGATCTTCTTCTGTGAAGTGTCTATTCATATCCTTAGCCCATTTGTTGATTGGGTTATTTGTATTCTTGGTGTAGAGTTTTTTGAGTTCTTTATATATTCTGGAAATTAGTGCTCTATCTGACGTATGAGTGGCAAAGATATTCTCCCACTCTGTAGGCTCTCTCTTCGCATTGCTGAAGTTTCCTTTGCTGAGAGAAAGCTATTTAGTTTGAATCTATGCCAGTTGTTGATTCTTGCTTTTATTTCTTGTGCTATGGGAGTCCTGTTAAGGAAGTCTGATCCTAAGTCAACAAGGTGAAGATTTGGACCCACTTTCTCTTCTTCAAGATGCAAGGTCTCTGGTCTGATTTCAAGGTCCTTGATCCATTCTGAGTTGATTTTTGTGCTGGGTGAGAGATAGGGGTTTAGTTTCATTCTGTTGCATATGGATTTCCAGTTTTCCCAGCACCATTTGTTGAAGAGGCTATCTTTTCTCCATTGCATATTTTTGGCATCTTTGTCTAGTATGAGAAAATTGTATTTATTTGGGCTTGTGTCCGTGACCTCTATTCTGTACCATTGATATACCTGTCTATTTTGGTGCCAATACTGTGCCATCTTTGTTACTATTGCTTTGTAGTATAGTTGAAGTTCTGGTATTGTGATACCCTCTGTTTCATTCTTCCTGCTAAGGATTGCTTTAGCTATTCTGGGTTTCTTATTCTTCCAGATGAATTTCATGATTGCTTGCTCTATTTCTGTAAGGTACATCTTTGGGATTTTAATTGGAATTGCATTGAATCTGTATAGCACTTTTGGTAGTATGGCCATTTTGACAATATTAATTCTGCCTATCCAAGAACATGGGAGATCTTTCCATCTTCTAAGGTCTTCCTCAATTTTTTTCTTCAATGTTTTGAAGTTTTCATTGTAGAGATCTTTTACCTCTTTGGTTAGATTGATTCCCAAGTATTTTTTTTTTTTTGAGGCTATAGCAAATGGAGTTGTTTTCCTCATTTCCCTTTCAGCTGTTTCGTCGCTTGCGTATAAAAATGCTTTAGATTTATGCGTGTTGATTTTATAGCCTGCTATTTTGCTGAATTCCTTGATGAGGTCTAGAAGTTTTCTGGAGGAGGTTTTTGGATCTTCTAAATATAAAATCATGTCATCAGCAAACAGTGACAGCTTAAGTTCCTCTTTTCCTATTTGTATCCCTTTAATTTCTTTAGTCTGCCTAATTGCTCTGGCTAGAGTTTCTAGGACAATGTTGAATAGAAGTGGTGAAAGAGGACATCCCTGTCTTGTTCCCATTTTTAAAGGGAATGGTTTCAGTTTTTCTCCATTAAGAATGATGTTGGCCATGGGCTTAGCATAAATAGCCTTTACAATGTTCAGGTATGTTCCTACTATCCCTATTTTTCCTAGTGTTTTGAGCATGAAGGGGTGTTGTATTTTGTTGAATGCTTTTTCTGCATCAATTGAAATAACCATATGATTCTTATCCTTAAGTCTACTGACATGATGTATTACGTTTATTGATTTACGGATGTTAAACCATCCTTGCATTCCAGGGATGAACCCCACTTGATCGTGGTGCACGATTTTCTTAATATGTTTTTGGATATGGTTTGCCAATATTTTGTTAAGGATCTTTGCATCTATCTTCATCAAGGATATTGGTCTAAAATTTTCTTTCCTTTTTTTTTTTTTTTTTTTAACACTACAAGTAAAAGGTTTACTTTATATTACTGTTCATAATAATATATAGTAAGTTATCATGTTATAAAAATATATGATAAAATCTTTTGTGTGTGTGTATGGTGCTAGGAATCGAACCTCCTGCATGCTAGGCAAGTACTCTACCACTGAGCTGCATCCCCAGCCCTATGATAAAATCTTGTAAGAAACTGAATGAACTGAAGCTTGACAACTCCTTTAAGAGACCAGAATAAAACTGCAGGGGCTGGCTAAGTTCCACTAATTTCTTTTCATTTTCTTTTATTTTTTCTCCTGATCTTCAGTTATCCTTTCTGCAGGTCGTTTTTTCAACCCCTTCATTTTCCTAGTTTGTAGTTTGCTTAGGTCTTGTTTCTGCATATGAATCCTTCCATAAGTTGTACCAAAAGTATCATGGGAGATATTTTTCTTCTTCTTTGGTTTGAGGGCTTTTGGCATTTTCATAGATAATTTATGAAGGTCATCTGATGCCAGGTGTGTCCTCCTCACAACCAGATCCAATGAAGGTCCCATCTCTTCCAATTCAATCCGTGGTGTTCTGCAACCAGATTTCTTCAACAGCAACTTATAGCTTCGAAAGTAAATCTTTCCATTCAGTGCAGTGAAATGCAGAACATACTCTAATCCAGCCAGGCGAATATTTGATACTGTGGGGCCTCTGAAAAAGTCAATAAGAAGACTTTTTAGTCTTCTATAGTCTTCAGTTGCATCAAAAGCATCACCAGCAAATATTAACATGGGTTTTGTTCCCTCGGGACATTTACTATTCTTAATATCTTTGAGAGACACAAACTTCTCAATACCTAATTCAATCATATCCAGCACATGGTAATCATACATGCGACCTATTACTAGATTATTTGGCCGCTTCTTGTTATGGGAGCCAAACATGAATAAAGAACAATCTGACTTCTTTGAAAAGAATTCCAGTGATGTCTGATCCTCAAATGGTCTTGTAATATTTTTCTTTTTATATAGAACGCCATACGGTTTTTTCAGTGCATACACATCTTTAAGTACTTGTGTCACTGTTGTATTTGCATTTCCCCCTTTAATCAGCATGGCATTTTTAATATTTTCACTGAGCTTCGGTTCTCTCTTCTCAAGGAATCTCTTGGCCCTTTTTGTTTTGGATTTTATAACTCGATCCAAGGCGTCCATGGCTACCGCATCCCCAAACTCAAATTTTCTTTCCTTGATGTGTCTTTTCCTGGTTTGGGTATGAGGGTGATATTAGCTTCATAAAATGAGTTTGGTAGGGGATCCTCCTTTTCTATTTCCTGGAATACTTTGAGAAGTATAGGAGTGAGTTCTTCATTGAAGGTCTTGTAGAACTCGGCTGAGAATCTGTCTGGTCCTGGGCTTTTCTTGGATGGTAGGTTTTTAATGGCTTCTTCTATTTCATTGCTTGACATTGATCTGTTTAAATTGTCTATGTCCTCCTGGTTCAGTTTGGGAAGAGCATATGTCTCTAGAAATTTGTCAATGTCTTCGGTAGTTTCTATTTTGTTGGAATACAGATTTTCAAAGTAGCTTCTCATTATGTTCTGTATCTCAGTGGTGTCTGTCGTGATATTTCCTTTTTCATCACGAATTTTAGTAATTTGAGTTTTCTCTCTCCTTCTCTTTGTTAGTGTGGCTGAGGGTTTATCTATTTGGTTTACTTTCTCAAAGAACCAACTTTTTGTTTTGTCAATCTTTTGAATAGTTTCTTTTGTTTCAATTTCATTGATTTCAGCTCTGATTTTAATTATTTCATATCTTCTACTCCTTTTGCTGTTATTCTGTTCTTCTTTTTCTAGGGCTTTGAGCTGTAATGTTAGGTCATTTAGTTGTTGACTTTTCATTCTTTTCTGGAATGTGCTCCATGCAATGAATTTTTCTCTTAGTACTGCTTTCATAGTGTCCCAGAGATTTTGATATGTTGTATCGTCATTCCCATTGACCTCTAAGAATTTTTTTTATCTCCTCCCTGATGTTTTTCTGTTATCCATGTTTCATTCAATAGCATATTATTTAGTCTCAAAGTGTTGGAGTAATTTCTGTTTTTTATTTTGTCACTGATTTCTACTCTCAGTCCATTTTGATCTGACAGAACACAAGGCAGTATCTCTATTTTTTTGCATTTCTTAAGGGCTGCTTTGTGGCATAACATATGGTCTATTTTTGAGAAGTTTTCATGTGCTGCTGAGAAGAAAGTGAATCCACTCGTTGATAGAATAGACATATAATCTATATATGTCTATTAAGTCTAGGTTATTGATTGTGTTATTGAGTTCTATGGTTTCTTTGTTCAGTTTTTGTTTGGAAGATCTATCTAGTGGTGACAGCAGTGCGTTAAAGTCTCCCAGAATTATTGTGTTGTGGTCTATGTGATTCCTGAAATTGAGAAGAATTTGTTTGATGTACAGGGATGCACCATTGTTTGGGGCATAAATATTTACTATCATTATGTCTTCCTGATTTATGGTTCCCTTAAGCAGTATGAAATGTCCTTCTTCATCCCTTCTGACTAACTTTGGTTTGAAGTCCACTTTATCTGATATAAGGATGGAAACCCCCGCTTTTTTACTGAGTCCATGTGCATGGTTGGTTTTTCCCCATGCTTTCACCTTTAGTCTGGGAGTATCTATTTCTATGAGATGAGTCTCTTTCAGGCAGCAAATTGTTGGATCTTTCTTTTTAATTCAATCTTCCAGTCTATGTCTTTTGATTGATGAGTTTAGGCCATTAATGTTCAGGGTCATTATTGAGATATGATTTGTATTCCCAGTCATTTGGCTTATTTTTGGTTTTTTTAAGTTGGCTTAGTTTCTCCTTTGAGTGTTTTTTCTCTAAGGTAGTTCCTCCCTTTGCTGACCTACATTGTTCTTTTTCATTTCCTCATCATGGAATATTTTGTTGAGAACATTCTGTAGTGCAGGCTTTCTATCTGTAAATTCTTTAACTTTTGTTATCATGGAAGGATTTTATTTCATCTTCAAATCTGGAGGTTAGTTTTGCTGGGTATAGGATTCTTGGTTGGCAAGCATGTTCTTTCAGAGCTTGAAATATGCTGTTCCAGGCCCTTCTAGCTTTTAGAGTCTGGGTTGAGAAGTCACCTGCTATCCGTATTGGTCTCCCCCTATATGTAATCTGATGCTTTTCTCTCGTGGCCTTCAAAATCCTATCTTTATTTTGAATGTTAGGCATTTTCATTATAATGTGCCTTGGTGTGGACCTGTTGTGATTCTGTGCATTTGGTGTTCTGTAAGCCTCTTGTATTTGATTTTCCATTTCATTCTTCAGGTTTGGGAAATTTTCTGATATTATTTCATTGAATAGGTTATTCATTCCTTTGGTTTGTATCTCTGTGCCTTCCTCAATCCCAATAATTCTTAAGTTTGGTCTTTTCATGATGTCCCATAGTTCTTGGAGATTCTGTTCATGATTTCTTACCATCTTCTCTGTTTGGGCAACTTTAGTTTCAAGATGAAATATTTTGTCTTCATTGTCTGAGGTTCTGTCTTCCAAGTGGTCTAGTCTTTTAGTGATGCTTTCCATTGAGTTTTTTATTTGCTTTATTGTTTCCTTCATTTCAAGGATTTCCGTTTGGTTTTTTTTTTTTGAGAATCTCTATCTCTTTGTTGAAATGATCTTTTGCTTCCTGCACTTGCTCTTTCAGCTTATTGGTATTATCATTCATTGCCTGCATTTGCTCTCTTATCTCATCCTTTTTTTCACGAATCATCCTAATCATGTATAATCTGAAGTCCTTTTCTGACATTTCTTCTAACATACTGTGATTGGATTCTATTAATATAGAATCTAGACTTGTTTGGATCATTTTCTTCCCTTGTTTTTTCATGTTGTTCATGTATCTTCCCCTCTAGCAGTGCAGATCTGGGGTATTGCAGATTTCCCCTTATAGGCTTATAGTGGCCCTATAGGTTTCCAAAACCCTTTCTTTAAGGGGAGATCAATATTAGCAGTGCCCAATTCAGACACTATGCAATCCTAGACCAAATAGCCCCTATGAGGATAATAACAAAATTGTCATAATAAACAGAATGAGTTCAAATATTATCTTCAATAAAACAAACAGATTTGTAATAAGGTCTGCAGTTTCAAATGGAGGACAAAGAGGATGCAGAGGGATGTAGAATGTGGCTGTTAATGGGATAAGAAAAGAATATACGGAAGTTCTAGATAATAGAAAGGGTGAGAGTGTAATCAAAAGAAATTGGATATTAGCATGCAAAAAAGGGAGAAAGAGACTCTGAGGGAACAGGTAAACAAAAGGAAAAGAGAGCAAGAAAAGTAAAGAAATAAAAACTTAAATTTTTTCAATAAGGAGATAAAAGAAAATCTACAGTATAATAGTCATATAGTAATGAAACCTCCCAGTCTTCAGTAGCCTGATGCATGAGAGGTACCTGACAATGAGCTTCAAGCCTCCAGCAGGCGTCTCAGATGGGATTTGCCCCACCTAAAGATCGGAGCTACGGCTTCCAGGATTATCCAAGATGGCCGCTCTGGCTTCTAAATGTGTTGGCAAATGGGGAGCTGCAGCTCAGGGTGTGGAGGTGGTCAGCTGGAGGTCCTGGAGGCGGGATGCACTTGGTCCAGCAGGGGTCCTGGAGGTTGGGTGTGTTTGGTGTGGTTTTGGGATCCTGGAGGCCGGGTGCAATCAGTCAGTCTGGGGTCCCAGTGATAGGGCGCAGTCAGTTGGTCTGGGGGTCCTGGCGGCAAGGAGCAGTCAGTCAATGTGAGGGCCACAGAGGCAGGGAGTGATCGTCAGGCTGAGGGATCCTGGAGACGGGGCTCAGTCAGTCTGGCCAGGGGTCCTACAGGGCCTGGCTCTTGTCTTAAAATGGCGGCAGCCACGTGTAATCAAACCTGCAGGTCCTGTGACAGTGAACTTCCAGGCAGCAGCAGGCAGCTGGTGCTCCACTGGCAGGCGGCGATCAGTTTGCTGACTGTTGTCGAATGATTGGGAGGTGAACCTCGGGTGGTGGGTGATGGGTAGGTGAAAGGCAGGAGATGGACAGGCGAGAGGCAGGCAAATGGTGGATGATAGGCGCCTGACAGTGAGCAATCTGCACTCAAAAAAGGCGTCGATAGGCTGGCAGACTGCAGGTCATCACAGCAGACAAATGGGGTAAACAGCAGGGGATCGATAAGCAGCAAAAACTGCCTCACCAAGAGACGTTATCCTCTGCTTGAAACTGGAGTTACAGAGGAATGCAGTCTCCCTCTAGTTGCCACCTTGGATCTCTCTTACAAGTCTTTAAACATTTTCTTTGGGTTCATGCTGTTAAATGCGTAGGTGATTAAAACTGAGCTTTCTTTTTCTTTGGCGTGAACATTCAAAACTGTGCTTTCCCCTAAAAGTTCAGTGGTAGCTGCGTTGTGTAAGTTTTGGTGTGGAGAGATGTTATAATCCTTCAGCTCTAAGCATTTAAATGTTTTAATATATCAGTGCTCCTAAGATCAATGAGTTATTTAGAAATTTGTTTTTAGTTTTCCAAAATGCCTCAGAAATTCTAACATGCATATTGGAACTAAATAAGACAAAGTTAGTATGTCCGCCTTCCTACTGAACAATACTGTATTTCCAATCAGTTCCTCCTGAAACATGTTGTTCTATTTTATTTCCCTCCCCAGACTAGGTATTTTTGTGTTTTTAAAAGTAAAATCTCTGTGAAGATTTAGCCCATGTTTTC